>NC_135902.1:8638914-8978914 GCF_964194155.1 Cetorhinus maximus | reverse complement strand
TGTGTGGTGGGTGTGTGTGGTGGGTGGGGGTGTGTGTGGTGGGTGGGGGTGTGTGTGGTGGGTGGGTGGGTGGGGGTGTGTGGGTGGGTGGGTGGGGGTGTGTGTGGTGGGTGGGTGGGTGGGGGTGTGTGTGGTGGGTGGGGGTGTGTGGTGGGTGTGTGGTGGGTGTGTGTGTGTGTGTGGTGGGTGGGGGTGTGTGTGGTGGGTGGGGGTGTGTGTGGTGGGTGGGGGTGTGTGTGGTGGGTGGGTGGTGGGTGTGTGTGTGTGTGTGTGGTGGGTGGGGGTGTGTGTGGTGTGTGTGTGTGTGTGTGGTGGGTGGGGGTGTGTGGTGGGTGTGTGGTGGGTGTGTGTGTGTGTGTGGTGGGTGGGGGTGTGTGTGGTGGGTGGGGGTGTGTGTGGTGGGTGGGGGTGTGTGTGGGGTGTGTGTGTGTGTGTGGTGGGTGGGGGTGTGTGGTGGGTGTGTGGTGGGTGTGTGTGTGTGTGTGTGGTGGGTGTGGTGGGTGATGAGAAGAGTGAATTACCCTGGCGGAATGGATGAGACTATTCATCCTGTAGCTGCACTGGGTGGCTGTCCTTTTTTGCAGGGCATTGGCACTGACCACCACTACCACCACCTCCCATGCTGGATTGCTGATGCCGCTGCCCATCCTGCAGCCAGAGAGGGGGCAGAGAACATCACGATTGGGCCTCCACGGCATCCAAAAAGTGCCCGAGGGACGCTTCATTAAACTGCAGTTGTTCTGCCTTTCGGGGCCATGTCTTCCGTGTGCCAGCTGTGGGCTGGAAGTGGAGGTGTGCGCACGGCTGCACTTTGAATGTGGCGCGTGGTGTGATGAAGCGGCGAGTTGATGGTGTGGTGGGTGAATGGGAGCCCGCCCGCCATGGAAACGCCATGTTTCCCGGTAATACATAATTAATGAAGTGGGTTTGGAACGAAAAGCTGCCATTGTGGCCGGCGGGCACCTCTACGCACTTGGCGCAAATCTGGGACGATTCCGCCCGATGTCCAAAATCTGGCTGCCCGAAAACTGGACATTACTGCACGTGGAAATGAGTGCTGCCCTCTGCAGTATTACATTGGGTGATGGTCTCTCCCCAACAGTGCGATAATGGCATCTGCAGTTGGACGCCTCTCGTTCTGGTATCATGGGTCTGATTCCGGTCGACAATGTCTTTTTTGCAAGGGTGATGCCTCCCTCGGACTGTACCAGTGCACCAATGCCGAATGAGGAGGGGAAGTTTGCAAAATCTCGCAAACAGGAAGGTCAGATTGGTTCGCGAACGACAGCACATGAAAGCACTTTGCGAGCTGCGGAGGGCAATAGCAGTGCCGTACCCCAGACTAGCCCCTGGTCCGACTGAAAAACCGAAAGCCGACTTTTGCCTTAACTGCGCCATTCCACAACCAACATTTTTCATGTTACCATTGGGCGTGGCAGATGTCAAGGGGTGTCCGACAGTGCCTGAACCAACTTGGTTGGACTTCGGGGATCTGTTTGGCAGAGGTCTGATATCCATCGGGTCCAGGGTGTGAAACCCGTGGGAAATGAGGCAGCATTTTGCCAGTAAAAATGGCATCTTACCTGATCCAAAGCCCAGGAAGATCCAAAATCTGACATGGTGTGGGTCCCGATAGTGCTGGGTTTCGTACCTGTAAATGGAAGTTTGGTCGTAATTTATCATTTTAAATATTTTATCGAGTACAAGAAGTATCAGTTACAGCGTTAAAGCCTTGATTTCTTTTCAGAGTAAAGCCCTTGGCTGCTGAGTCATAAATCATGTATTAATCAATTAACACCAAATTTTTCCTTTCTTTGAAAGGACAGGTACTTGACTGCAATTAGAACATTCTCTGGGCCACTACAAGGACTGGATTTAGGTAGGACTTGTGGTTTTAGGTTTGAATTACCCAGGGCATTGTACATGAATGAACCTTTTCAACTAATTATTAACTGCACTCCTTTCTTGCTAGCTGTGCGCCCTTACACAGACCCAGAGTATACTGATGATA
Organism: Cetorhinus maximus; assembly: GCF_964194155.1. Lineage (NCBI taxonomy): Eukaryota > Metazoa > Chordata > Chondrichthyes > Lamniformes > Cetorhinidae > Cetorhinus > Cetorhinus maximus. Next base: position 8,976,903 of record NC_135902.1, on the reverse strand, counting down.
CTATGACTGTGCATCAGGTGCCCATATTTGGTAAGTGTTATTTCTCCAATTCCAACTCCACCCACGTCCTCTCTGTAAAGAATGTTGTTTGTTTTCTGCTTGTTTCTTCGGACCTGAGCAACCTGGGCTTCTCTTCAAGGGGAAGAAATTTGGAATTAAGTGGTATAGCCAAAGTTCCCCAAACAGAAAATGGACTCCAATTGACCCTATTCACCTCAGGTCAGAAGTTGTGGTTTTAAAGGCACCAGGTTAAATATAACTCTCTTGGTAGCAGAACCCGGTAGTAATCTTTCTGTGTCAGGTTATATTTGAGGTTCTGAGCGTTTAATGTTTTGTGGGTTTTGAAAGTTCAAATTCTTATAAGAAGTGTTAAATTCTAAAGGTACTTAGATACTTAACATACTTCAGGCGCGCATAAAACTGTATTTGAATTTGAAAAATTGCAGCTTTGCTGGTTTATACTTGATGCAGCACCACTTTGAGGTATGTGATTTTTTTTTAAGTGCTTGAACAATTTAGACTTTGAGGAAGTGTATCCAGTGGACAATAGTAAACCCAATAGCTTGCTGTAACTAGTCTTCAGGAAAACATTTGACAAAAATCATCTTAATGAGCAACTGTTAATCTGTGTTGTGAGGAATCAGAGTAAACCCTGGGTATGGATAAGTAATCAGTAGAAGGAGGGACATGTACTATTAGATGTGGGGGAGGGGATAAGTAGAGAGTGCAGTTCTCCAGAAATTGGTATCAGGAATGGTGATGTTTCTAATTGGTCCATGACTTGGACTCAAACCCAATGTTAACCAGCCAAACATGCTGAAGATACCAAGCTGCGATGTAAAATAGCTCAAGACAGCTCATGAAGAGGAGTGGCAGTTGGCCAGACTAGACTGGCAGAACAGAGAGCAGCTGAAGTTTACAAGTGTAAATTGCTGCAAGTAAGAAGGAAGGGAAACAGATGTATTCTGTTCATGGTACGAAGTAGTGTGGTTGAGGCTGAAAGAGAACAAAAACTTTTTAAAAAATTCCTTTATATTCATTCATGGGATGTGGGTGTCGCTGGCTAGGCCAGCATTTATTGCCCATTCCTAATTGCCCTTGCCCAGAGGGCATTTAAGAGTCAACCACGTTGCTGTGGGCCTGGAGCCACATGTATGCCAGACCAGGTAAGGATGGCAGATTTCTTTCCCTAAAGGACTTAGTGAACCAGATGAATTTTTACAACAATTGGCGATGATTTCATGGTCATCATTACACTTTTAATTCCAGATCTTTATTGAATTCAAATTCCACCATCTGCCATGGTGGGATTTGAACCCAGGTCACCAGAGCATTACCCTGGGGGTCTCAATTACTAGTCCAGTGACAATATCACTAAGCCACTGCCTCCCCCAGTTCAAAGTCCAACCAGTGCAGCAACCAACAAAGCCAACAATGTTGAATGATCGAACTGAAGTAGAAAATAAATCGTGCAATGTTCTAGGCAGCCCATACCTCACGTACTTATTAACTTACTAAGTTTGTTTCTTTGGGTGGGGGGTGGTGAAATAAATATGTTAATGCATTGGTATCATGTTTATATGTGCTATCTTGCCTACTACACCCTTCCAGTGAATCACAACACAAATTCAAGGAAACAGTTTTTCACCTTTCCATTTAGGCCCTTTACAGCCTTCTGGACTCAACATTGAATTCAACAATTTAAGACCATTATTAAGACTTGGAAATATATCACCGTTCCTTCACTGTCGCTGGGTCAAAACCCTGGAACTCCCTCCCTAACAGCACTGTGAGTGTACCTACACCACATGGACTGCAGCGGGTTCAAGAAGGCAGCTCACCACCGCCTCCCTCAAGGGCAACGAGGGACGGGCAATAAAAATGCTGGCCCAGCCAGCGAAGCCCACATCCCATGAATGAATAGAAAAAAAATCTCTGCCCCAATTCTGATCCCTTTTCTTTGATTGTTTTAATGTTTCTCTTATTTTTTGCTCTCAGACAGCGGCACAGCTGTTCTCGGCACATCATTTGTTTCTTTTCTTGCCCCTTGACCATCCGTTTTGCCCCATAAGACTAACTCTTCTGATTATTTAACCTCTCCTGCCTTCCACCCTATCACAGACCTTCCTTTTGTCCTTTTTCCCCACCCAGCCCTTGCTTTAAACCTGTTACATGTCTAATCTTTCCCAGTCGTGATGAAAGTTCACACCTGAAACGTTGGGCTGGATTTTAGTGTTGGAGGCGGGCAGCGGGAATTGGGAAATTTCCCAGCTTTGCGTGCCTGTTCCGGCGGGGGGTGGGTGCCGGCTGGCATAGGGCCTGCTTTCCCCAGACGTAGATCGGAGGTGGCCGCAGGGGCTGCCAGGTAGCGAGGTGGACTGGTTAAAAGACCTGCCTCAGTTCTCTGGGACTTGGTCCCAGTTTTTTTTCATCAACATTAAGTCCACTAGCCCTCATATGCCCTCACTGCCCCCCCCCCCCCCCCCCCCATCCAATTGATATGCCCCATTCATGCCAACTCATGCCATCCCATACCCTTCTACCCACCCCTAGTGGTCCTTCACTGCTCATGCCCCTCCACCACCCCCAATGACTCCCCATACCCTCCATGCCAATTCATAGCACTTCCATGCCTATTCAATCAAGATACACTCTGTACACAATCAGTGAACCCTATAGTAACAATGGTATGTTTGGAAAAGCTTTAAACAACCAGCCATTCAGAACTTTCTTTTCAAAAAAAATCTGCTTTTACTACAACTCTATAAAAGTGTCAATCAACTAGCCCTTTAAAGATCAATAGCAGAAAAAATAGGCACTTGCCACAATTTCATCTTGTGTAAATAAACATGGAGCCACTGACAAAATTGATCGAAGGAGAAAAAGCTGTTGATCAAAAAAGTTATCCATGAAGCAATGTTTTTGTTCCCTTGTACAACAAATAGCAATCTGGGCTGTCCGCCTTTAAGCTTGTCCATGCATGCCATTGTTACTATAGGGTTCATTAGTTCTGTATGGAGTGTATACTGGGTGCATGGATACAAAAGTGCTATAAGTTGGCAGGGTATGAGGGGCTATCGGGTATGAGTGGGGGGGGCATGGATAAGACTTTTTGAAGTTATTTTTCAAAGCTTTCCCGTATCCAGGCTGTGGTACACAACTCCTCTGAGGGGCCATGAACCACAGGTCATTGAGAAGCTGACCTGACTTCATGAAAATTGCAGGGGGGGGGCGGCTAGGAGATGCCTACACTCGCAGTGGAGCCGACCAGATTGGGAATGCATGGTGCAGGGTTGTTGCCTGCCCCCCTTCTCCCACGCTAGCAGAAATTGAGAACGAGAATTCCAGAATTGGGTCCCGGTTGCCATTTTTAAAGCTCCGTGGAGTCTCCCCAACTCCATGAAAATCTAGCCCCATTAACTCTGCTTCTTTCTCCAGCGATGCTGCCAGAGCTGCTGAGTGTTTGCAGCATTTTCTGTTTTTTAGTTTAGATTTCCAGCATTCTGCTTTTTGAAAGGAATTGACATCTTCATTAAAACCGACAAATTTTTGTATGATTCCAGTGGCATGTTTATTACTAATGGTGTTCGATGTAATTTCAACCCCCTTTGTCTTTTCTGCCTGCCTGGCAATGTATCCTATGCTCGTGTATTTCTGGAGAGGGCTGGGAAGAGCGATGGCCAAATAAACCCTTGAAATGGTTCCCATGGGGGTGGGAGGAAGGGCTTAGTGAATCTATTTGCGGCATGGACAGAGTGACACTGCGAGTTTCATGAGCCTGTGTGAAACCTGCTGCTCGTCAAACTCCACGTGCTGTCAGGTTGAACATCTTATTCCCGGAGTTTACTACAGTTTAGATTCAGTGCAACTCACGAGCCACTTTACATTGACCGAAAATAGAAAAGCTATAATATAACTGGGTTATAAAAGTGCCAACTCACTTTATATCGATGGGACGGGGAGGTGACAAGCGCCCAGCATTATGAGAGTATCTGGAACGTGGGTAAATGTGCAGTTTTTTACTGTTTGCTGCATATCACTGTTAGCCCATTACAGCTTGAAATGTTTTAGCCAGGGAGTTGGGGCATTGTAGATAGATTATTTAAACATATCACCATGTAATATTGGGTTTCGTCTTTAACTGCAGCCAAGTTGGACTCGAAGGAGCGCCGAGGGACAGAGAGTCCAGATGGATCACTCGGCAAAACCAGTCCCGATCGGCCCTCTTCACCGAAATCTGTAAAGCGGCAACTGGAGGATTCTGAGGGTCGCTTACAGGAAAAGCCAGGTAAAAGCTGTAGCAGGATCTATTAATAAATCTCATTCCCCCCCCCACCCTCCAATTGTGTTGATTTTTATTCTCCTGTCTGTCTTTGCTTAGACGCAATTAATGAATTTTGTGTGGGTGATAGTGAGCCATAATCTTTGTGCAGTGCAGTATCGGGGGAATTCCATTGCTCTCCTTCAGTATTTTATTGTGTTTTTTTTCCCATGAAAAAACAATCACCAATTTGTATGTCTTGTCTTCATAGCTGGCTTCCCCTGTTCGCCACAGGAACTATCCAGAAAGTGGCGTTTGACTGACGATTTCCTCTATGCACTGTTGTGTTATTGTGATTTTGCGCAGACTTTTTTGTACTTCTACACACAGTGTAGAATTGTGCGCCCATTGGCTCTGACTACAATAGCTAATGTGGCGCTGTGAGTAGAAAGAATTTATATTAGACCATGGTTAGTGGAGTCAGGCGGTCAAAGGGAGGAGATCTCCAAGGGGAACTTGGGGACCGATGATAGGGGTGAACTGCCTCTTTGGACACTGCTTGCATGTGTGACAACAGCAATGGTGGGTATTGAGCTGGTGAAGGGTTGGAGAGGTTAGATGCTGTCCTTTTTTTTTTAAAACAAAAATCTTTTTGTTTACTTACGCCTGCCCTTTCTTTTTGAAGAGAGAAGTCCAAAAATATCAACGAGGGACCCTGCCCTGGTGGTAGCTTTTGTCTGCAAGGTAGGTGTTTTCTACCTGAATGGTACCAGTTACATGGCAAGATTGGAGAAGCTGCAGTTGTTCTCCTTAGAACCGATGGAGGTGCTAAAGATCATGAAAGATATTGTAGAATAAAGGCAATACTGTTTGCAGTGGCAGAATGCTCAGTAACTGATTTCAGGTGATGGGCAATAGTGAGAGGCAGAGAAAATGTTTTACACAGTGACTTGTTGCGATCTGGAGTGCACTGCCTGAAAGGGTGGTTGTCACAAATTCTATAATTACCCTTCAAGTGTTTTGCAAATTCGCTTTTGAAAGTAAAGGTTTGCAGGGATATGGTTAAGGGGCAGGCGAGTGGACTTAAATGGCCCTTTTTCACTGTACTGGCATAAGCATGATAGGGCCAAATGGCCTCCTTCCGTTCTAAATCACTCTATGGTTCTGCGAAGACTTGAGATGAGGGTGGTAATTAGTTTGGGCTCAGACAACCCTTTACTGCATTATTGTAATTAAACTCTGCTCATTTGCAGCTTCATCCGAAGAAAGGAAATTTCCTCGTTATGAAGGCTAAGGAGCTCGGTCTACCGGTGTAAGTAACGGGGCTTTGCTCTTCAGAATCCTCATCTGTTGAACCTCTGGAATCCTGAAGGAGGATGTCTCAATCAGAATGGACAGTTTAACCAGAGTAGTCTAAACCTTGACCATTAGAAACATAAAACAAAGACAGTGGAGAGAGAAATCTGGAAGAGGAAAAGTAGACGTTCTTTGCACACTGAGTTCTTTGTAGTGTGGCGACTGTTGTCAGCAAATTCATTACTTTCCAATGAAGAGTCCCACCTGAAACTTTAACCGTCAGTCTGTCAGGGGCTGTTTACCTACAGTTTTTATTTAATATATTGTTAGAATACTGTTCACATTGGGAATCTATAAATTCCCTAGCTGCACATAATGTTGATCTTCAAACCTATTCAAGGGAACCTAATTATGTTTTAGTGTGAAAATGTTCAGATGTTCCCCACAAAAGCCAAAGACCGTTTGTGCTTGTTTTCTGAAATTCGGACACGTTGTAGAATCAAAAGCTTTGTTTGCTCCTTTGCTTTTCTGTGTGTAAAAGGTTTACCCGGCAGCCCCCGTCACAGTTCCTTTTGTCCGCGGGAGCCCCGGGTTAGACAATCTGCTGGAGGCAGGCTGCGTGCTGGGTTCAGGTTCGCTCACTTCGAATGACTTTCGCATCACAGCACTGCCAAATATCCAGGTCCGTCCTGCAGTGCCCTGCACGAGTTGCTGGGTTCAGGCCGCCCTGCAAGATTCACACCGTGCCAGGGAAGGGGGGAGTCATCGCCCAGTTTGCAATGTTCTCATGTCATTATCTTCAATTATATCAAGAGAGGAAAAGGGGACAAAGAGCTTTCCTAACATTTCAGTGTTGAAGTCAAGGCCGGGATTTTCGGGGATCTGTCACTGGAGATTCAGGTCCGGATGATCCTGGCGGGGGTGGGTGGGGGGGGGTGGGGGGGCCGATAATCCCACCCCAAGTTTTCACTCCTTATTTACCCATGGATAGTTTTACTGACTCCTTTGTGTACAATATTTCAAGAGGGTGTATACATTTATCCCTCCTTTTGCGCTTCAGGGGGACCTCTGCCATCGGGCCAATTGTTGCCGCGTTGAAAGATGGAAAGAGCGTAACGTTCGAAGGCAAGGAGGTTTGTCATATTCCTTCAGACTTCTCACATCCGATTGGATTCGCGAACGTTGTTCACGCAGTACGTGTGTGGGGGAAGCAGCGTAGTATCCAGCAATGTTGTATGTTCAGGAGAGTCAGAGCTGCAAGCAACATTTGAAGGATTGTACTGCCTCCAATTGTCATTGCTTTAGGATTTCTTTTACTGTTTGTATTCCAGTAAAACCACTTTAATTGCAGGTGACTTTCTTTTTCTAGCTTAGATTGGGTTAAATTTGTAAGGGTCCAGCATCGGTGCAGATTGTACTGAATTCAGTTAATTTATTGGTTAAGTCTGCTTGGGGTCTGAGACTCTTGTCTTAGTGCATCTTAATACAAAAATAGCTGCCTTCGCAAAGCGGCCAATTCTTCGTTAACTTTGATGGAAACAGGAAATCACTAATATAAAAGCAAAATACTGCGGATACTGGACACCTGATAAAAATTGGTGGAAGTACTCAGTAGGTCAGGCAGCATCTGTGGAGAGAATGAGAGTCTCAGTATTCTTCATTGGTACGTTTTGGATGAGTCTACCTCTTGGAAAAAGTGGTGAGGGTGTGAGTGGTAGTGAATAGTTCTTGTTCTTCATAAGAGTGGCTCAGCTAATTATTTCCACCTTTCTGCCTGCCTTTGCCAGCAGGAGAAATTTTATCAGTGTTCCCAATTGATCTTGAGCTCCCTGTGCTTTTTTAGATAAGTCATCAAATTGTGTGCCTGCTTAGAGCCAAAGTTACTGTAGTGAGTTGAATGGAGCTCCTTAAAATATAAAAACCCAACCCCACCTGGAGCAGGTTCCCGCTTTGTGCTGAAATTTCTCCATCCCGACTCTGATGTTTAACAGTGTTCTGCATTTCTCAGCTATAATCGATCCGTATTTAAATACTCGATATATCTTTACTTGACCAGTTGTTTCCCATTACGTTGCTGCGGATACTCGCAAGGCTGTTGATTTGTTGCTTTTGAGTGGTTGCAAGCTTCTTCCGATGCTTAAGCTCCATTAACATGTTCTGCAGATCAGACCTGAGGAAGTGTGTACACCAGCGGATCCAGGACCCACTTTTCTTGTGCTGGAATGTCCGAGTAACGACTTTATTGGCCCCATGTGTGAGAATGAACAACTCAAAAGGTGAGTTATCCACTAAGTGGATTGCCCTGTTTTTTTTCCCTAAATAATCGTTCAATAAGATTGGACGTTGCCTATCTTTGGAGAGAATAAATCCAAACGCACTCTTGAGAATTCCCCTGACCGAAGCAGTAGGACAGATAATGGGGGAGGTGATGGCGTATAGTGGTATTGTCACTGGACTAGTAATCCAGAGACCCAGGGTAATGCTCTGGGGACCCGGGCCCGAATCCCGCCATGGCTGATGGTGGAATTTGAATTCAGTAAAAGTCTGGAATTAAGAGCCTAATGCTGACCATGAAACCATTGTCGATTGTTGTAAAAGCCCACGTTGGCTGTCTTTAGGGAAGGAAGTCTTTCGCCCTTACCTGGCCTGGCCTACATGTGACGACTAGAAGTGGTTGACTCTTAAATGTCCTCTGAAATGGCCTAACGAGCCCCTCAGTTGTATTAAACCGCTACAAAGTCTCAAAAAAAGGATTGAAACCGGACAGACCACCCAGCATCAACCTAGGCATCGGAAACGACAACGGCAATCTCAGCCCTGTCGACCCTGCAAAGTCCCCCTTACTAACGTCTGGGGGCTTGTGCCAAAATGCTTCCAAAATTGGGAGAGCTGTCTCACAGACTAGTCAAGCAACAGCCTGACATAGTCAGACTATCAAAAACATATCTTACCCCAGACATCACCACCCTGTCCCACCGGGGACACAGTGGTATAAAGTCAGGAGGGGGTTGCCCTGAGAGTCCTCAACATCAACTCCAGACCCCATGAAGTCTCATGGCATCAGGCCAAACATGAGCAAGGAAACCTCCTGCTGATTACCACATACTGCCCTCCCTCAGCTGATGAATCAGTGCTCCTCCATGTTGGACATCACTTGGAGGAAGCACTGATGGTGGCAAGGACATGGAATGTACTCTGGGTGGGGGACTTCAATGTCCATCACCGAGAGTGCCTTGGTAGAACTACTGACTGAGCTGGCCGAGTCCTAAAGGACATAGCTGCTAGACTGGGTCTGCGGCAGGTGGTGAGGGAACCAACAAGAGGGAAAAACATACTTGACTTCATCCTCACCAACCTGCCTGCTGCAGATGCATCTGTCCATGACAGTATCGGTAGGAGTGACCACTGCATAGTCTTTGTGGAGACGAAGTCCGGTCTTCACATTGAGGATACCCTCCATCATTTTGTGTGGCACTACCACAGTGCTAAATGGGATAGATTTCGAAGCGATTGAGCAACTCCAGACTGGGCATCCATGAGGCACCGTGGGCCATCATCAGCAGCAGAATTGTACTCAAACACAAATGTAACCTCATGGCCTGGCATATCCCCCACTCTATCATTACCATCAAGCCAGGGGATTAACCCTGTTTCAATGAAGAGTGCAGGAGGGAATGCCAGGAGCAGTATCAGGCATACTTAAAAATGAGGTGTCAACCTGGTGAAGCTATAAAACAGGACTACTTGCGTGCCAAACAGCATAAGCAGCAAATAATGGACAGAGCTAAGTGATCCCGCACCCAACAGATCAGATCTAAGCTCTGCAGTCCTGCCACATCCAGTTGTGAATGGTGGTGGACAATTAAACAACTCGCTGGAGGAGGAGGCGCCACAAATACCCCCATCCTCAATGATGGAGGAGCCCCACACATCAGTGCAAAAGATAAGGCTGAAGCATTTGTTCTAATCTTCAGCCAGAAGTGCCGAGTGGATGATCCATCTCTGCCTCCTCAGGAGGTCCCCAGCATCACAGATGTCAGTCTTCAGCCAATTTGATTGATTCCACATGATATCAAGAAATGGCTGTAGGCACTGGATACTGCAAAGGCTATGGGCCCTGACAATATTCTCGCAATAGTACTAAAGACTTGTGCTCCAGAACTTGCTGTGCCCCTAGTCAAGCTGTTCCAGTACAGCTACAACACTGGTATCTACCCGGCTATGTGGCAAATTGCCTACGTATGCCCTGTACATGAAAAGCACGGCAAATTAAACACGGCCAAATACAGCCCCACAGCCTACTCTCGATCATCAGTAAAGTAGTGGAAGGAGTTATCAACAGTGCTATCGAGCGGCACTTGCATAGCAATAACCTGCTCACTGACACTGAGTTTGGGTTCTGCCAGGGCCACTCAGCTCCTGACCTCATTACAGCCTTGGTTCAAACATGGACAAAAGAGCTGAACTCCCGAGGTGAGGTGAGAGTGACTGCCCTTGACATCAGGGCCACATTTGACTGAGTGTAGCATCAAGGAACCCTAGCAAAACTGGAGGCAATGGGAATCGGGGAGAAAACTCTCTGCTGGTTGGAGTGATACCTAGCACAAAGGAAGATGGTTGTGGTTGTTGGAGGTCAGTCATCTCAGCTCCAGGACAACACTGCAGGAGTTCCTCAGGGTAGTGTCCTCGGCCCAACCATCTTCAGCTGCTTCATCAATGACCTTCTTTCCATCATAAGGTCAGAAGTGGGGATGTTCGTTGATGGTTGCACAATGTTCAGCACCATTTGTGATTCCTCAGATATTGAAGCAGTCCATATCCAAATGCAGCAAGACCTGGGCAATATCCAGGCTTGGACTGACAAGTGGGAAGTAACATTTGCGCCACACAAGTGTCAAGTAGTAACCATCTCCGGCAAGAGAGAATCTAACTATCGCCCCATGACCTTCAATGGATTTACCATCAATGAATTCCCCCACTATCAACACCCTGGGGGTTACCATTGACCAGAAACTGAACTGGACTAGTCATATAGATACTGTGGCTACAAGAGGCTAGGAATCCTGTGACGAGTAACTCACCTGACTCCCCAAAGCCTGTCCACCATCTACAAGGCACAGGTCAGCAGTGTGATGGAATACTCTCCACTTGCCTGGATGAGTGCAGCTTCCACAACACAAGAAGCTTGACACCATCCAGGACAAAGCAGCCCGCTTGATTAGCACCACATCCACAAACATTCACTCCCTCCGTCACTGACGCACAGTAGCAGCAGTGTACACCATCTACAGGATGCACTGCAGGAATTCATCAGGGCTCCTTCAACAGCACCTTCCAAACCTACGACCACTACCACCTAGAAGGACAAGGGCAGTAGATAGATGGGGACAACACCACCTGGAAATTCCCCTCCAAGTCTCTCACCATCCTGACTTAGAAATATATTTCCGTTCCTCCACTGTCCTTGGGTCAAAATCCTTGAACTCCCTAACAGCACTGTGGGTGTACCTGTACCATGTGGACTGCAGCGGTTCAAGAGGCAGCTCACCACCACCTTCTCAAGGGCAATTAGGGATGGGCAATAAATGATGGGCAATAAATGCTGGCCCAGCCAGCGAAACCCACATCCTGTGACTGAATAAAGAAAAACACCCTGAACATGTGTGTTTTTCCCTCAGGTCCTTGGGCTTATTGTGTATCCCTTCCATAATAAAGGGTGAGTGGGCAGAGTGATCCCTATAATTTATCAATGTCGCCCTATTCTTTTAATTGCCTCACTTAGGGGTTTTAAGTAGCTTCTGAAAAGCTCCTCTTAATGTATTTTACATAAGGTTTGTCTTTCCTCTTCCTCGCAAGCAGTGTGGGGTTAGAATAGGAAATGAAGCTGTGCTATAAGCAATGCCTTTAGTAAACCAAACCAATGTTCTTTAATCATGTCTCTTCTGACTTTATTAAAATTATATCCATTGCAGGTATCAAACTGGAGGGTCCGAAAGCCCCACTGCATTAGTTGTCCACATGACGCCCGAGTCTGTGTTGGCAAATAATGTTTATAAATCGTGGATGGAGAGGTAATTGAATTTTGTGAAGTTGTCAGTGTCAGCAGAACTGCAGTGTTTTTAATTGCCGTGTGGGGATGAAGGATTGATCATTATTCAACGTAGAAATTTTTTAAAAAATAAAGCAAATATTGCCTTGAGAGACTTCTTGGATTGAATTTTTTTCTCTCTCTCAGTAAATTCTCTCTGATAATGGACAGAGCAGCTGAGAATACTAAACTGCTGCAATGCACCAGTAATGCCTTGGAGTTCACTGCCCGTGTTCTACTGTTTATTACTGTTCCCAATACTGTAATATAGAGCTCAGCATATATTTCATTACATTCCTGCAATATTCTGTTATTGCTAACATAGTTCAATAAAATTTGAAATACATTTAAAAAATAATATATAGATATACAGATATATAGATATATAGATACATGGCCTATATGACCTTGGTGAATGCTTGAAACGTGTATTTGAAATTCCTTTCTGATCTGTTGGCTTGGCTCAGTCAATAGTGCTCTGGCTTCTGAGTCAGATGCTTTTTGGATTCAAATTTAACTTCAGGATTTTAGTAAGAAGAGACAGTTGCGAACCGGAGAGCTGAATAAACAACTCAAGATTGCCTTGTGAAGAGCTTGATTTGGAGTGTTGCTTTGTATGGATGTGAGACTAGGGCCTTGCGGAAAGAGGAGACCATGTTGTGAAATAGGTTTGAAATGTGGGTTTGGAGGAAGATGGAAGGGATCTGTTGGACAGCAAAAATAACAAATGATGAAATGCTGAGGAGAGCGAACAAACAAAATTTGCTGAATGTAGTTTGGAACAGGCAGAGCGACTAGGTAGGGCACATCTCAAGAGGAAACGGACTTGTTAGAGACGTTATGGAGGGAAGATTTCAAGGAAATAGAGGAAGGAAGAGCATATTAATGTTGGATGGCATGAAAATTGAAGGAAGTTATTGACAAATGTGGTCACTGCCTTTCTAAGGAATTTATTTTGAGATGTCGACATCACTTTGAGATGTTTCTAAATTCAGGTTGTTTTAATTTTTACAGTACTTCAGATGTGTGAGTGTATTTTTCCTGAACTCGATATATGCCTTGTCCTGGAAGTCACCTGTGCCCTACTTTTAAGTGTAATTGTGCATGCTGTTTTGTCTTGGTCTTTTTATTTTCTTGTCCTTCACTCCACCTGCAGGTTTGGGCCTACCACAGAACATCTGATCCTCAATGAACACAATGAGACTGTCCATAACCTACGCAGCCACAAGATCCAAACCCAGCTAAACCTGATTCACTCTGAGATCTTTCCCCGGCTGAAAACCTTTCAGACCAAGGTGGGGACGTGACTCGAGGTCTTGGGGCTGGGGGGAGGTATGGGAAAAATGAGCCTTTGATAGCCCAAGCAAGGTCTTTGGGACCAACCATAAAGTATGTACATCATTAAAGAAGGGAGAGTGGTTTGACTATAACTTAGCTACATGCCTTGTTTTTCTGTTTCTCTTTATAGCGGCCATTTTGTGTCCCATAATACTTATACGGGGAATCAGAAGGAAGGCAGTGTGATCTAACCACTTGGTTACTCATTGGAAAATTGGCTGGAATAAGACTCTTTTTCCATCATGATCTCTCCTGCGATTTCCATTCAGTGCCTCTTAAACCCGTTTAACAGATATTTCTGGGATTGGGCAGCAGTGTAGCTGGAAAAAATATAGGGTAACACAGAAGAAGAGCACAATGGTACCAATCGCGTGCCCAGGGTATGTGGTATTGATGGAAGAGGCAGAGGGACTGGCACAGGACTGGAGTCAGTGTATGTGCTCCAGCGCCAGAATTGATGGTATCTGAAAAGTGCATAATTAACAATGCAGTGGATGTGAAATTTGAATTACTGGCACTCTTTCTTGGGCCTTGCTTCAATCCTCTTAGTGTTTGGCATAATTGTCATGCTTTCTAGAATATCCTTGTATTTTAGTGTGGAACCTGGATGTGTTACATTGATGTTTACTACAAGAGTAAATACTGCTGAGCTAACTATGTTGATTAGGGGGAATGTTTTTATTTTTTTTTAATTATCATCAACAAAGCAAAATCTCAGGCTTAAGGTTTTGATCCCCCCTTTGCCTTTTGGCTCTTTGATTTTGTAAAAGAGCAACCATTAGGTATTGGAAGCCAATTTAGTAGTCAGTTGAGTAAAATTGGCTGTCAGATTGACTTACCGGTGTCTTGTGGGGATAGTATCATTTAAAAAGAAAGGAATAAATTAGAATCTGACTGAATTACACACGTTTCATCCAATCAGTAGCGGTAATTCGCTTTCTTTTTGGTTTCAGGAACCGCCAGCCTCTCTCAATATGCCAACTGTTCGAGGTGAATGCTTGCTAAAGTACCAGCTGAGGCCCAAATTTGAATGGCAAAGGTCAGTTCACGTAAGTTAGACATATTTATCGTGGCCTTCTTCTGATGCAATGTCAACTCGACCAAAATCAAAGTCCGATGTGTAGTCTCTCAAAACCCGGAGAATTCGTCGTTTCTCATTTGTACATTTATTTTTATGCCTTTCTGTGCCTGTGTGGTATCCATCATATAGAATTTTGGTTTGATTATTTTAAGTTATTGCGTGAATGCTATATGGAAAACTGATCCAAAACATAAATCAATAAACCCAATAGGGAATTCAGGAGAAACTCCTTGACCAAGAGAGCGGCTAGGATGTGGAAAGTGCTGAGGCAAATAGCTTGGATATATTAAAGGGGAAATTTAATTAAGTATGAGGAAGAGGAAAAGAAGGTCACGTTGATAGAGTTAGCTGAAGGGTGGCAGGAGACTTGTTTGGAGCATAAACACTGGCATGGATGAGTTGAACCTATTTCTATGCTGTGAATACTTTGTAACGTGAATTGTAGAGCAGGAGGAAGCCATTTTCCCCATCGTGCTCTGCTGGTTCTTTGCCGGAACAGCCTCAAGCTTGCACAACCGCCGAGCTTTATTTCTGTATTCCTATATCTTTCTTCGCTCCAAAAGATCAAACGTGACCCAATTTGATGTATTAGTTGTAATGGTTTTATAGAATCATACAATGGTCACAGCACATAAGGAGGCCATTCAGCTCATCATGTCAGCTCCCTGCATGAGCAACTCGGCTACTCCCACTTGCCTGCCTTTTCCCTGTAGCCATGCAAATCTTTTCTCTTTAGATAATTATCCATTTCTCTTTTTAAAGTCACGATTGAACCCACCTCCACCACACTCTCGGGTAGTATATTCCAGATCCTAACCACATGCTGCGTCAAACATGTGTTTCCTTTTGTTGCCTTTGGTTCTGTTGCCATTTATCTTAAATCAGTGCCCTCTGGTTCTCAACTCTTTCACCAATAGGAGCGGTTTCTCCCTACCTGCTCTGTCTGGATCCCTCATGACTTTAAACACATCTATCAAATCTCCTGTCAAATTTCTCTTCTCCACGGAGAATAGCCCTAGCTTCTCCAATCTATCTACATAATTGAAGTCTTTCATCCATAGAACCATTCTTGTAAACCTTTACTGCACCCTCTTATGCTTCCCATCCTTCCTAAAGTGTGGTTCCCAGCATTGGACACAGTACTTCAGTTGAGGCCGGACCAGTGCTTTATAAACATTCACAATAACTCCTTGCTTTTATGCTCAATGTCCCTATTTATAACACCCAGGAGCCGGTATGCTTTAATCGCCACTTTCTCAATCTACCCCGCCACTGTCAACAATTTGTACTTGGCTGGCCTTCAATTTATCCTTGCACCCTATTTTTCAACATTTACAATTCTCTCCAGTCTTCTGGCACGACCCCTGTATGCAAAGAGAATTGGAAGATTATAGCTAATTGCTCCACTATTTTCTCCATTACTTCCCTCAGTATCTTCAGATGCATCTGATCTGGTTCTGGTGACTTACCAACTTTTAAGTACAGCCAGCCTTTCTAATACCTCCACTTGATCAATTTTTAGTTGATCCACTGTCACAACTACCTTCTTTCACAATGACCTGGGCAGTGAAGACAGGTGCAAAGTTCTTGTTCAATACCTCAGCCATGCTCTCTGCCTCTATGCATAAATTTTCTTTTTACTACCTTTTTACTATTTATATGCCTATAGAAAACTTTTGGATCCCCCTTTACATTAGCTGTCAGTCTCTTTTTGTATTCTCTCTTCACATCTCTTTTTTTAAACTTTCCCTCTGAACTTTCCATATTCAGCTTGATTCTCACCTGTATTATCAGCCTGACATCTGTCATGCACCCCTGTTTTCTGCTGTTCTTGCTCTCTTTCAACATCCAGGGAGCTCTGCTTGTTTGGTCTACCCAAACCATCTCCTCTTTAAAGGCAGCCCATTGTTCTGATACAGCATTACCTGCTAATCTTTGATTCTAATTTAACCTGAGCTAGAACCATTCTCACCCCACTGAAATTGACCCTCCCCAAATTAAAAATTCTTACTCTGGATAGCTCCTTGTCTTTTTCATTTGCTATCCTAAACTCTGAGGATAGCAATTATTACTGTTCCCTAATTGTATGCTGACTGACACTTGACACACCTCACTTTCCAGAACCAGATCCAGCAACGCCTCATTGGGCCAGAAATTTACTGACCTAGAAAAATCTCCAAACCACACTCGAGTGACTCCTCTCCTCTTCTGCCATTTACACAATTACTATCCCAGTCTATGTTAGGACAATTGAAGTCCCCCATTGTAACTATTAATGTTTTTGCACTTTTCCCTGTAATCTCCTTGCAAAATTGTACCCCTATATCTTTCTCAGCAGTTGGTGACCTGTGCAATACACCCAGTAGTGTGACGGTGCCTCTGTTTCTAGGCTCCAACCAAGTTGATTCTGTCCTTGACTATTGTTATGACCGATGCAGTTGGTAAAGCGGAGTTATATAAAAATCCCAGAGGGAAACGTTAAACAACTGTCTTAACCTATAATTTTAAGTGTAATATTTGAGGTGCGACTCTAAATCCAGGAATCAGACCATCAGTTCTTGAGGTTTTACATTAAACTAATTGTTTATTAATTTACACAAGTTAAAATTTTGTACACATGGCTACAAATTACTACTGTCATAACTTTTAACAAATTCCCAAACTAATCTCCATTAAGGCAACAACAACCCATAGACTTAACCAAACACCAGACAAAACATTTTCACCATACGAATTCAAAATGAGGCTCTTTTCACTGGAGCCAGTTGGAGGCTTACAGCTCCCTTTTGATCTTTCTTTGCCTCTGCTTTGCACACCTGCAAACTACTGAAGTTATGCCTACTAGCCCCATTGAATGTTAATTCTCATTATATCAACAACCTCTTTGAACTTCACCTTTTAACAATGAAACCTCTTTCATAATACCAATTTTATTAGTAATATAAACATATTGCTTGATAGCTGCCAGAAAGGCATCAATTTTCACCCCATTTCTTGAATGCTCTGTTCAAAAAATGCAAATAAACTGTATCTCTCTGTTTACATCTCAAACTAGTACATATCAAAGCACCCAGACTAGCTGGCTTTAATCCAATTAAGACACACCCACAGTCTAAACCTCTATTTTAAAAGACAAATATTTTCCAAAATATTGTACGCATTAATAGCTTCATGATACTATTCTGGAACATCCTCCCCCTCTCTCTCTCTCTCTCTCTCCAGCAGTGTAGTGTTCTCTGTGACCGCTCCTCCTGTCTTTCCTTCCTTATCTTTGCTGAACACCTTGTATCCAGGAATATTTATTATCGAGTTCTGCCTTTTTTTTGGGCCAGGTCTCCGTTTTTGCCACAGCATCATAGTCCCTGTTTCCTTTCTGTGCCTATAGCACACCAACCTTATTTACCATGCTCCTTGCATTCAGATACATGCACCACAAATTTAATTTAGATTTTATTGCCCTCTTTGTTACTCTGACCACACCTAATGACTTACACTGCCCTGGAGCTCAGAAATTACAGCCCCCAGTATCTGGGCGGGGGGGTACCCCAAAGATACGCTGTGGAACCCTCCCGGAAGTTCCCATTTAAGGATTGCACGGCCGGGAAGTTGAAACCGGGCATTTGCCCTGCACTGGGAACCAGCCAAAAATGTGATTTTAAACTGCAAACTTCGGATGGTTCCGACTGTGTTACATCAATAGTTACTCAGATAAAGTTCAAATTAAAACCACTTCTAGCTTCTGGGTAACTATGGCATTGAGTTACCCCCAGGCAATCAGACACTCCCCTGCCCCTGCCCCTCAACACCCCCCACCAGCCAGTGTGTAAATAAAGGGGGTGGTGCTTGCCTGTGACTGAGCTGCTCTGGGAGTGCGTGGACTACAGAGCTCAGCCAGCCTAAGTCAGAAGATGGGGGCAAGGTAGGAATGGCTGGATTTCGAGGTCAGTAACTACGAGCGGAGTGCCAATCCAACTCAGTTGTCACTCCACCCGAAGTTATGGGTCACTATTTCTTATTCTACTGCTATCTGTCTTTCACAGTCTGTGTGCACCTTCTTTTTCGTTGTCCTGTTCTCCTCTTGAATTACTCCTAAAAGTGAAGGGTGAAACCACCTTTTGGGTATAATGCCAATCGATTGTCGTTCACCAAGGCAGCTAAAACTTGGGCAGACACCTCAGTTATTTTTAGTTTTCTTCCAGGAATTTGGGTATCTTCACTCATTACTGAACACAGGGAAAATAGGGTTGGCGGGTTAATGGTGTCATAAGAACTGAAGAAAATTTACAAAATCAAAGCCTTGAAACTCCACATACCTGCACATCAGCAAAATTAAAGGTGCATTAAGCATTTGTCCCTTTCATCGATGTCCATGAATGGAGAAAAGAAAAATTCTTGCATCCACCCTGTTTTTGGGCTACAGGTCAGCTGGTACCAGCATACCAAGGTGCCAACATCTTATATTGATGTTAACCCAGATTGACTGATTTTTTTATGCTCTTCCTGCAGCTCTCATGTTTTATCAGGATTCTTCTGTTTTGAACCCTGATATGTGGAGCCTTGCAATTTAATTTCTGTCTTCCAGAGCGAGGCAAGGAAAACGAGAAACCAAAAAGTCTAGCTACCTAAGAGTTAACAGTTCTGCATTTTGATCCTGATGGCACCCACACAAGGATGGATCATGGGGGGGTTTTTAAACTTCAGCATCATTGTGTCCACTCTAGGTGCCTGTTCAGTATGGCTAGCCTGCATTTAACTTAAAATCTCTTCAGGTCTTTGTTTAAATTCAAAGACTAATACCGGCAAATCACCCGAGGCAGATGGTTGTGAGAAGGATGTGCTGCAGAGAAAGGAAAGTGATCTTTACTTGCTGAATGTTGCTCTAAGCCAGATTGGAGAGAGATTTCATGTCGTCTCATTTTTAACGTTAATTGCAAGTTGTATTTTTCTGCACTTCCTATCAATAGAGACGCTTTGGTTGCAGCTGACACTGAAGAGTTTATTAAAGAAGCTACAGAAATCCCAGGCTTCTTGGAGAAAGTTGAAGAATGTAAGAATTTATTGGCGGCAGACCCTGTTATTCAGTCAGGTAAATCATGACCGCTTGGGCTGACCTTATTTGGTAAAGGAAATGGCTGGTTATTAACAGATCTTGTTTTATGAAGCTGCTGTGCTATGCTGTTCTTGGCCTGGGGTGTAGCTGTAATGTGTTACAATAGTCAAATGTATGGCTGCCTTCCCCACTGTAATCACTCATCACCCTCAGACTTGTGTGGTCTTGTGTTGTGGCTGCCTCAATCATTTCTGGTCTTCTGGACTCTAGTTGCACCTTTAAGAGGCACTTTTACAAGAGTAAAGAAGGTAACTCTACAGTTGCACTTCCATAGCAACTGTTTAAGGATCCAAGCTAACGGAAAAATATTCTGTGCCCGGGCCTTTTTAACCATCCCAGCAGCAGGGTTGTCTGTACAAATCGGATGATGAATATCATTTTTAAAATGCGAAACAGCTGCAGTGATTGGATTTCAACCTCGAGTTGCTATTGGCCAATATCACTGATCATTCAGGGCTTTCCACTGAATAAGAATCTTGCAATGCCTTTCGCAACGTCAGTCATTTATATATACTGTAAAACCAAACTCTAAGGGTTATGATGTGTGAATGTAAGACACTAGTATCTTAGTCTGATGCTTTGAGATGGTCTTATTTACTACTTTTACCTCCTTTGTACCTACATTTAAAAAATGATGTACGTGTATTTTGTAACTCTGGTGGTAAAATGTATCCTTGGCTTGTATTCCCAGGGAAAGTGGACAAATATCCCGAGGTGGTTTTCCTTGGAACTGGATCTGCCATCCCAATGAAAATCCGAAATGTTAGCTCCATCATTCTAAACATCGAGTAAGCCTCTCTTTTAACTACCTGCTGCTGGTTAAAAGTAATATTGTAGATTCGGGAGCGTTTGGTTGCAATTGATTAAAAAAAACCATAATTTGTGCTTTGTGTTTCATGTTTTTCTCTCTTTTCTCTTCCATCCTCGCTTTTGGCCAACTCCCCTAATAGTTCCCTCTGTGGCTGAGTATCAAATTTTGATTCATAACCCTGCTGTTAAGAGCTTTGGGATGTTTGACTATGTTAAACATGTAATATTAATGCTTGTTAAGTTCATGGATCTCTTTTTTCATATAAAAAAACACACACACTAATTGGTAGATGTCAAGGACCCTTTGCTTGAATTTAAAGCTCAGTCAATCTTTTTCCTTTTTGTGGCTTACGAAAAGACGGCTGGAACTGATCATTTTGTTGCTGGCAATTTGTGGAAAATTATATTTTCCCCTCTTTTTTTCCTGCACTATTTTGAGTTGTAGACCTGCTTTCAGAGTTCTGTGCCGGCACTAGTCCTTCTACTGTAACGGGATCGTTGGTGTTCTTCAGCAAGGAACGATCAATGATGGTTTAATAAAATTGCCATGACTCACCTTTTACTGAATTATGTTACTAAGGTAGAAAGTCAGCAAATTTCGAGAACCAGAGAAGGAAAGCAGGTGCAGTAATATTGCAAGAATCCTTTGATCCTCATTAGACTTTTTTTTCCCCACTGTTAGTGCGACACGCTCTATATTGTTAGATTGTGGTGAAGGTACCTTTGGCCAGCTCTGTCGTCACTATGGCAATGATGTGGACACGGTTCTCTGTAATTTGTCAGCCATCTTTGTGTCTCACATGCATGCTGACCATCACACCGTGAGTACTTTTATTTCCTTAAATGTTCAAACCTGACTATTATTTTTGGCCCATAAATAAAATGAGTCTGTTCTTTTAAAAACCGAAAGTTCTAACCTGTTGGGATACAGCATGATACTGGGTCTGGCTTCTTGTGAATAATTTGAGATGTAGGCAGGCAAGGGTGACTTTGGGGGTCAGTGGGTACTATCCGGTCTAGGGGCGGAATCATCCATGCCTGCTGGCATCGGGCGTATTTGGCGGTGTGAGCGGTGAATATGGTGAGAAGGCCAACAATTGTTTTCACGGCGTCATGAAACCAGTTTGCGATCGTCCACCCAGCCCGTCAATGGCAGGGGCCGTGTTTCCCGCCATCGGACGTCAGGAACCTCATTGTAATACACCTGCACATCATTATAAGGCTCGTCTGCTGGACCCATTCCTCCCACTGGATCGTCTGCCCATGTGTTTCACAACAGCATATAAAAGGCGTGCATATGGCGGGCTGCACTTTGAGAGGAACTTGGAGATGAGTGCACAGTAACATTGCGGCACACACGCGAGGGACGCCTATTGGACTTCGAGGTTGAGGTGTGTTTGGGGTGGGGTGCAAAGGCCACCCTGCGGTTGAAGCGGCTTTGGAGGGGGTGTGGGGTGGCGAAGGCTGCCCTGTGGTTGATGGTATCACAGCATGTGCGGGGTGGGGGTGTGGTGGTGGGCGAGGGAATTTGCCACACATTAGGGACACCTTGTATAAAGTGACCATTCCTTTGCAACTGGGATAGTTCAGGTGCAGCCACATTGATATGACTATAGTTGGGCTTCTAGATATCTGCCCACTCAAGCAATGCAGAGGCACCAAGGCACCACCAAGTACTCCAGAGATTTTCACCCCTCGGGCACAGACTGCAAATGAATGAGCGTTTTAGTGGACTGCAGAACAGTTGGATGACTGGGCACGTTGTACAATCTCCTTGCTAAAACTGGCCGTGGAGCAATCACTGGTGGAGGCGCTCACAGCCCCTTGCAATGTCAGCCTCCCGGTTTGGACCAGTATCCGTTATGCTTCAAACTAACAGTGCAGCCTTGCAGTGTGAGCTGAGAGCACAGCATGCAGTCCAATGGGCAAAGCTGCTGCCAGTCGGTCGGGTGGAGTGGGGCGGAGGTGGTTGGGGTTTCAGGCAGCCAGACAGCACCCTAATCTCTGGCCATCCAAATGACTCTGCCCGCTACTGCACTTGTGCATATCTGTGATGATTCCGCCCTATAGATCTATTTCATTCATTGTATAAATATAACCGCTGACAGAATGAATAACGAAGGAGTGTATTGTGTGGTTGGGAATCTGTAATGAAGGTCATAAAATTTAAGTGAGAACGAGAAATCACAGAATAGTTACAGCACAGAAGGAGGCCATTCAGCCCACCGTTTCCATGCTAGATCTCTGTAAAAGCAGCACAACTAGTCCCACCACTCACCCTTTCCCCAATAGCCCTGCAAATGTTTTCTCTTCAGGGGATTATACAATTTCCTTTTAGGCGGTTTGGAAAAATGTCTTTGCGTGCAGGATATTTGGAATGTGGAATGTTTCCCCACAACCCCCACACCCCTGACCCCCCGAGTGTTCCTACCAGGTTAAGTGGGGTGAACTGTCTCCCCTCTTTGTCCCACTCTTGGCTTTGTTATAACAGAGTTTGAATTTTTTAAAAAGATGTGATATTGCCAATTCAGTATGTACTTAACTGTGTACAGCTCAGTGTACGAATTAAGCCAGCCAGATACCTTGAATTAATAATTAAGGAATTAGTTTTATTACTAAAACCAACTCCAGTAAAGATACAGAAATTATTAACAAAAGGGTTTAAAACGTATGAAAATGTCCAACTTGCCACTAGTGCAGAAAACACATACACACCTTTTGGTCCTTCAGTGGAAAATATTATAAATGTTTGAAACAGAGGATGATGCAAGTATGGCAGAATGCTGGACAGTGGGACTAATTTTGTATTGCTCAAGCTAGCATTGGCACAATAGGCAGAATGTTGCCCTCCTGTGCTGCGAGCTTCTATGGTTAGACACAGAATACACCGATATAAGTGACCAACTGAGTTCTGTAGTAAAATTGTTTTACATGGAAGGGGTTCCCAAGCCTTGGTATAAAAGCATCGTCGAATAACTATTCTGTGGGTCACCGTTTTGTTGCTTACCTCGCCACTTGACAAGAGTCTGTTGAACACATTCATTAGTGTATCTTCGCTCACTGTAATGAGCATTATGAAGAGACTCTGATCAGTGTGCCTATCAGTGAATCCTCCAGGTACTCTTGATTAAACATCTGTGCTGCTGAGATAGAGGTTGGGAGTATGTAATGAGCAAATCTGCTGCTGTAGTGGGTGGGGGTTAGCGTTGTATAGAAACAGTATGATTATTGCATTGCTGCAGTAATGTAATCATTGTGTGATTCACAGTGTAACTTTCTCTTTCATTTCATTTGGATAATGTATCTTAATGTATTACAGGGCTTGATAAATATATTGTTGGAACGAGAAAAGGCTCTGGTAAGTTGAATTTCATTTTAATGAGTTTGAATTTTTAATAAATCTAAAACTGGTGCCCCATTACACATTTTTCCTGAGGGTTTCCTGCAAGAAAGCATTGACGTTTTAGAAAAAACTTATTGCTATAAGTTTATTTCAGCTCTTTTGCCTTATTTTTAATTCCCCATACAATCTGCTGTTCCTTAGGCAAGTAGGGGGGCAGGCAATCTTCGCCCAGCCCTGTCTCTATTCTACTTTAGTCCTGTTGGGAGTTGTCACATTCTGTTTTTAATGTAAGAAATCTAGAGCTTTGATAAACTCCATGACAAAGCCACATTCCTAAAAATTTCATCTTAGACATTATAGAATCCCAAGAATTCAACACTCTCAAGGGTCCGCAAACACTGATGCATATGTTCTCTTCACAAATGCTGTTTGACCTACTGAGTGTTTCAGGATTTTAAAAGATTTGCACCATTAACAAAAAATACTGCAGAATAACTCTTCCCGCTGATTTTGAAACTTTTTTTGCTTCTGGATGAGCCATGTCTCTAATTCTATGTCAAACTAGGTGCCCTGAGGTTCCTCACATATTGGGAATAATCTGACAGGGATTAATGTTAATAGCTTCATTAGTTCATGGAAGTCGGTGGAGAGATCAATCTGTCAATTTGGAGAGAGGGAGAGACATAGACTGAAACAGTCCATCATGCCTGGGCCAATTCTTTGATAGAGGAAACCAACTAGTTAGCCCCGTATCCCTGTCCTTTCCCCATCGCCCTGTTAAGTGTTTTTCTTTCAAGTACTTAACCAACTGCCGCCTTGATCGGTACAATTAAATCTGCCTCCAAACACCATTTCAGGCAGATATAAAAACAAAAAACTGCGGATGCTGGAAATGCAAAACAAAAACAGAAACAGAAATACCTGGAAAAACTCAGCAGGTCTGGCAGCGTCGGCGGAGGAGAGCAGCACCGTTGACGTTTCGAGTCCTCAGTCTGAGGACTCGAAACGTCAACGGTGCTCTTCTCCGCCGATGCTGCCAGACCTGCTGAGTTTTTCCAGGTATTTCTGTTACCATTTCAGGCAGAGCATTCCAGGTCACAGTAGCTGGCTCTGTTTCCTCATGTCACCTCCTGGTTATTTTGGCAATTGTGTTTTTAACCCGTGTTCTTTGGTTATGGACCCTTCTGCCTGTGGAAACAACGGGCGGGATTTTCCTGCCCACTGCCGGGATCGTCCAGTCCTGCTGAAATTCAGTGGACTTTTGACTGGGCTTCTGAGTCTCCCGCGGAGGGTCCCTCCACGAGGGGGGGAGGGAAATCCTGGCCGGCGTCTCTTTTAAATCGGCTTGTTCAAAATTATTGATCATTTTGATAATCTCGGTCAAATCACCCCTTAACCTTCTCGACTTAGAACAATGCCAGATTCTCCAGGCCCTTCACATAACTTGAAGCCTCCCAACCCTGGTACCATTCTAATTAATCTCTCTGCCCTTTCTAAGCCTTTGCCATCCTTCCTAAAATGCAGCATCCAGAACTGAACACAGTACGTTAGTTGAGGCTAATCAGTGTTTTTAAGTTTGGCGCAGCTTCCTAGCTTTTATGTTCTGTCCCTCTATTAATAAAGCCAAGGGCCATGGGTGTTTTTTAACAGCCTTCTCAACTTGACCTGCCACCTTCAAAAATTTGTCACTCTCGGGTCTCTCTGTTCCTGCTTTTAAAATTTTACTGTTTAATTTATAACACCTCTCCACTTCACATTTCTCTGCATTAAATTTCATGTCTGTTTCACCAGTCGCTCTATGTCCTTCTGAAGTCTTACCATCAATTGTACTGCTATAATCTTACTATCCTCGTCACTGTTTATTGCATTTCTGAGTTTTGGCCATCTGTAAACTGATGTTATGCCCTGTCCAGCAATATATATCAGAAAGAGCAGTGATCCTAATACCGAGGCTTAAGGAACGCCTTTGTCTACTTCTCTCCACTCTACAAAACAATTGTTCACCACTATTCTCTGCATTCTGCCACTTAACCAATTTTGTATCCACACTGCCTTTTTTAATCACGTGAGCTTTAATTTTACCTTCAAGTCTTAACTATTGTTTAATTTTGTCCCCTGTTCACCAGTCGTACATTCATTGTTCTTTTTTCCAGGTCTCCCTGGGTAAGGTCTTCAGCCCAGTTTTACTTGTGGGCCCTTTAAAGATCATGAGTTGGTTGAACCAATACCATAACCATTGCCAAGAGATTCTCCGCCATATCAAGTGAGTTTACACTCGGAGGGTAGTTCTGTAGACCAAGCTGTGTTTTTTGTGGGGGTGGTGGGGAGAAGGAGAGAGGTGAAACCTAATGATGGTTTCCTGTCACAATAAAAGCAAGTTGGTGGAATGAAGTGTGGAACAGTTCCAGTAAATCTTTCAATGCTTTGGCCAGGTCCTTTTTGTTTGAGAAAGTTTTGAAGTTTGAGTCATTTCATGTATTAAAATAGTTCCCAACATTTTATAGAAGTGACTATACTTCCAAAAAGTACTTAAT
The DNA here is from genome assembly GCF_964194155.1 of Cetorhinus maximus. NCBI lineage: Eukaryota > Metazoa > Chordata > Chondrichthyes > Lamniformes > Cetorhinidae > Cetorhinus > Cetorhinus maximus. The sequence continues at coordinate 8,951,042 of NC_135902.1, read as the reverse complement.
TGGCTCCAAAACTGTTTGGGTCATCATAATCATTTCCTTTTTAACTGAGTCAGTTCTGCAAAGCACTTGTTAAAGATGAATTCCTTAATAGGTCCAGAATAATGTTTTGTAGATTTTATTTTTCATTTTTGTTGTATTGAGACTAATATTTGCCCTGCCGCTACCATTAATAATTGCCTATACTCTGTTGACTCTAATTGAGTCTGAGGTTACAGATAATTGAGCCTTGATACGGATAATCAAGCTCACAATAAGTTGTCCCTCAAGACTTAATTAACTGTTAAATAGATTACCTCTGGAGAACAGAGTACGATTGTTTTACCAATGGTGCATTCTTCTTCCGGATTATTCTGATAAAATCTGACGACGCTAGGGATTTATACATTACGTGTACATGGGATTTACAAGAATGGCTGTGGGGCTGAGGGACTTCAGTTACATGGATGGATTTGAGAAGCTGGGGTTGCTCTTGGAGAGCAGAACATTGAGAGAAGCTTTGATAGAGGTGCTCAAAATCACCAGGGCTCTGGGCAGACTAGATCAGGGGAAACTCTTCCTACTGCTGGCAATGTTGAGAACCAGAGGGCACAGATTTTAAGGTGAGTGGCAAAACAATCAAAAGCGGCATGTGGAAAAAAACTGTTTTACACAGCGACTGGTTAGGATCTGGGATGCCTGAGAGCACGTGGAGGCAAATTCAATTGTGGCTTTCAAAAGAGAACTAAACAATTGTGTGAAGCAAAAAAATTTGCAGGGCTATGGGGAAAAGGGCAGCGGAGTGGTACTAGGTGTGCTGCTGTTGCAGAGAGACAGCACAGAGACACAGGGCTGAATGGCCTCCTTCTGTGCTGTAACCACGCTCTGATTCTGTATCCCAGTCAGATATCATTGACTAATAATAGCCGCTGAATGTCTGGACTTCAGTTCCGAGAATTCATAGTTTCAGCTTGTGGTAAAATTCCCTTTGTTTCATCTTAAGCATAAGAGCTATCTAGTTAAATATCCTATTTCCATACAATACGGTCCAATTAAAGATGTGTGTGTATATTAGCATTATCCATAAAATTCATCACTGACATTGGATAATTGTAGAATACATACACACTTTGAGGCCTGACACGAACCAAGTTAGACACCATTTATTCTTTGAGCTCCCAATTATAGATGAGATGTGTTCTTATTCTGGTTGTGACATTTCTATTAACCATCAGTTCTTATATTATTATCACACCTTGCACCCCTAAGGCTGCTAGTCTTATGGTTCTTGAACAATCACGTCATTCACATTACGCACAGTGCTATAATGCCTGCAAATATCCATTTTCAGTCAGCTAGATCTTACACCGAGATACATGGCAATTTTGATTTTAAGCATTGATATCCTCCTCACTGAATGCCTTTAACAACAATCAGGTTTTCAGGGTGTTCTTTACTGCAACTATTGTAGTGGTAACTAGATGGGAATGACATCTTCACTCAGAAGCTACCAAGAACCTATGACCTTGATGGGAATTCAGGCTGGCTATAGGTGGGTGGGAAACTCTTTCGAGTTATCAACAGTCACAGATTGCAACTCTTTCGAGTACAATCGCAGTTCTTGGTTTCCGGGAGTGGGACATGAACCCACAACCCTCTGATTCAAAGGCGAGGGTGCTATGAACTGAGCCACAGCTGACACCTCTAGGTGGGTGGGAGTTGCACAATCGTTATGCTTCTTTAATTTATTCTTGCATGGGATGTGTGTGTTGCTGTCAGTGCTGGTGCTGGCATTTGCCATCCCTAATTGCCCTTTGAGGGCCGTTAAGACTTAACTACATTGCTGTGGGCTTGGAGTCAAATGTAGGCCCGACCAGAATGGCAAATAATAAGGGACATTAGTGAACCGGATAGCTTTATACAACAAATTGATAGTTTCATGGTCGCTATTACTTGAGACTAGTTTTCATTTCGGATTTTTAAAAATTGATTATTTTACACACCAGCTGCTATGATGGGATTTGAACCTGTGACCCCAGAGCATTAGCATGGGCCTCTGGATTACTAGTCTAGTGACATTACCACTAGGCCATCACCTCCCAGCATTGCCACAATCTCATTGTTATAACAGTGGAAAGATTTTCAATTGCCAGCTGCTGTTTCTCACCTGAAAAATGGGTGGTTAGCAACAAATCATCATTTTTTTTGGTTTACGTGTGAGGGCCCTTCAGATTCTCAAAGGAGCCAACTTGTGTGGAGCCTGCATAGGAACTTTTGGGTTATGACACTGTTTGTTTAGAGGGAATATTGGTGATCAGTTGAAAATTGGGGATGGGTGGTGGGGGGAGTGGGGGCATTTTATTGCCCCATTGATGCCCAATGCCCTCCTGATGCAATTCTCAGGCAGGCTTTTGAATAGATGAGCGGGATTATCCACCTGAAACAGTTGGAAGGCTGAGTGTTGGAACCCCACTCAGTTGTAGGACCCCGATTGCAGTTTTCAGATACAAATGGGTGCCGTGAAAGCTTACCCGTTTGTACCAGATTGTGAACAGCTGAGTTTAGAGGCAATCGTCCGGGAGCCTTTAGATTTTATTTGTAGCAGGAATGTTCTTATTGGATCCACAAAATGAATCTGACTCACTTCCAGCACATTTACGAACCCCTCTGGAAACACTCTGAAGAAGAGGGCAACAGAAATTTGGAACTTGCCCCTCCAAAAGACTGGGGATGCTGAATCATGAAATTTGAGGCAGAGGTTGCTAGATTTTTTTTGTAGGGAAGGCTATCTCGGGATATCGAGAAGAGGCAGAAAATTGGAGGTTACAAACCAGCCATGAATCTAGTTGAATGGCCGAACAGGTTCAAGGGGGCTGAATGGCCTACCTCCTAGCTGAGGGGAAAGCCTTAATGGTTGACCTTCTATTACTGGCCGTGCGCGCCACTCAAAATACCTTCCTTGTGTTTCAGCATTATTCCTGCTCGACATCTTGTGGAAGGTGAGGAAGTTACCAAGTTCAATGCTCAAGACTTTATTCTATCTTTGCTAAAGAAACTTGAACTGGAAAAGGTAACGGCGCCTTTTAGTCTGATTTATATGTTGGATTGAATTCTCTTGTTTGGTGAAGCAAATGGTGTTTTTTATTACTGAATGGCACAGCACGTTAGAGAGGGAAGAAGGAGGGGGGCAGCGGGCTCACCCCGGAGCGGGGCGAAGGGTGTTGGCGGGCCATTCCAACGCACCTGTTGCGTTGCTGCTCTTGCCTGGGTTAAAGCCAGAGGCATCACTTGGGATGAAAATAGTCTTGGGCAGTAGAGTAAAGTGAGCAATAGCATATCACCGCTTGTTTTCCACCTCACCCAATTCTCTCTTAAATACTTCATTTGGAGAGAGAATATGGCTGGGGTACAGCAGGCGCCACTTTGCTATGGCTGAAGACCAATTGCTCACCATAGCTGGGGAAAATGTCTCCTCCCCCCTTTTCCAATATCAAGACCTGAAGAGGAGAAAAATAGGTTTGGAATGAGGCTTACTTATTTCCTTTTTTTGAGAGATTTTCATTTCCATGTCTAGTTAGAGCAGGGGATTTTACGGTATAGGAATGGGAATATCTGCTGCTCCCAAGTATCATCTAGTACCGGACACAGAACAGACAGAGGCTGAAGCTTGGGATAAGGTCACTTCTCACTCAGTTGGCTGATGACTATTGTAAGGAAGTCCGAGGTGATGGGAGAACACAATTTAGAAAAATGTTACCCAAAGTAAATCTAACAGACGCTAAAATATACTTTGTGGATGAGTCATAGAAATGTAGAAAATAAGAGCAGGATCAGGTCATTCAGCCCTTGGAGCCAGTTCCACCATTCAATATGATCATGGCTGATCCTCTATCTCAACGATGTACTCCCACTCTCTCCCCATGCCCCTTGATGCCTTTAAAGTCTATAAATCTGACTATTTCCTTCTTAAATATATTCAGTGACTTGGCCTCCACAGCCCTCTGGTAGAGAATTCCACAGGTTCACCACCCTCTGAGTGAAGAAGTTTCTCCTCATCTCAGTCCTAAATGACCTACCCCGTATCCTGAGACTGTGACCCCTTGTCCTAGACCCCACAACCAGGGGAAACATCATCCCTGCATCCAGTCTGTCCAGCCCTGTCAGAATTTTATATGTTTCAGTGAGATCCCTCCCCCCCCACCCCCGCCTAAACTCCAGTGAATACGGGCCTAACCGACCCAACAAAAACAAAAATTCATGGAAAAGTTCAGCAGGTCTGACAGCATCTGTGGAGAGAAAGACAGAGTTAACGTTTCGAGTCATTCAGAATGAAGAAGAGTCATATGGACTCGAAACGTTAACTCTGTCTTTCTCTCCACAGATGCTGTCAGACCTGCTGAGTTTTTCCAGCAATTTTTGTTTTTGTTTCAGATTTCCAGCATCTGCTGTATTTTGCTTTTATCTTAGTTGGCCAAATCTCTCCTCGTATGACAATCAGTCTGGTGAACCTTTGCTGCATTCCCTCTACGGCATGTGTATCCTTTCATAGGTAAGGAGACCAAACTGTGCACACTACTCCAGGTGTGGTCTTACCAAGGCCCTGTACAGCTGCAGTAAGACATCCTTGCTCCTGTACTCAATTCCTCTCGCAATGAAGGCCAACATACCATTTGCCGCCTTAACTGCTTGTTGTACCTGCATGCTTGCTTTCAGTGATTGGTGTACAAGGACACCCAGGTCCCTTTGTACATCAATATTTCCCAATTTATCACCATTTAAATAATACTCTGTCATTCTGCTTTTCCTACTGAAGTGGATAACCTCACACTTAGCCACGTTATACTGCATCTGCCACGTACTTGCCCACTCACTCAACCTGTCTAAATCGTCTTGAAGCCTCTTAACATCTTCCTCATCGCTCACATTTCCACCAAGTTTTGTGTCGTCAGCAAACTTGGAAATATTACATTTGGTTCTCTCATCCAAATCATTGATATATATTGTGAATAGCTAGGGCCCAATACTGATCCTTGTGGTACCTCACTAGTCACCATCTGCCACTCCGAAAAAGACCCATTTATTCCTCTCCCGTTTCTTGTCTGATAACCAATTCTCAATCCATGCAAATATATTACCCCCAATCCCATGTTTAAATTTTAAACATTAACATCTTGTGTGGGACTTTATCAAAAGCTTTCTGAAAATCCAAATACACCACATCCACTGGTTCTCCCTTATCCTGCTGGTTACGTCCTCAAAAAAACTCCAGTGGGTTTGTCGTGACTCCTCAGATACTGAAGCAGTCCATGTCCAAATGCGGCAAGACCTGGACAATATCCAGGCTTGGGCTGACAAGTGGCAAGTAACATTCGCATCACAAGTGTCAGACAATGACCATCTCGAATAAGAGAGAATCCAACCATCGCCCCTTGATGTTCAATGGCATTACCATCACTAAATCCCCCACTATCAACATCCTGGCGGGGGTTACCATTGACCAGAAACTGAACTGGACTAGCCATATAAATACTGTGCCTACAAGAGCAGGTCAGAGGCTAGGAATCATGTGTTGAGTAACTCACCTCCTGACTCCCCAAAGCCTGTCCACCATCTACAAGGCACAAGTCAGGAATGTGATGGAATACTCCCCACTTGCCTGGCTGAGTGAAGCTCTTGCAACATTGAGGGAGCTGGACACCGTCCAGGACAAAGCAGCCTGCTTCATTGGCACCACATCCACAAACATTCACTCCTTCCACTACCGACACACAATAGCAGCAGTGTGTACCATCTACAAGATGCAGTGCAGGAATTCACCAAGGCTCCTTAGTACCTTCCAAACCCATGACCACTAGCACCTAGAAGGACAAGGGCAGTAGATAGATGGGAACACCATCACCTGGAAGTTCCCCTCCAAGTCACTCACCGTCCTGACTTGGAAATATATCGCCATTCCTTCACTGTCGCTGGGTCAAAATCCTGTAACTCCCTTCCTAACAGTACTGTGGGTGTACCTACACCACATGGACTGTAGCGGTTCAAGAAGGCAGCTCACCACCACCTTCTCAAGGGTAACTAGGGATGGGCAATAAATGCTGGCCCAGCCAGCGAAGCCCACACCTCGTGAATGAATAAGAAAAAACATGATTTCCCTTTCATAAACCCATGTTGACTTTGTCTAATTGCTTTGATATTTTCTAAGTGTCCTGTGATCACATCCTTTATCATCGACACTAGCATTTTCCCTACTACTTGATGTTAGGCTAACCGGTCTGTAATTTGCTGTTTTCTCCAATGTCTGTAAATTAAAAAGACAGGTTATGACTAAATGGAGATGGCTGGAGGGGAACTGCTTATCTCATTGTTTTCCGCTTTCCTTCTCTCCACATGTGGCACGTGCCGCTGACAGTTCCAGACGTGTGTCGTGCGTCACTGCAGGAACGCCTTTGGCTGTGCGATTCAACACAAGTCAGGCTGGAAAATCGTTTACTCAGGGGATACCATGCCCTGCCCAGCTCTGGTGCAAACAGGTCAGTTTAATAATATTGATTCTGAAGAGCTGATGTTAAGATGAAGTAAAACATTGGTCTAATTCCTCCAATATTTCAGGACACAGAGGAGCATTGGTACAGGAACAAGGCCATTCAGCCCCTCGAGTTAGTTTTGTTTATCAATGCGATTTTGAATCTTAATTCCATTCACCAGCCTTGGCTCGATATCCTTCTATACCCATCCGGCAAAACTCTATTGATCCCAGATTTAAAGCTATTATTTGAGCTAGCATCTCCTTTTTGTAGGAGAGGGTCCCACACTTCAGTTACCCTGTGAATGGGGTGTTTCTTGACTTCTCTCCTGAATAGCCTGGCTCCGATTTTAAGGATACGCTCCCTTGTCCGAGACTCGCCCACCAGTGGAAGAAGCTTATCTCCGTCTCTCCTCTATCAATTGCTTTTAAAATCCTAAAAAAGCTCAATTGAACACCCCTTTTACCTTCTGTATTCCAGGGATTACAAGCCTGGTTTATTCAATCCTCATAACCTAACACTTGAAGCCCTGGTAAAAGGGGATGTGTTATGTATTTTTTTTTTTCTGATGCCTGACAATTTTTTTGAAACCGGTGTTCCATTTCTGCTTTGACGTTGTATTCCTTTATATTGAGTTACAACTCGCCCAGTCCAGTGCCAGATATTTAAGGGATTAAACCTAATGATAGGCTGGGGTGTGGTGAATAAAGAAGGAAGCCCCTTAATTGGTTTTGAGGCTCAGCTACACAGTTGTGACCTCCCTTCTTGTGGTCAACGGCAGCATCAGGTCCTCCCTCCTCTCCTTTGTTGGCTGTGTTCATTGAGCGTAGAGTGTAGCCCTCCTCGTGCTATTTCATGAGGGATTTCTGTCAGACACTGATGCGCTGACAAGCCGTGTTGTCAGTCAAGGTTGACCAGGAGTGTCTCCCATTCTTATCCACTGCCATGTGCACCTTGGAAGGATTTGTTTCTATTTCCCTGAGAAGCAGTAAAGGAAACATTCGGAGGGATCTGGGTGTCCTAGTGCATGAATCACAAAAGGCTAGTAACTGGGTCCAGCAAATAATTAGGAAAGTTAATAGAATGTTATTGTTCATTGTGAGGGGAATTGAATATAAAAGTAGGGAGGTTATGCTTCAGTTGTACGGGGCACTGGTGAGACCACATCTTGACTACTGTGTACGGTATTGGTCTCCTTATTTAAGGAAAGCTGTAAATGCGTTTGAACAGGAACAGAGAAAGCTTACTTAGCTAATACCAGGAATAGGTAGGTTTTCTTATGAGGCAAGGTTGGACAGGTTAGACCTGTATCCAGTGGAGTTTAGAAGCTTTGACTTGATCGAAACCTTTAAGATCCTCCTGAGGGGACTTGACAGAGTGGATATGGAGAGGATGTTTCCTCTTGTGGGAGAACCTAGAACTAGAGAGTCACAATTTTAAAATAAAGGTTCGCTCACTTAAGACAGATGAGAGTTTTTTTTTCTTAGAGGGTCGTGAGCTTGGGAATCCTCTTCCTCAAAAGGCAGTGGAAGCAGAGTCTTTGAATGTTTTTAAGGCAGAGCCAGATAGGTTCTTGATTAACAAGGGGGTGAAAGGTTATCGGGGGTAGGCGGGAGGTTACAGTCAGATCAGCCATGATCTTATTGAGTGGCGTAGCAGGCTTGAAGGGCTGAGTGGCCTACTCCTGCTTCATGTCTGTAAAGATTAGATTGATTATCAGCCTGCATTGGCCACATCATGAACGTTTGTTCCACGGTCAAGTCCTGGAGTGGGACTTGAACCTGGAACAGAGACGCTACCCACTGCGCCACAAGACCTCCCCATCAGGGCATTGTCTATCCTTATAGTACAAGCAGATACAGCTTTTCTGTTAAATGTTCCCTTTAGTGGACATGTCAGTCACCAGTCATCTTGTATTAGCTGGCTGACAACCCTGGGGCACCAAACAGGTCGTTATTAATTTTTATTTCATTGGTGATTTCGCCACCTTTTTGGATTGGTCAATTCGCCTTCTCGGAATGGACTGAAGCATCTAAAAGCGTCGGGGACGACGCGGTTTCTTCTGTTAGTAGCACAATTTTGTGGCAACTTTTAACCTCCTGCTGCGCAAGATGGGTTTTTCAGTGCTCATGACAGATAAAGGTTGATTTCAAATTCCTTTCTGTGTAGCACGGTGCCTTCTGTTAGTGTTTTCTAGGCCTTATTTCTGGTTTATTTCTGAAACTCGGCTCGTATCTGCAGGCACTTACTGGAACACTCACTTCTTGAGCTGACTCAAGTGATACCTTATGGTCCCCTGGTGTTTGTGCCAATACTGATTCACACTGTGAGGAATGATAGCCAGCCCTACTTGAATCTATGTCTAATTAATGCAATTCTTTTCAAGTATGTAAGCTTTTTGAAGAGGATCACTTGAACGCATGGACCTCGCCATTAAACCCCTAATTGGTTTCATGTGCTCTTACGAAATACTGTTGATATAGCTTTTTGTACTTTCCAGTATCCCAACCTCTCGTGAGATTCCTGTAAGTGGGACATTCCATGTAGTTCAAATTGGAGACAGTTGTTCTAGGTGGTGCTTGGGAACTCATAACTATGTTTGATGAAACGTTTCCAATTCTGGGAATCTTGGCAAAACACCGTCAAATATTGATTTACATCTCCATGGACCAGTGCCAAAAGAATATAAGATCATCAGAAATAGGGGCAGGAGTAGGCCATTCAGCCCATTGAGTCTGCTCTGCTGCTCAGTAAGATCATGGCTGATCTGATTGTGGCCATAATGGCACTTTCTTGCCAAAGCCCCTGACCCTCCCTTGTCAATCAAAAATCAATTTAACTCAGCCTTGAATACATTCAATCACCCAGCCTCCACTGCTCTGTGGAAGAGAATTCCAGAGAGTAACAGCCCTCTGAGAGGAGTTCCTCCTCATCCACATCTTAAATGGGAGACCCCATATTTTTTTAACTGTGCCCCTAATTCTAGATTCCCCAGTGAGGGGAAACATCCTCTCAGCATCTACCCTGTCAAGCCCCCTCAGAATCTTTTATGCTTCAATAAAATCACCCCCATTCTTCTAAACTGCTTCGAGTATAGGTTCGACCTGCTCAACCTTTCCTCGTAAGTGCCATTTTCATGGAGATTGGAGAAGTTTGCAGATTTGAAGACCAATGCTGCTGCTCTTTGTTTGAATAGTGTCTGTTTGCTGAACAGGGCAGGATGCGAACCTACTGATTCATGAGGCCACGCTGGAAGATGGGCTGGAGGAAGAGGCTGTTGAGAAAACTCACAGGTAAGGGCGGAATACTGAGGGCTGCTGCACTTGTTTACTTTGTGAACCCACTGGAAATGTTACACAAAATTGCTAAACCTACCCGGCCTGACCTGCAGGAACTATAACTTTCTTTTAAGCAAAGAATAATGCTCATTTGGAGAGCTGGTGCAGACGCAACGGGCCGAATGGCCATCTTCTGCGCCGTAACAATTCGGTTATACCTTTTCCCCTTTCCCGGTTATTGATCCAGAAGAGTGCCTGGAAATACTGAGATTTTGGCTCGGATTTTCGCGGAGTTGGAATGACCCCCGGAGCCATTTAAAAATGGTGGGTGGGACCCGATTCCAGGGTTCTGGCCCCCATTCCCAGTGCCCCTAATTGTTGCTGGTAGCAAGCCCGCACTCTGCATTCCTGACTTGGTCGGCTCCCTTGTAGGGGTAGGCATCTCCTGGAGCCCCTGCAATTTTTGTGGAGAAGGGCCAGTTTTCCCATGGATCTCTATAATTTGTTGTGAACTATAGTCCGGATTCGGAAAGTTTTTGATAGGTATGTTCAAACACTCTTACCCATGCCCTCCATGCCAACTCATGCCTCCCACCCACCTCCATGGCCCCTTTATAGCCCCTCGCCAACTCATTTCCCCACACCCCTCCCCTTAATTTAACCCCTGATAGTCTCTATGCCACCTCAATGCCAAATTGTCCCCCTCTACTTGCCCCTTGGCCCAGATGCCAACTCTCAGCCATTCCATGCCAGTTTACCCAGTATACACTATGTACAGAACCAATGAATCTTATACTGGACCGGACTCGACTGCAATTCCAGCCTTTCTTAAATGCAATCCCCTCTTTATTTATGAAATAGGAGCAGGAGTAGGGTTGTTTCCCCTCAAACCTGCTCCACCATTCAATAAGATCATGGCCGATCTGACTTGTGCTCTCAACTCCACTTTCCTACTTGCCCCCCCAAAATCCTTGTCTCCATTTTAGATCCAAAACCTGGCTTCATCAGCCTTGATCATATTCAATGACCCAACCTCCATTACACTCAGGGGTAGAGAATTCCAAAGATTAAAGGTCCTCTGGGGGAAGAAATTCCTCTGTTTTAAATAGGTGACTTCTTATTTTGTACCTGCCCCCACGAGCAACCCCCACACCATCCCACTACCAGGTTCCCCCACAAGAGGAAAGATGCTTGCAGTATCTACCCTATCAAATCCTCTCAGGATCTTGTGTCTTTCAATAGGATCACCTCTCATTCTTCCAAACTCCAATGAGTATAAGGCCATCCTGCTCAACCTTCCCAATGCAGGTATACCCTTGCTTGGATAAGGAGACCAAAACTGTGCACAGTGTTCCAGTTGTGGTCTCAGCAATGCCCTGTATAGTGTCCTAATTTCAAAATCCACCCCACTTGCAATAATGGCCATTGACTATTTAAATAGAGGACTACAGAATACTACAGTACAGAGGGGTCTGGATATCCTTCTATGTAAACTTAGTTTGCTAATTATCTGTTGTACCTGTATACTAATGTCTTGTGACCCATTTACAAGGATATCCAGACCCCTCTGTACTGTAGTATTCTGTAGTCCTTCTCTATTTAAATAGTGCTTTTCTATTCTTCCTACAATAGTGGACAACCTCACATTTTCCCACATTACACTCCATCTGCCAAATTTGTGCCCAGTCACTTAACCCTATCTATATCCCTTTGCAGACTCTTTATATCCGACTCACAATGTGCTTTCCTACCTTGTACCGTCAGTAAATGTGGCTGCAGTGCACTCTGTTTCTTCATCTGAGTAATTAATATTGATTGTAAATTATTGAAGCCCCCAGCACTGATTCCTGTGGCACCTCCCTAGTCACAATGGAGTCAAAATGATCCATTTATCCCCACTCTGTTTCCTGTTAGTTAGTTAATCCTCTATTCATGCTAATTTATTACCCCAACATGATGAGCTGCTATCTTGTGTAGTAACTTTTTATGCGGCACTGTATCAGTTGCCTTTTGGAAGTCCAAGTACACTACACACACTGGTTTCGCTTTATCCAACCAACTTGTTACATCCTTAAAGAACTTGACTAAATTTGCCAAACATGATTTTCCTTCTGTAAAACCATGTTGCGTCTGCTTGATTGTCTATGGTGTGCTCCTATTTGCTTAATAATTTGAGCATTTTCCCAATGACAGATGTTAGGCTAACTGGCCTATAGTTTCTTGCTTTCTGTCCCCTTCCATTCTCGAATATGGATGTTAGGTTTGCAGATTTCCAATCTGTTGGACCTTTCCAGAAACTATGGCCTTAATTCTCCCTGAATTGCACTAAGTGTGCTCGCGGATTTTAGCGCCGTGTTGGCCGCTTCCTGCCTCATTAATTATGCAGCTACAGGAAACGCACCGTATCGCTGGCGGGCGGCCTCTGAATCAGTTCCTCACTCCGGGTGCCATATCTAAACTGCAGCCGTGCACACAATCCTCAATGCTCACAGCCCAGGACTCCAGTGAAGACATGACCCCGAAAGCCAAGAAGAGTTCAGTCACCCGTCAATTTTTTGGAGGCCCGCAGTAATGCCCCCTCACCCCGACTCCGGTCACAGGAGGTCCGGCAATCTCCCCACTCCGGCTCGGGAGGCGGTGGCAGTGGTGGTCAGCGAGGTTGGTCATCCAATGCAGAAAGAGGATGAATTATCTCATCCGTGCCACCAGGGTAAGGCAACCATCTCATCACTCTAAACTCACAAGCCCATCACACTTTCACTGGCATCTTCCTCACTGCCAGCTTGAAGGATATCACCCCTCACTCTCTCTCATACACCCTCACATCCCAATCTGGCCTCATCTCCTCTGGAGACTGCCTTCTCAGCCCTCACCATCTTGAGGCCACTTGCACAGATCAACATGTGCCCCCCCCCCACACACACGCTGGGATACCCTCCTTCCCCAGTACAGCCCTCACCCTGCAGCCTCTTCCTTTGCCTGCTTCCTCTTCCCCAAGCAAGCCCTATCCCTGCAGCCATTGAAAAGCCAACCCCTGCCTTACGGCTGGTCTGGTAGGTAGAGACCTGCCCGTGAGCCTCCCTAAAGATAATGTAGTGCTGCCGGTGAAGCCTGGCACTGATGACCGTAAGTGCTGCTCGAAGCAGGGTAGGCAAACAAACCTCAAAGCCTCGAGTGAAGTGCAGCTCACCAGATGCACGTTGCTTATGTACCATTGTGAAACATGTCGGCGTGACAGCTCGTGATCCAGCGTGTGGGAATAATTCTGGCGAACAAGACTTTTAATGAGACTCTAATGTATTGAAACTCGCTTCCTGATGTGCGGCCGAGGGAAACGCCATTGACAGGTGGAGCGCATGATCGCAAACTGGTTTTATGATGACCTGAGACCGATTTTTGCGGCCTCCCAATATTTTCCGCTCCTGCCCGCTATGACTCCTGCCGCAAATGCGAGCGGAAAATCCTGGCTTATGCATCCGCTCTCTCTGCAGCCAATTCTTTTGAGACCCTAGTGCGCAGGCCATCGGGTCCAGGGGACTTGTCAGTTTTTAGCCCCATTAATTTACCTGGCACTTTTTTTCTCTAGTGATTGATTTTTTTTTCAAGTCCCTCCCTACCTTTTGCCTCTTGATTTTCTACTATGCTTGGGATGGTTTTTATGGCCTCTACTATGAACACAGATACAAAATATTTGTTTTAAGCCTCTGCCATTTTCTTGTTTCCCATTACTAATTCCCCAGTCGTCTCCTCTAAGGGACCAATGCTCATTTTAGCTATCCTTTTCCTTTTTATATACGTGTAGAAGCTTTACTATCAGTTTTTATATTTCTTGTTAGTTCACTCTCATTCTAATCTTTTTTCTGCCTCAGGGATATTGAGTGGAAATGGAAAAAATTAAGTAATCGATTTAAAAATGTATTCAAACGTGTCCCCTTCATGAGTTGAGACATGTTTGTAAAGGTGGGAAAATTTATTTAATTGTTTTATAAAAGCTGCAGGAAACCTCATCCCGCCCGTGGATGAGGTTTCCTGAAAAACGCGAAGGCTGCTTGGGGTTTTTGCCTTAAGATTGGACAGGCAGTGTTCTTAAATACGTTAATTACATCCTTAATAGGTCGTTGACATTTCGGCGTGCGCCCGTCAAATGAAATATCGCGATGATGTCAGAACACGTGCCCGACGTCATCGCCCGTTATTTTACGCATCAGCGTGTGGGGCCTGTCCCCGCACGCCGACCGGAAGATTCAGCCCTTTGTGTTTGAGAAAAAGTGAAATCGCATTTTTTACAATGAAGGTGTTAAGGGGTTTTGTTTACCTTTCTGCTTTGCCAAACATTGAGTCAATATCAGGAGGAGTGTCCTCTTTGTTCTCTCTGGAGACCAGATTATTCAATCCACAGGAAATGTCTGGTAGTCCTTGGAAGCCATGTTGACTTTTAGTCTTTTAAAGTGTAGCTTTTAAAAAAAAAATTATCGTTTTAAGAGTCACAATACCGTCACACCAGTATGGCCCTGACACCCAGTTTCAAGGAGCTGTCCCGATGTGGCTGCTCCCTGCCTTCCCAGCATCCCCCGTCTCTAAGTCCGCCACCGTGTTGGTGGGGAAATTTCAGCACCTGGTGCCAGTTGGAGAAGCCACGGGCTGTGTACAAACATGAAGACACGAGGTTGTCCGTTGCTGGAGCCTTAATGCTGCCCCTTGCACACTCGAACCTTGCAGCAGTCTGTCTGTCATCAGCTAAATGCTTCTTGATCCTCTCGTCATAAATGTTTTAAGATGGTGTTTCCAGTCTGTCTACATAAATAGGTTAAATTGCTCGGGCAGAGTTGCAAGCATTTTGTTAGCTTAATTGAAGTTTTACTTATCTCTTCACATTTCCCAGTAGAAAGTCTATAAACTTTCCGAAAATAACACGTTGCTGGTAAATTCCTGTGGCCCCATATAAAATACACACAAGATGGCAACAGGAGTTGTGAGGGGGATTGTGAAGGCTTGCTGGAGGAGGCTCGAGGGGCTAAATGGCTTCCTCCTATTCCTGTGTTTCCTTGCAGCCTCCATTTCTTTCATTCATTCTTGGGACGTGGGCGTCACTGGCTAGGCCAGCATTTGTTCCCCGTCCCTAATTTCTCTTTAAGGTGGTGGTGAGCTGCCTTCTTGAACCACTGCCGTCCATATGGTGTGGGTACACCCACAGTGCTGTCATTGCATTGTAACTGTTGGCACAGCCAAGTTGAATGGAAACTATTGTAGCAATTTATAATAATAATTGTTCACTGAAAAGCATGACCAAAAATAAAAGCAAAGTTTTGTTGATGCAAAATCCTTGTTTTTAATATGGATCCTATCCTTTTCAGAACATAATTATATTTGTCTTCTACTGCAGCATTGGATTGGGTTAGGTAAGCTAGAGACTGAAGCTTTATCATGTTGTAGATAACCCTTACCTCTGGTTCATTCGGGAACTTGGGTTCCAGGAGTTGAAGCTGTCTTTCTCTCTAGGTGACCACCTGTCCCCTTGTTTCTGATTGAGGGTTCCTTCCAAATCAGACTGGAGGATGGGTAGATCTCCTAGTGTTGGAAGTGCATTTGCCCTGAACCTACTAGTAGGTAAAAGTTATGAGGAAAAGACATAGTAACTTGTTGGACCTGCAGACCATGGTTCTCAGCCATTTTGTCAATAAAGTGGATCTCCTTTCTTTAGCTGTGAGGGGAAGGATCAATGTTAGTATATGGAAGTTGATAAGTCCCATCATGTATGAAGCATTATGTAGTCTGGAGTAACTTGTATCTGTTGACTATTAACTTAAACCTATTCTGTTCAGGTTCATGTTGAACCTAATTGAGTCTTCTGAACATGAGATTGAATTTAATTCCATCTCCAAGGAATACATTTCCATTCGTTTTTACACTTTTTTATATAAGAACATAAGAAATAGGAGCAGGAGTAGGCCGTCCAGCCTCAAGAGCCTGCTCCATCATTCAGTACCATCATGGCTGATCTTCTACCTCAACTCCTGTTTTCCTCCTGTTCCCTATCCTCTGATTCCCGAAAGATCAAAAAACGTATCTGTCCCAGCATTGAATATACTGGACCATGGAGCATTCACAGCCCTCTGTGATAGAAAGTTCCAAAGACACACAATCCTCTGAATGAAGAAATTTCTGCTCTTAGTCCTTTCTGGTCAGCCCTTTATCCTGAGGCTGTGCCCCTGAGCTCTAGATTCCCCAGCCAGGTGAAGCAATCTGTGTCTACCCTGTCAAGCCACTTCAGAATATTATGATTCAATTAACTCACCTCTCATCCTTCTAAACTCTTGAGAGTATAGACCCAGTTTACTGCATCTCATAGGACCACCCTCTCATCCCAGGAACCAATCTAGTGAATCTTTGCTGTACTGCCTCCTGTGGACGTCTATCCTTCCTCACTTATGGAGATCAAAACTGCACACAGTGCTTGAGGTGTGCTCTCACCAAAGGTGCAATTGTTGCAAGGCTGCTTATTTTTGTAAAAACAAGAAACTGCGGATGCTGGAAATCAAAAACAAAAACAGAATTACCTGGAAAAACTCAGCAGGTCTGGCAGCATCGGCGGAGAAGAAAAGAGTTGACGTCTCGAGTCCTCATGACCCTTCCACAGATCAGAGTAATATTAGGAGAGGGGTGAAATATAAGCTGGTTTAAGGTGGGGGGGTGGGGGGAGAGAAGTTGGGGGGGTGTGGTGGTTGTAGGGACGGTATCACTGCTTGCTTGTCCCTACAACCACCCCCCCACCAACTTCTCTCCCCCCACCCCCTCCACCTTAAACCAGCTTATATTTCACCCCTCTCCTAATATTACTCAGTTCTGTGGAAGGGTCATGAGGACTCGAAACGTCAACTCTTTTCTTCTCCGCCGATGCTGCCAGACCTGCTGAGTTTTTCCAGGTAATTCTGTTTTTGTTTTGCTTATTTTTGTACTCCAGTCCGCTTCCAATAAAGGTCAATATGCCATTTGCCTTTCTAATTGCTTGCTGTACTTCCATGCTAACTTTGTACAAGAATGCCCAAGTCTCTGTCAACCTTTACATGTTTCATGCCTTTTAAGAAATGTTCTGGTTTCCTATCCTTACTATCAAAGTGAATAACCTCTCACTTCCCCATGTTATACTCCAACTGCCGTCTTGCCCATTCGTTTAACCTATCTATATCTCCTTGCAACCAATGTTGTCTGTCTGTTCAAAATCTTACTGCACTCATTCTTAATAAAATAAAATTACATTTTTTTAAGGTTAGGTATCTCAGTCCTGGTGAATAAAACACCAATTTCTAATTTTTGTTCTCGTTGACATAAGGACCCCCATTATCCTGTAAAGCACAATAATTACAGTAAATCTCCCCTCTTTTCAGTTTCAACAATGTGCCTTAATCTCTACGTCTTTGCGGGTACAACAGGGTGTTGGTAAAAAGATGTGGGTACAATAGTTCTTGATGGAGTTGGAGCTATACCTCAGCACTAAACCCAGCCACTGGACATTCCAAATGGACAGATGGGTTCCAGTATTGGCCAAACTGTCGGAATCTTAGTAACATGTATACCTTAATACCAACAAGATCAGGCAGATTGGCATTAGGTGGGATGTTTGCATTGTGGGATAGCACTTTGCAGCAGTTCCATGACATGAGCTGTGGTAATCAAAAGAGGCCCGTCTTGAAGAATTCCAAAGCTGCTGCTCTAAATAGAAATGCTTTCGTGCGCTGAATAAGAGCGTTAGAAAGAGGAGCATGAGTAGGCCATTCAGCCTATCGAACCTGCTCAGCCAATCTATAAGAACATGACTGATCTGATTGTGGCCTTAGTGCAACTTTCTAGCCTTCCTTACATCCCACCCCCTCCATAACCCTGGACCCACTTGTGATCGAAAACCTTACCTAACACAGCCTTGAATATATTTGGTGACTCATCCTTGACTGCTCTCTGTGGAAGAGAATTCCAAAGGCTAACAACCCTCCGAGAAAATAAACTCCTCCTCATCCCTGTCTTAACTGGGTGAGCCCCTTAATTTTTAAATTGTTCCCCCTAGTTCTAGATGCCCTCATGAGAAGGAACATAGTCTCAGCATCTACCCTGTCAAGCCCCCTCAGAATCTTAGATCATCTCTCATTCTTCTAAACTCCAGTGAGTATAGGCCCATCCTGTTCAACCTTTCCTTGTAAGACAAACCCCTCACCCAAGGAGCCCTGGTGAACCTTCTCCTAACAGCTTCCAATGCAAGGAGATTAAAGCTGTTGGCCACTCCTGTGTGTACCTGGGGGCTGTTGGCTTCACTAATGGAAGGAATGTCTGTGGGAAAACTAGTCAATAGCTAAATGCCATGTCATTTGAGAAAGAGGGAAGGTCGTTCTGTTCTGGAACCACAAGGGAAAATATGGCTTCACTCCAAGGTTAGTCGAGCAGCATCGGGAACCTCCCACTAAAATCGGAATTCCTTAAGAGACCTGAAGTTTTGAATCATGGATGAAGGAAGGGACAGTTCAGATATTGTAATAGTGTAAGTCTGAAAAAGTGGTAAGTTCAGATAAAAAGAAATGAAAATAATCTGAAGAGAAACTGGACGTGTGGCTAGAAAAATATTGCCTCTTGGAAGTTTTTACACTTGACTGGTGTCATTCAATTTTTTTTGCTCCTGATGAATGCTGCAGAAAAATAAGTAATAGACTATATTATTCATGCAGGAGAAGCAGAAGTGCCTACAGTGCAGGGCTGATCAAACATGACTTTTTCATTTTGTGGGGACAGGGCTTCCTCCGTTCTAAAGTTGAGGGGCAGGATTTTGTCCTTTGGGTTGGGGTCCCTATATCAGGGAAAACGGGGGTCACAAACCCTCACTGTATGGAGAACACAGCCTCCCTGCCGGGCAACAATTTTTCCTGAATTAGCTAATTAGTGCCAAAGGATGATCTGGACATCCAATTTAAAGCCAATAGGAGGCCCTCCAGCTTAAGTTCAGGTAAGAGAGAGGGCATCTGGATCTTTGAGGTGGCCTCTCTCCAACTTTTTAAACTTTCAAATTAAAACACGTCTTCAGAAGCAGCAGGAGGACAGACACCTCGGGACAGCCTGAAGCAAGGCTGGCAGAAGGACAAGACCTGCCCCGGAGCCCTAATCCCTCACCCTCTGGCCTGCTCCTGGGAATCCGTCTCTAGGTAGCTGGTATTGTCTCCGGGGCCTCTGACAGAAGGCCTTAATAAGTCTTTAATTAGCTCAATTGACTACCTGCCCACTTCTTCACTCGCCCCTCCTCTCTCCCCACACACCCCAATCACGGCCGAATGATCCTGCCTGAGGAGTTGACCCAAACACATTGGGGTTTTAATGAGAAGGAAGATCCACCTTACATGCTCTACTGCCTTCAGCTTTCTTATAGATCTCTCATCACCATCTCTCGATCCATGGCTCTGAAGCTTTCAGCTTCTTTGATTTGTTCTGATTTCCCTTGTGTTTACCCAAGTGGAAGAAAGCTAGTGAACATGCTGCTTTTAATTAAATTCACTTGTAATTAAACTTCCCCTGCACAGACTTTTTCAATAATACTTTGTTATTGGGGGCTAGTTTATAAACTTGATGCTGAATATTTAATTTGTAGCCTTTTGGATTCTGGTCGTTTAACTCTCTCTGCACACATGAATATCGATGATTTGTAGGACAAATCATTTCTCCCTCTGATCCATGCTGAAAAGGCACCTTTAACTCCTTTCACTACCTTCGCCAGGACCTCGCACTACATGTTCCAAAATACTTACCCCAGGATTTGTTGCTGATGGTCTGACAGCTTCCTGTTTTAACCCTTTGTTTGCTTTCTTTATGCTTCAGCACCACCTCCCAAGCCATTGATGTCGGTATGAAGATGAACGCCAAATTTATAATGTTAAATCACTTCAGCCAGAGATATGCCAAGATTCCCCTCTTCAGTGCTGACTTCAATGAGAAAGTGGGAATAGCTTTTGATCATATGAGGGTAAGAACTCTCTCTTTGAGTGTATTGGGGTAGATTCATCATGGTTACATATCCTGCAAAGCATTAATATCAATCTATGAAAATGACGGGCAGGTAAAGACTAGCGGCGGGATTTTCCACACCCACCCGCCGCTGGGATCTTCTGGTCCCGCCGCAAGTCAATGGACTTCTGGCTGGGATGCCACCTCGCCCTGGGCGGCCCACCCGCGATAGGGCCAGAAAATCCCGGCCTAGGTGTCCCATCAAGCCTGCCCCTCCACTCCAAGATCAGGTGCGTCATAGGTTCCTGTAGCCGTGTAATCTCCTGGGAGGGGAAAAACCTTCTAGGACCAATAAGGGGGAAAATCTGGATACTTCCTTTCTGATTCTGTCATGGGACTGACTAGATTGCTCTACGGAGACCCAGCATGGTTTGGATGGGCTGAGCGACGACCTCCTGTGCTGTTATAACCCTCAAGTTATGCAAACCAGTCCAGGAGATGACATTGGCTATTTTTACGTGCGGCCATTATATATGGCACTGCAAATTCCTTTTTTAAAAGTTTATTTCAATGATTCTGTTAAAATTTATGCTGTAATTAGATCTCTGTGGCAATGGAAATCTCCTGACATCTTTGTGTCAAGTCAGCATTGCTGATGGGGCCAAGATTCTAGCTTGCCTGACTCTTCAACATGGTGACGCCACCTCCCTTTCTAATAATGAGACTTCGGTGCCGTATTCGTCATGCCAACTCAACTGTAATCCAAAAATCACTTCTGCGCAGGTTCGGTTTGACGATTTTGGGGTCGTGCCTAAACTCATCCCGCCCCTCAAAGCCCTTTTTGCGGACGAGATTGAGGAGATGGAGGAACGCCGCGAGAAGCGAGAGCTTCGGCAGCTGAAAGAAGCCCAGAGTTCTTTGAGCACAAACGGGCCTGTGGCCCAGGGACCACCGGTCACCACGAGCACAGCCGAGGCGGCCATCAAAAAGAAACGCGAGGTGGAAGAACCTGACCAAGACCTGGACCACAAAAAAATAAAACTAACTTGAGATACTACTGGAAAATAATTAATTATTTGGAAGGCCTGGTTCATTACCCTGGAGAGGTAGTGTACAGGAAAGCAAACATACAGTACACGACAAGAGATTGAGCTGATTTTAATTTGGGGTATAAATGAGACTGTTGTGTATAGTTTTTTTTTGCCAACAGGGTAAAAATGACTGTGGCTCGAAATAATTCAGGTTATATTTTGGGTTTTTATACGGCGCAGTAATTTTATTTATGAATCGGGGGGCCCAGATACTTAGATACCTGACCCCCCCTTTTTGGAGATCGGCCTTTCCAGGCCACTCCAGTAAAGAATTGGCGAAAACATCCCACATTTTACTCACTCCAGTTGAGGAGGACAAATAATCCATAGTGTGTTGTGTTGAATTTTGGGTTGGGAACCATATGCCTGAAGTCAGGTTTTGAAGTTTTTTTTTATTAAAAAGCACCCTTTTTTTATGTTACCTAATCCCATTTTTGATTCCACTTGTGAAGTAAGTTGCGCATAAGTTCTCCTTTCCCTGGCTCCTTCCATTTTCATCTCCACTCTGCCATTGTTGCTGTGAAGTGTTATCTACAGGGTGCAACACAAGACTGAATTCATTTGGCCCCTGATGCTTCCTTCCCTTGGAAAATTCCTCAACAATGTTGAGTGCAGCTTTAGAAATAATTCCGGTTGCGACTAGGAACTCCTTGTGTCTTGAGTGGAGAGAATTGAGAAATTCCCATGTCTTATTCCAAAACTGGGGATAGTGTGCATCAATCTCCATGTGTGGTATTTATTGCAGGGGTGAGCAAAAGTTATTTTTGACATCTGTAGAATGATTCACAAGCAGTCTTCATGAAGATGAGCATAAACATTCACTTTCCTCATTAGTGCTTGTACCAGATATGTAATTTATTTTGAAACCAGAGTTGAATCTTTAGAATAATAAACCAACTTCTTGCAGATTTGTGGTGCTGTATGAGAATGTTATATTTCGGTGTTACCAGGTATTTTTTAAAGAAATCATTTCCACGGCAGCATTGCTGTAGCAACATTGGTGAAATATGGATAGAAGCTTGAGATTCTTGCCATTTTTGTGTTGCTGTTTCAAAATTGTGATCAATATTGCTGTTGGGATTCCTTTTGTTAAAAAGAATTTTGATTTGAGGTTTTTTTTACAAATACAAACTAGGAGCAGGAGTAGGCCATTCGGCCCCTTGAACCTCCTCCGCCATTCAATAAGATCATGGCTGATCTGATTGTAACCTCAACTCCACACTCCCACCTACCGCTGATAACCTTTCGCTCCCGATAACCTTTCACCCCCTTGCTAATCATAAATCTGTCTACCTCTGCCTTAAAAAAATATTTAAAGTCTCTGCTTCCACCGCCTTTTGAGGAAGAGAGTTCCGAAGACTCATGACCCTCAGAGAAAAAATTTCTCACCTCTGTCTTAAATGGACGACCCCTTATTTTTAAACAGTGACGCCTAGTTCTCAATTCTCCCACACAAAGAAATATCCTCCCCATATCCACCCTGTCAAGACCGCTCAGGATCTTGTGTTTCAATCAATCACCTCTTACTCTTCTAAACTCCAGTGGATACAAGCCTAGCCTGTGTAGCCTTTCCTCATAAGACAACCTACCATTCCAGCAATTTGTCTAGTAAACCTTCTCTGAACTGCTTCCAACGTATTTACATCCTTCCTTAAAAAAGGAGGCCAGTACTGAACACGGTACTCCAGATGTGGTCTCACTAGTGCTCTGTATAAACTGAAGCATAACCTCCCCACTTTTGTATTCAATTTCCCTTGCAATAAACGAGAACATTCTATTAGCTTTCCTAATTACTTGCTGTCCCTTCAGCCTAATATTTTGCGATTCATGCATTAGGACACAAAATGACTTGGATGAAGGGACCAAAGTTATGAATGCTAAATTTGCTGATGACACAAAGGTAGGAAAGTAAGCTGTGAAGAGGAGGCTACAAAGGGATTATAGGTAAAGTGAGTGAGCAAAGGTCTGGCAAAAGAGTACAATGTAGGAAAATGTGAAATTGCCAATTTTGGCAGGAAGAATAAAAAAAGCAACATATCTAAATGGTGAGAGATTGTAGAGCTGAGATGCAAAGGGATCTGGGCCTTTAATTTTAGCTTCTAACATTTTCTATATGACAGATGTTAAGCTAACCGGCCTGTAGTTTCCAGCTTTCTGTCTCCCTTTTTGAATAGAGGAGTTACATTTGCTATTTTTCAATCTAATGGAACCTTCCCCGAATCTAGGGAATTTTGGAAAATTGCTTCTACTTCCAATTGAAATCAATATATTATGGAACCAAAGAATGTGAGGGGGGAGCAGAATTAATGAACATTTATTTCTATCAATGCCCTATGAAATCATCCCTAAAGCATGTACATTTGTAATGGGGACAATCAAAGCATGTTTGAAGAGGAGGTGATGGTTCTCCATTGTGTGCACACTGCCCTGCGATCATCAATTCTTGCCATTATTCAGCTTCCGTAATAAAAAGGAAGTGGGAATTTTAACTCTTGAGGTTCACTCTTGAATTTACAGGATGTTACTTCTAAACCTATTTTAATCACATAATTATTTACATGATTATGAAAAAATCTCAAACCCCCTCGTTCTGGTATCTAATACAGCACCACTTTTTCACTGAACTTTTCTGAAGGAATGTTGTTCAATTTAATGGTGATTGGGAAATGTTGATGTACAGAGGGATCTGGGTGTCCTTGTACATCTATCACTGAAAGCAAACATGCAGGTGCAGCAAGTAGTCAGGAAGGTAAATGCTATATTGGCCTTCATTGCAGGAGGATTTGAGTACTGGAGGAAGGATGTCTTACTGTAGCTGTATAGGGTCTTGGTGAGACCACACCTGGAGTATTGTGTGCAGTTTTGGTCTCCTTGCCTAAGAGAGGATACACTTGCCATAGAGGGAGTGCAGTGAAGGTTCACCAGACTGATTCCTGGGATAGCAGGATTGCCGTAAGAGGAGAGATTGGGCTGACGAAGCCTATGTTCACTGGAGTTTAGAAGAGTGAGGGGGAATCTCATTGCAATGCATAAAATTCTGACCGGGTGGACAGGTTGGATGCAGGGATGATGTTCACCTTGGCTGGGGGGGGGGTCTAGAACAAGGGGTCACAGTCTCAGAATACAGAGTAGGCCAGTTAGGACTGAGATGGGGAGAAACTTCTTCATTCAGAGGGTGGTTAACCTGTGGAATTCTCTACCCACAGAAGGCTGTGGAGGCCAAGTCACTGAATATAAGGAAATTGATAGATTTCTAGACAGTAAAGATATCAAGGGGAGAGAGCGGGAGTATGGCATTGAGATAGAGGATCAGCCACAATCATATTGAATGGTGGAGCAGGCTTGACGGGCTGAATGGCCTACTCCTGCTTCTATTTTCTATGTTTCATATACATCAGCTGACATGGCTAACACTGATGCTGTCTTAATGTGGTGGAACACCAGGAAGAGGAAATCAATAAACCTTACTTAATTACTCTGGTTTAATTAAGTCATCTCAAACAGAATAATTTTAATATAATTAAAAGACTTTGATCCAAATGTTTGCAGTAAGACGATTTCAGCACTAACAACATATTACCTCCGAGCAAAAGTCTGGTGCTCATTGTTGATCATGTCTCCATTAAGCAGATTGCTGATATAATGCTTCATATCAGTCAGGGGAATTTATGCATTAATTTTCTTGTTATAAAAATATGATTAAAACTATCCATGCAATATTAAATCTAAAATACCAGGAATTAAGTGATTGGTAAACTGTGAGTAATGCTTCTCAGGCCCCTGGAAGCCTAGCGGCTGCAGGGAGGTATGGAGATCTTTGGGGGAAAAGCATAAGTGCTTCACATCGCCTCCATCTCTCTGTGCCAGGGTCAAGGATTGGACTAGATCACCATGGTTGTGGTTCAGACCTACCTGCCCCAGAGCCTTCCCTGCCCAAATGGAATTCAAACCTGTCAACCGTGCTGACTTTGTATTTCCTGTCCGAAACTGCCCATCTAGACCCAAATGGGCTATATTAAAGCTATCCTGCAGAATAATGGTTACCCTGATCAGGCCATTGCTTACTATATATTGCGCAGACTCATGAACGAGCATGAGGTCACCACTTTCAGTCCTGAAAAGTGCCCAATCTATCTCAAATTACCCTAGAATGGTAAGGTATCTTGGGCAACAGATGAAGCTAGCCGTTTCACACTGTTACTATGCCATAGCAGCACGCGTGGTATTCTCCACTAACAGGATGCTGCTGTCTAACCAAAAAGATGTTCTACCTTCCACACAAATGAGTAATGTGGTATATGAAGTTCAATGCCAGTGTGATGCCAGGAACGTAGGCTGTATGTCCCAACGACTGGTGGACTGTATCAAACAACATGTCCCTTAGGCTGTTTGCAACAGCCAGAGTACTGACCGTACTCAACCTGTCTTTGCTTGCAAAACTCAGGACATAGTGTCCAACATTATATGTAATTCTGTGATTGCACAGCACATAACGAACAATAACAAGTGTGCTGAGAATTATCCTAACACCCAATTTAAGTTTACCAGTTGAGCTCACAATGTGGCTCACTTGATGCTAGCTGGAAGCTACATATGTTCATGCGCAGGGCCCTGTCCTCTGTAAACAGAATATGTCCAGCATTCTGCCTTTTCAATTAAACAAAAACATAGGGGAAAGCTGTTCCTGGGTGCATTCCTCATAGCGATGCCTTGTATGATCAAGAGTCCACTTACCAACCAATCAGCACCCTTTTCTCATGCAGTATAAATTGCTGTTCCCTTTGAAATTTGGTATTCTTGCATCTGTCTTGATGAGTGCAAGGTGAAAAGCTTTGTTAGCATGTCTCCTTTTTTTCAGCAACACTCAAGAAGTAAATGTTTTAGAGGTGATTACTGGACATTGCACAAGTAAAGTTGTGGGAATGGGATTGGTGGCAGTGGCCACCGACTTTGTTTCTGTTGGGGAACAGTGCTGGTGATGTCTAAGGCAGTTGTGTAGCTGGTTTCAATGTTCAGAGATGAAGAAATACGTAGTCACCTGGCATTTGGTGTTGCAGAATGAGAGGGTCAGGAAGTGGGTTCGAAGAGCCAATTCCCTGGAGGGGGGAAAGGAGTGTCTGGGATTCCTCAGTTGAGAGGGTTATCCTAAGATGTGAGGCTGAGTAAACTGGGCCTCTCTGGAGTTTAGAAGAATGAGGTAAATTCATCGAAACATACAAGATTCTGAAGGAACTTGACAGGGTAAACACTAGGGTTATTTGTTCTTGCAGCGTTATTTATTGCTTTAGAATAGAAAAATGTATTTATGAGCCGTCTTTCTAGGCACGACGGGAAATTTAGCCAATGCTATAGGCATGATGGGATCCTTCGCCAAGAATACTTCCAGAGATGGATAGCCCAGCAGCTGGAATAACAGCTTTCACAGATGTTCATCACTGAACAGGACAAGAAGGAGATAAAGGGGAACCAAAGACCATACCCAAGGCTGAGGGGTGAGATAAAGGGAACATTTGCTGATAGAATAGTATGATTAGTTGAGAAATTAATGAGAAACTTTATAATGAAAACTAGGGAGAGAAGAATGTGCTACAAAGCCTGTGTAATAGAGTGAGGCACCATGGCAAGCTGAGGTGCTATCTCTCCAACATATGCTTAAATAAAATCTTTACTCAAAAGCTCACAGACTCGAGAGTTGTCGTTTTTACCACAACACAATCATTTAGGGCGGAGATGAGCAAAAATTTCTCCACTTAAAGGGTTGTTAATCTTTGGAATTCTCTACCACAGAGAATGGATGCTCCATTGTTTAATATAATTTAAGGCTGTAATAGACAAGATGTTTGGTGTCTCAGGGAATCGAGGGAAATGGAGAGTGGGTGGGAAGGTGGTATCGAAGCTGAAGATTGGCTATGATTGTATTAAATGGTGGAGCAGGCGTGAGGAGCCATACAATCTGCTGCACCTATTTCCTATGTTTTTGTGAAGGTGAACAGTGCATTATTCATTCACTCCAGGATGATCCTGAAGAAGTAGGATAATTTGGTTGTGAATAGGAAGAGGGAATAATGTTTGACAAAGTCCAGCCAGATGCTGAAAGCAGTGATACCGATCGATTCAAGTCTGTTGTTTAGACTTTGGGATGCAAAGGGAGACTGGCACAAGTGAAAGATAAGAGAAAGGTAGAGGTCATGGTGCCAATCATCATAATCTCTATTCACCTACTCATTGGGATGCAGAAAGGAAGACAATATTGGCCTGTTTGTTGCCTGGTGCTGCGCTATTAGGACTTCATATGATTAGCTTGAAAGGAATTGGCAGACGGTATGCGTTCTCATAATCCATTGTAATATGTCCTTCTATAATTCTTGTATGGCTTCCAAGGTAACAATATAAAGATGTACTTGATTCTGACCTGGGCTTTTAGTGCTATTTGTAATTTAGCAGCAACATTTAGTGTCGTCTTAGAGTTGTGCATCTTGAAAGATATCAAGAGGAACTTAAGATGCATTTTGAGTTTAGCTTTGTACTGCTAAGGTTTCATTGTAATTCATTGCTATCCCTCTAAAAGAAAGCATTTCTAATGTTTAAGAATGCTTTCACCATTTCGTTTCAAACAAAGCTTAATTATTGCAAAATTCATGAAGCAGTGGGCTGGATCCTGCTGGAAAAATAATGGCGTGTTAACAATGCGTTGTTAGTGCAAAATCGGCTAACAAATTCAGGGAATTAAGATAGGGTGTAAGTTGCAAATCTTCAGAACTTTCTGATCAATGACGCCACTCCACCTTTTCCTTCATGTAACCAGGGTTTCTCCCTTCACATCCCTATTATTTATAAGAACTTCCTGG
This sequence comes from Cetorhinus maximus, assembly GCF_964194155.1. Taxonomy (NCBI): domain Eukaryota; kingdom Metazoa; phylum Chordata; class Chondrichthyes; order Lamniformes; family Cetorhinidae; genus Cetorhinus; species Cetorhinus maximus. Next base: position 8,923,350 of record NC_135902.1, on the reverse strand, counting down.
ATTTGCACATTAATTGCTCGTTAAACACAATGCATAAACTCGGGTTCGGTAGCTCAGAGTACAAACATGTGATCATTGCTAGTGAAATGTTAATCGAATTCAGAAAGGAACAATTTAAAGTATTCAACCTTATTCCTGCATCCATTGATGGTAAAACAAAAGTACTTTTCCTTTGGGCTAGAGGGAGAAAACGAGACAAACATTTTCATCTCTCTCTCTCTCTCTCTCCGGACCTTGGCTCATAATTCATCCATTCTAATGCACTTTCTTTCTTCATTGTTCCCTTTTCTTTCTCAATCCCTAAATCCCATAGGTTAAGGAGATACACTGTTGGCCCCGCAGTCATTAAGGTCCCAGGTGCCTTGTCGCCAACTCCATGCGACGCCAGCTTGCATTCCCAGCCACATCATAATTTCCTGGGAATTTTTGTGCCACTCTGTCATTACCTTTGCCAAAAACTGAGCAGCTAATTATCATAGCTCTGTCCACATTAAAATCAATGCAAGTGTGAACTTGGAAATTTGGTAAATGAGGGAATTTGGCGCAGAGAGGGGGGAAGATGCTGTTTTGACCTTTTTATATAAAACAGCAGTGGTATGAGAGACGGAGCCTGAGACTAGCAGAGAACATGAGAGCTGAAGCCTGGAAGTATTAATTAGGTGAGCAGGTGAGTTTTTTTTGGTCTCTCTATAAATGTGGCAGCAGTTTAAACTGGTACTGGGGAGACATAAGTGTAGCATTAAATTTATAACTTAATTAGTAAAACTCTTGAAATAACTACAAATAATTGTTGAGTGATATTTCTAAACCTAATTTGTTATAAAATAAAACACAGTAAAAATGGCAGGGCAGGTGATGTGTAGCAGCTATAGTATGTGGGGAAGGGTGGACACCTGTGTGATTCACAGAAACCACTTCTGCAGTGATTGACTTCAGCTTTAAGAACTTCGGCTCAGAGCTGATGAGCTGAAGTCTGAACTTTGGACATTGCAATGCATCAGGGAGGGGCAAGTTACCTGGACACTTAGTCGTATGGCTAGGTACTTCAAATTTGGGTCTGTGGTCAGGGACAGGAGGGCGGTATGGGTATCCAGAAGGTAGCACTGGAGGAGCCTCGGCCTTGCAATTGTCCAACAGGTTTGGGGTTCTCGCAGCTGGTGTGTGGACAAGAGCAGGGAGTGCAAGGAGGGTGAGCAAACTGACCATGGCACCATGGCGCAGGGGGACATTCAACTGGGAGGAGTTAAAAGTAATGTAGTTGTAGTTGGGGACAGCATCATTAGGGGATAGATATGGTTCTCTGTAGCCAAGAGCGTGAGCTGCAAAGGCTTTGTTGCCTGCCTGGTGCCTGGGTTAAGGACATTTCCGGGCTGGAGAGGAAGGAGTGGGAGGGGAATGATTCAGTTGTTGATGTTCACGTGGGTACTATTGACATAGTTAGGATTAAGAAAGAGGTTGTGCCAAGGGAAGATGAGCAGCTAGGGACTAAATTAAAAAGCAGAACCACAAAAGCAATCTCTGGATTACTACCTGAATCACAATCAGATTGGTATAGGATAAATAAGATTAGAAAGTTAAATATGTGGCTCAAAGATCGGTGTTGATGAAATGGGTTTCAACTCATGGGGCATTTGGCACCAGTACTGGGGAAAGAGGGAGTTATATGATTGGGATGGCCTTCACCTGAACCATGCTGGGGCCAGTATCCTGACAAATTGTATAAATAAAGCTGTAGTGAGGGCTTTAAACATAATTAGTGGGGGGGTGGGGGGTGGGGGGGGGGGAACGGTCCACTTGAGGGGAGATTTGGAAAGTTAAAGAGAATTGACAAGGTAATGATAACCAGTGCGTGAAAGAAAGGGATAGAGTGTGCAAACATAAGAGTACACCAGCAAATAAGGTCAGAGTAGGCAAAAAGGCAAAATTAAAGGTTCTTTGTCTAAACACTTGCAGCATTCACAAGATGTATGAATTGATACCATAATCATTTATGTATATTTGTGCCATCACAGCTATTACAGAGATATGGCTGCAAAGTGAGCAATGCTGGGACCCGAATATTCAAAGGTATTTGACATTTTGGAAGGGCAAGAAGAAAGGAAAGGTGAGGTAGCTGTGTTAACAACGGATGAGTCAGTACAATAGTGAGAAATGATCTTGGTTCAGAAGATCAAGGAGTAGAATCAGTTTGGGTGGACAAAGGAAATGGCAAATGAAAAAAGTTAGTGGTTGTAACAGCTTCTAGGCCCGATAACAGTAGATACACAGTGGGACAGGATATACATCAAGAAATAATGGGAGCTTGTGAGAAAGGTACCACGATAATTCTGAGTGACTTTAATCTTTACATCAATTGGATAAATTAAATTGGCGAAGGGTGAGTTTATAGAGTATATTCAAGACAGCTTCTTAGAACAATACATTTTGGAACCTACCTGGGTCCTAGCTATTTTGGACCTGGTGGTGTGTAATGAGACAGGATTAATTAAAGACCTGGAAAGGATCCACTAGACAAAAGTGATCATATCAAGATAGAATTTCACATTCAATTTGAGAATGAGAAATGTGGGTCCATAACCAGTGTCTTATCCTTCTAATTGCCTTCATTTAAATTTATGAAGACAAGAGATGGCTAAAGTGGACTGGGTAAATAGTTAAAAGATAAGACAGTAGTGGCAACCATTTATGGAGATATTTCATAATTCTCAGCAAAGATATATTCCATTGAGAAAGACATGGACTAAGTTCTGCCACAACAAAAACTCAGCAGGTCTGGCAGCATCGGTGGAGAGGGAAACAGTTAACGTTTCGAGTCCGAATGACCCTTCAACAGAACTAAATAAAAATAGAAGAGAGGTGAAATATAAGCTGGTTTAAGGGGGGGTGGGACAAGTAGAGCTGGATAGAGGGCCATTGATAGGTGGAGATAACCAAAAGATGTCATAGACAAAAGGACAAAGAGGTGTTGAAGGTGGTGATATTATCTAAAGAATGTGCTAATTAAGGGTAGAAAGCAGGACAAGCAAGGTACAGATAGCCCTAGTGGGGGTGGGGTGGGGTGAAGGAATAGAAAAAGGCTAAAAGGTAGAGATAAAACAATGGATAGAAATACATTTAAAAATAATGGAAATAGGTGGTAAAAGAAAAATCTATATAAATTATTGGAAAAAAAGAGAAGGGGGGATCGGAAAGGGGGTGAGGATAGAGATCATGATCTAAAATTGTTGAACTCAATATTCAGACCAGAAGGCTGTAAAGTGCCTAGTCGGAAGATGAGGTGCTGTTCCTCCAGTTTGTGTTGAGCTTCACTGGAACAATGCAGCAGGCCAAGGACGGACATGTGGGCATGAGAGCAGGGTGGAGTGTTGAAATGACAAGCGACAGGGAGGTCTGGGTAATGCTTGCGGACAGACCGAAGGTGTTCTGCAAAGCAGTCACCCAGTCTGCGTTTGGTCTCTCCAATGTAGAGGAAACCGCATTGGGAGCAACGAATGCAGTAGACTAAATTGAGGGAAGTGCAAGTGAAATGCTGCTTCACTTGAAAGGACCGTTTGGGCCCTTGGACGGTGAGGAGAGGGAAAGTAAAGGGGCAGGTATTGCTCCTTCTGCAGTTGCATAGGAAGGTGCTGTGGGAGGGGGTTGAGGTGTAGGGGGTGATGGAGGAGTGGACCAGGGTGTCACGGAGGGAACGATCCCTGCGGAATGCTGCCGGGGGGGGTGAAGGGAAGATATGTTTGATGGTGGCATCATGCTGGAGTTGGCGGAGGATAATCCCTTGAATGCAGAGGCTGGTGGGGTGATAAGTGAGGACAAGGGGGACCCTATCATGGTTCTGGGAGGGAGAGGAAGGTGTGAGGGCGGATGTGCGGGAGATGGGCCGGACACAGTTGAGGGCCCTGTCAACCACCGTGGGTGGAAAACCTCGGTTAAGGAAGAAGGAAGACATGTCAGAGGAACTGTTTTTGAAAGTGGCATCATCAGAACAGATGCAATGGAGGCGAAGGAACTGAGAGAATGGGATGGAGTCCTTACAGGAAGCGGGTGTGAGGAGCTGTAGTCGAGGTAGCTGTGGGAGTCGGTAGGCTTGTAATGGATATTGGTGGACAGTCTATCACCAGAAATTGAGACAGAGAGGTCAAGGAAGGGAAGGGAAGTGTCAGAGATGGACCATGTGAAAATTATGGAGGGGTAGAAATTGGAAGCAAAATTAATAAATTTTTCCAGGTCCAGACGAGAGCATGAAGCAGCACCGAAGTAATCATCGATGTACCGGAGAAAGAGTTGTGGGAGGGAGCCGGAGTAGGACTGGAACAAGGAATGTTCCACATACCCCATAAAGAGACAGGCATAGCTGGGGCCCATGCGGGTACCCATAGCCACACTTTTTATTTGGAGGAAGTGGGAGGAGTTAAAGGAGAAATTGTTCAGTGTGAGAACAAGTTCAGCTAGACGGAGGAGGGTAGTGGTGGATGGGGATTGTTTGGGCCTCTATTCGAGGAAGAAGCGGAGAGCCATCAGACCATCCCGATGGGGGATTGAGGTGTAGAGGGATTGGACGTCCATGGTGAAGAGGAGGCGGTTGGGGCCAGGGAACTGGAAATGGTTGATATGATGTAGGGTGTCAGAGGAATCACGGATGTAGGTGGGAAGGGACTGGACAAGAGGAGAGAGAATGGAGTCAAGATAGCAAGAAATGAGTTCCGTGGGGCAGGAACAGGCTGACACGATCGGTCTGCCGGGACAGTCCTGTTTGTGGATTTGGGTAGGAGGTAGAAGCGGGCCGTCCGAGGTTTGGCGACTCTCAGATTGGAAGCTGTGGGAGGAAGATCTCCAGAGGAGATGAGGTCAGTAACAGTCCTGGAAACAATGGCTTGGTGTTCAGTGGTGGGATCATGGTCCAGGGGGAGGTAGGAGGACAAGTTGACGCTCAGCCTCTGCGAGGTAGAGGTCAGTACGCCAGACAACAACAGCACCACCCTTGTCAGCGGGTGTGATGACAATGTTGGGGTTGGATCTGAGAGAACGGAGTGCAGCAAGTTCAGAGAGAGACAGGTTAGAATGGGTGAGAGGAGCAGAGAAATTGAGACGACTAATGTCATGCCGACAGTTCTCAATGAAAAGATCAGGAGAAGGTAAGAATCCAGAGGGAGGGGTCCAGGTGGAGGGAGAATATTGGAGGTGGGTAAAAGGATCCGTTGAACAGGGAGAGGAGTCCTGCCCAAAGAAGTGAGCACGGAGTTGAAGACGGCGGAATAAGAGTTCAGCATCGTGCCGAGCCCGAAATTCATTGAGATGAGGGCGTAAAGGTACGAAACTAAGTCCTTTGCTGAGCACTGAACGTTCAGCATTGGAGAGGGGAAGGTCAGTGGGTATAGTGAATACACGGCCGGGGCTGGGATTGGAAGATGGGGTGAGGACGGAGGGACAAGCAGGGGTGGAGGGTCCCAGATGGGTGTTGGAGTCGATGAGTTGTTGGAGCTTGCGTTCCTTTGCACCTGAAAGAAAGAGACAAAGTTTCTTGTTGAGGCATCGGATGAGACGAAGAATATAATGAAACTGGGGGCACGGGCAGCTTCGAAAAAGGGTGCGGCGGTGCTGCTGGAGGGAGAGATCGAGTGTGTTCATATGGCGGCGCATGGCACTGAGTGTGGATCTCAGGATGCGACGGGAACAGCAGTCCGAGAAACGTTTTATGTCCCGGAGATACCTGTAATTCTGGGTGGGTTTGAAACATGAGGGGTGGAACTTCAGTTGAAATCCACGTGGGGTAAGTCGGAGACGGAGACAGTCACTGAGGAAGGAAATATGGGTGTGAAAGTGAGTTTTAGTAAACACCTTGTCAAACACCAGGAGAGAAATGGAAAGCAATGAAGGTGAACAAGGCAAAAGAGAGATACGAAAATCCAGATGGAGAGAAGTGCAATACTTCTTCAAGGTGGGCATTCCTTGAAGAGAAGTGAGGGTCAATTAAACACTAAGATAAAAGCAAAAAACTGCGGATGCTGGAAATCCAAAACAAAAATACCTGGAGAAACTCAGCAGGTCTGACAGCATCTGCGGAGAGGAACACAGTTAACGTTTCGAGTCTGAATGACCCTTCAACAGAACTAAGAAAAGTAGAAGAGAGGTGAAATATAAGCTGGTTTATGGGGCGGTGGGATAAGTAGAGCTGGATAGAGGGCCAGTAATAGGTGGAGATAACCAAAAGATGTCACAGACAAAAGGACAAAGAGGTGTTGAAGGTGGTGATATTATGTAAGGAATGTGCTAATTAAGGGTAGAAAGCCCGACAAGCAAGGTACAGATAGCCCTAGTGGGGGTGGGGTGGGGGAAGGAATTGAAAAAGGCTAAAAGGTAGAGATAAAACAATGGATAGAAATACATTTAAAAATAATGGAAATAGGTGGTAAAAGAAAAATCTATATAAATTATTGGGAAAAAAGGGGGAGTTTGGAAAGGGGGTGGGGATGGAGGAGAGAGTTCATGATCTAAAATTGCTGAACTCAATATTCAGCCCGGAAGGCTGTAAAGTGCCTAGTCGGAAGATGAGGTGCTGTTCCTCCAGTTTGGGTTGAGCTTCACTGGAACAATGCAGCAGGCCAAGGACGGACATGTGGGCATGAGAGCAGGGTGGAGTGTTGAAATGGCAAGCGACAGGGAGGTCTGGGTAATGCTTGCGGACAGACTGAAGGTTTCTGCAAAGCAGTCACCCAGTCTGGGTTTGGTCTCTCCAATGTAGAGGAAACCGCATTGGGAGCAACGAATGCAGTAGACTAAATTGAGGGAAGTGCAAGTGAAATGCTGCTTCACTTGAAAGGAGTGTTTGGGCCCTTGGACGATGAGGAGAGGGGAAATAAAGGGGCAGGTGTTGCACCTTCTGCGGTTGCATGGGAAGGTGCTGTGGGAGGGGGGTTGAGGTGTAGGGGGTCATGAAGGAGTGGACCAGGGTGTCACGGAGGGAACGATCCCTGCGGAATGCTGCCGGGGGGGGTGAAGGGAAGATGTGTTTGGTGGTGGCATCATGCTGGAGTTGGCAGAAATGGCGGAGGATGATCCTTTGAATGCGGAGGCTGGTGGGGTGATAAGTGAGGACAAGGGGGACCCTATCATGGTTCTGGGAGGGAGGAGAAGGCATGAGGGCGGATGCGCCGGAGATGGGCTGGACACAGTTGAGGGCCCTGTCAACCACCGTGGGTGGAAAACCTCGGTTAAGGAAGAAGGAAGACATGTCAGAGGAACTGTTTTTGAAAGTAGTATCATCAGAACAGATGTGACGGAGGTGAAGGAACTGAGAGAATGGGATGGAGTCCTTACAGGAAGCGGGGTGTGAGGAGCTGTAGTCGAGATAGCTGTGGGAGTCGGTAGGCTTGTAATGGATATTGGTGCACCGTCTATCACCAAAAATTGAGACAGGTCAAGGAAGGGAAGGGAAATGTCAGAGATGGACCATGTGAAAATGATGGAGGGGTGGAAATTGGAAGCAAAATTAATAAATTTTTCCAAGTCCAGACGAGAGCATGAAGCAGCACCAAAGCAATTATCGTTGTACCAGAGAAAGAGTTGTGGGAGGGGTCCGAAGTAGGAATGGAACAAGGAATGTTCCACATACCCCATAAAGAGACAGGCATAGCTGGGGCCCATGCGGGTACCCATAGCCACACCTTTTATTTGGAAGAAGTGAGGAGTTTAAGGAGAAATTGTTCAGTGTGTGAACAAGTTCAGCCAGACGGAGGAGAGTAGTGGTGGATGGGGATTGTTCCGGCCTCTGTTCGAGGAAGAAGCGGAGAGGCATCAGACCATCCCGGTGGGGGATGGGGGTGTAGAGGGATTGGACGTCCATGGTGAAGAGGAGGCGGTTGGGGCCAGGGAACTGGAAATTGTTGATTTGATGTAGGGTGTCAGAGGAATCACGGATGTAGGTGGCTAAATTCTGCCCTCTGTTTAAAATGATACACGGGAAAAATATGCATGCGCTTTTAATTAACAAAACTGATCTCACTAAACTTTCCTCTGTCATTACATGTGAAACTGTCCAAGGCGATTCTATCTCATTTAATTTCAATACAACCACTCAATTTCTAGATAAGTATCGCAAAGAGTATTTGAAGGATCTTAAATGTTTGACTTAGTGTTTAAAATATCAATTTGAGCACCATCTAGTATGATTTAATAAATATAAAGGGATGCCTGCACATTGGATTATTAATGTGATCTGTAATTTTGTGTAATATTCCCTTTATCTCCCAGGTTAGTTTAATAAATTAGCAAGCTGTGGATCGATCAGTAACACTAATTTAATAACGAATAGCTTTGAACCACAGGCTGCCTTTCAAAAAAAGTCTTTGTTATATTAATGTTGATATATGTTATATGTTAACTGTACTAAATTCCAAGCGTCAGCCTTGTACAGATTTTACTCGCACGATATGATGCTAATGATACCACCAGAAGTAACCATTAGGTAACAATCTCTTTTATAATGCAGTCTTAATGAAGGGCTTAAAAATGTCTTTAACTCATTTCCTCGAGGAAATGCAGCGCTGAAGTAATGCTGGAGAAATACACAATGACTCTTAAAGAACCCTCCCTCCCCCACCCCCTCACCCGACCAGTGTCGCTACAGTTGTAACTAAGTGATGAAGTATTGTCAGTGAATTGAAGCACTTGCTGTTAAATGTAGCAGATTGTTTGATGATTGAAACAAGCTACCTTTTTTGGGTATAGTCTCTTTTGTTTGCTTCAATTGCTTTTGGAATGGTATCTACGTGAGAACAATGTGAATTTAATCAGTTTAGGTTATGCAATTGATGAATTCATAAGGAGGCCATATTCATGAAAATTAACTAACTGTAATAGAGGAGCAAAGAGATCTAGGTGTACATATGGACACTAAGTGTAGCGACACAGGTTAATAAAGTCATTTTTTAAAAAGCAAAGCACGGTCGGGGTGTGGGGTGTGGGGGGAATTCATTTCTAGAGAGATAGAACTGAAAAGCAGGGCAGTTATATTCAGTTTTTACAGAATCTTTGTTACACTGCACCATCGTAGTTTAGTAATCTGATGTGTAGTGTACCTTTAAGAAGAATGTATAATGGAAGATCTTACATGATCTTATTATCCTACTGCAGAGTAGCGTGGGTTACCTTAGTAGTCAGTAGGAAAAGTCTAGAGTTAGAGTCTGTAATGTAGAGACAAGGTTTGAGTTGTAAGCACACAAGTGTAACTGCTGAGTTCCTTTATAAATAAATAGAATGTGTTCTACATAAGAACTGTCTGCTGATCTATGCTGTCTGTGTACCAACTCAGTCATCCTGAAACAAGTGTGCAACCCGGATCCATTAGTCCTACTAAACTAAGGACCAGGATCCAACAAACTGGCGACGAGAGGAAAAGCAAGGAAAAGTGAGTTAGGAAATCAAGTGAACCGAAATCGGGCCATAACCCGCATGCCAGTTGTAAGTAGAATATCCTTCCTAATTGTTGAAGCAATCCCCTCGAAGCACGCCACAGTTTGTAAGAGTGTGGGAGTAAGACCTATGGATTGATTCGCAGTTTGGCGGCACCCAGTGCCCTGGATTCGAAGAGTTTCTATGACTTAGTGAACTATGTGAGGAATCATTACCAGCCCAAGCCCTTGGTAATGATACAACGGTTCAAATTTAATTCAAGAAATAGAGCCCCAGAGGAGACAGTTGCTTGTTATGTAGCAAGTCTGAAACAATTAACAAAATATTGCGGATTTGGTACATCTATGAATGATATGCTTAGAGATCGTTTGGCGTGCGGTATAATTGAAGATGCGATTCAGAAGAGATTACTGTCTGAAACAAATTTGGATTTTCAGAAGGTGCTAGAAATAGCACTGACTGTGGAAAGCGCAGCAAGGAAGCCGAAAACTATGCAGGGAGCGCAAAATGGCGCCGTCATCCATATTGGGTGGAAAGCCCCAGCCAAAAAAGGTACGAAAATGCAGAGATCTGATGAGAAATGGGAAGCAGCCACCGCTTGAGGACAAATAAAAGAAATGACTTAGCAGCTAAAACATGGAATAATTGTAACAGAAGTGAAAGCAGATAACCTTGTAATGAATGGAAATTTTTAAAAATCGAATGTTTTTACTGTCATTGAAATGGATACCTCATGAGACATTGTAAGGATAGAATCAGGCAGACTTTCAATCAAAAGAAAAAACCCCATGAGATCCATAACATAGAAGAGCCTGAAGTAACAGATTCTGATATTTATTCGTTGTATAATTTGAAGGTCGGAAGAATAGAACCAATCTATGTAACAGTGAGGGTGAATGATAGACCTATCAGAATGGAGGTGGACACAGGAGCATCCACTGTGGTAATAGGTGAGCGTACCTTTAAATACCTGACTCATGGACAATGTAAATTAAATTTGGAAAAAACAGATGCCAAATTGAAAACTTACATGGGAGAAGATAGCAAAATCAAAGGCATAAGCAGGTTTACTGTACAGTACGGAAGTCAATCAGTAAAATTACCCTTGATGGTGGTAGCAGGTGAGGGGCCAAACCTCCTTGGATGAATCCGATTGAAAAGAATTAAATTGAATTGGGCTGAGATCCTCCAGCTGAGAGCCAGTGGGCTACCTGAGCTACTACAAAAATACGTCTCAGTTTTCCAAGATGAACTTGGAAAGATCCAGGGACTACAAGCAAAAATTCATGTGGATCCAGGCACTATAGCCAGATTTATGAAGGCAAGGCCAGTACCTTATGCAATGCGGGAAAAGGTAGACGCTGAATTGGATAGATTAGAGAAACTGGGAGTTATACAGCCTGTGCAGTTCTCAGAGTGGGCAGCACCAATATCCCCATACTGAAACCTGACCAAAGTGTTCGAATTTGTGGAGACTACAAAATGACTGTCAATAAAATGGCTAAGTTGGACAGACAACCTATACCAAAAATTGAAGACCTGTATGCTAAGCTGGCAGGTGGAACCACATACACAAAGCTTGATGAGTTATGCTTATCAACAAGTGGAGTTAGAGAAGGCTTCCCAGAAATTCGTCACAATGAATACACACAAAGGGTTGTACCCCATATACCTCTTTGCCTTTTGGTGTATCCTCAGGATGCACCATATTCCAGAGAACCATGGAAAGTTTACTGCAGGTATTGCCTCACATTGTAATTTATTTAGATGACATCCTGGTGACAGGACTCACTGAAAAGGAGCATTTGGCAAACTTGGAAGAAGTTTTGAAATGTTTTTCACAGTTGGGAGTGCGTTTAAAAAAGAAAAGTGCACATTCCAAGTGAAAGAGGTCATTTATCTAGGTCACACAGTAGATTCACAGGGTCTCCACCCTGTTGAAGAAAAAGTGAGAGCCATTAGAGAGGCACCAGCACCAAAGAATATCTCCGAGCTAAAATTATTCTTGGGGATGATCAATAACCATGGATGCTTCTTGCCTAATTTGTCAACAGGACTGGCCCCACCTGTATTACCTACTCAAGAAAAACCAACAATGCTCTTGGCAAACACCACAGAAAGAAGCTTTCACAAAGATGAAACAACTGTTACACTCATCCACCCTATTAGTAAATATTGACCAAAGATAAGAGTTAGTTTTGATATGTGACACATCACCTTATGGAGTGGGAGCAGAACTCTCCCATCGAATGGACGATGGATCAGAATGACCTATTAGATGTGAATCCAAAACGCTCAACACAGCAGAGAAGGGATACTCACAGATAGAAAAAGAAGATTCATCAATTATCTTTCGTGTCAAGAAATTTCACCAGTATGTAATTGGACGTCATTTAACTATCAGTTCAGGCCACAAGCCTTTGATAAGATTGTTCAATGAGGACAAGGCTATACCACCCATAGCCTTGGCAAGAATACAGAGATGGGCATCGATCCTGGCAGTGTATGAGTATACTTTCATCCACAGGCCTGGAAACAGATTACAAACACTGATACAATTAGTCGTTTTCCTTTGAAAGAAAACATTGAGGGTGTTCCAGTTCCTCAAGAACTCATTTTATTATTGAACTTCTTAGATTCATCACTAGTATATGCTAGACAGTTTCGAGATTGGACAAGTCGAGACCCAGTCTTATCCAAGGTACGTGAACAAGTTCTTCATGGTTGGTTACAAGAACAGGAATCTGCTGAAATGAAAGTGTATTTTCACGGAAGATATGAGATAACCAGCCAGGGTGGTATCTTATTGTGGGGAGCACAAGTGATTGTTCCTCCAAAAGGATGAAAGCCATTGTTAACTGAACTACATAGTTAACATCCGGGTATTTCTTAAATGAAGGCCATAGCACGCAGCTATTTATGGTGGCCTGGAATGAATGGAGAAATAGAGAGCTTAGTGAGAAGTTGCATGCAGTGTCAGCAAGTGCAAAATTTACCTAAAACAGCACCATTACATCCTTAGGAGTGGCTAGGTAGGCCATGGGTATGATTACATATTGACTATGTGGGATCTTTTATGGGAACAAAGTTTCTCCTTATTATAGACGCTCACTCAAAATGGATAGACATAGGTGAGGTGAAGTCACCAACATCTTCTGCGACAGTTGACAACTACGTCAAAGTTTTGCTATCAACGGACTGCCAGAAGTGGTCGTATCAGATAATTGCATGGCATTTACGAGTGCTGAGTTTCAATGGTTTATCAGCCTCAATGGTATCACTCATGTCAAAACTCCACCGTACCAACCTTCTTCGAATGGATTGGCTGAGAGAGCGATTCAAACAATCAAAACTGGCATGAAGAAATTAACAGGAGACTCCATAGCGACCGAGCCAGCACATTTTATTTTCCATTATAGCACCACCCCCTCATATGACAACAAGTATCTCACCTGCGGAACTGTTGATGAAATGGCCGTCTCAGAATGAGATTGAGCTTAGTAATGCCAAATTGAGGGGGGAAGGTTGGAAAGGAGTCAGGGAAGTTAGAAAATTTGACTTGACTGGCATAGTCGTGACAGGACGTTTACCATAGGAGAGATGATATATGTGAAAAATTTTGGCGAAGGACCCAAATGGTTATCAGGTGAAATAAGTGCAGTGACTGGACCTCTTTCTTACCACGTGAAAGTGGAAGGCCGGGTTTTACGGAGACATATAGATCATATAAGGAGCAGAGAAACAAAGTATCAGGAAATGGTTCCTCCAGTGTTCACGACCACGTCAACATCTCCTGTTGAAAGAACTCAACTGATTACAGATGTGTCTGAAGGATAGGCTGTACCTGCAAGAGTTGAGGAAACGGATTTGCAGGTGCCCACCGAAGAACCTGGTATTCAGACATCACCAGAATAAGAGGTTCCTAAGAAAACATCTGAAGCTATAGAGTTGGGACGTTCTATACGCGTAAGGAAACCCCCAGGAAGACTGAATTTGTAAATTACTCATCTGTGTAAATAATTTGATATTTTGAGAGAAAATGTCATTGTAACTATAAAAAGTATTTCTGAATAAAGGGGGAGGGATGTAGTAATCTGATGTGTAATGTACCTTTAAGAAGAATGTATAATGGAAGATCACATGGTCTTATTATCCTATAGCAGAATAGCATGGGCTACCTTAGTAATTAGTAGTCAGTAGTTGGTAGAGGTCTAGAGTTAGAGTCTGTAATGTAGAGACAGAGTTTGAGTTGTAAGCACACATGTCTAACTGCTGAGTTCCTTTATATATAAATAGAATGTGTTCTACATAAGAACTGTCTGCTGATCTACTCTGTGTGTGGTATCAACTCGGTCATCCTGAAACAAGTGTGCAACCTGGATCCAATAGTCCAACTGAACTAGTGACCAGGATCCAACAAGTACTGTACACAGTTCTTGTCTCCATATTATAAAAAGGGTGTAGAGGCAACTGGAGAACGTGCAAAAAAAGGATTCAGAAGAATGATAACAGACCTATTGGGGAAGGTTGAACAGGCTAACAGCTTCTCTTCTCAAGAACAGAGAAAACTGAGCGGTGACCTGATCAAAGTCTTTAAGATATATGAAAGAATTTGATAGGGTAGATGTGGATTAGATGTTTCTACTCGTGTGGGGGAGACTAAAAATAGGAGCCATAAATATAAGATAGTCATGAATAAACCCAAGAGGGAATTAAAGAGAAACTACTTCACCCAGAGGGTTAAAATGTGGAATTTGCTACCACACGGGGTAATTGAGGCAAATAGCAGGTATGCATTTAAGGGGAAGCTAGATAAACACACTTGAGAGAATGGAATAGAGGGTTTTGCTGATTAGGTTACACGAAAAGGAGTGCAAAAAAAGCTTGTGTCGAGCATAAACACCAGCATGGATCAATTGGGCCAGATGCCTTATTTCTGTGCTATACATTCTAAGCAATACTGTTATGTTTTGAGCCTGTTCCATTTATTCATATATTTCATTGCAATTTGATAACTAACCTCTTATTACCATTGAAACCTTTGACAATCTTGGAAAATTATTTTCCAAATTTCACTATTTAAAAGAAACATAGCTAAGTGAATTAAAAGACAGGTTCACTCTTTTGGGTTCAGTGTGGTCAGTTTCAGAGAAAATTCTGCTTTCTAGTTATATAGGGTTTAGGAAATTTTAGATTGTTTTAATGATTGTACCAATTACCCATGCAATTTGTGAGAGGTGTGTTGATGCATTTGTTGTTAGATTGCTTAATACAATGAGAAAATTCACCTCTTAATAAGTCCAATGTTGCTAATAGATGTAAACAAGTAAATATTTTTAAAAATCTATTTTCTAGTAATCTGTGTAATGTTTAAGACACACGAGCTTACTTCTAAACCCCCATACACTTAGCAATCTTCCTCTCCAACTCTGTAGATGCAATATCAAATGTAATCTTAAAGTGAATTTGCTATATTCTTCCATTTTAAATTAATTTCCAGGATTATTGAACTTGACTTTCTGCAAAATAAAAGTGGTGCAAATGAATTCAATTTCATCTTAATTTTTACAGGTACTCGTGAAATGATGAGAGCAATTTAAAGATAATGAACAAAAATCGCAGAAACAATAACAATTAATCCTTGAATTGTATAATGCACTGGCGACTGGCAATGACATTTCTGTTTCTCCACTAAGCTTTCTGTGGCATATTTCAGATCAGAAATCTTGAGTAATTTTGTCACTGGATGAGTGGGGTATGCAATGGTCTAATTGTTATTGTTTATCACCCGTACGTGGAGTGCAAAGGGACTTGGGAGTCCTAGTCCAGGATTCTCTTAAGGTTAACTTGCAGGTTGAGTCGGTAGTTAGGAAGGCAAATGCAATGTTGGCATTTATTTCGAGAGGACTAGAATATAAAAGCAGGGATGTGCTGCTGAGGCTTTATAAGGCTCTGGTCAGACCACATTTAGAATATTGTGAGCAATTTTGGGCCCCGTATCTCAGGAAGGATGTACTGGTCCTGGAGAGGGTCCAGAGGAGGTTCACGAGAATGATCCCAGGAATGAAAGGCTTAACATATGAGGAACGTTTGAGGACTCTGGGTCTATACTCGATGGAGTTTAGAAGGATGAGGGGGGATCTGATTGAAACTTACAGAATACTGAAAGGCCTGGATAGAGTGGACGTGGGGAAGATGTTTCCATTAGTAGGAGAGACTAGGACCCGAGGGCACAGCCTCAGAGTAAAGGGAAGACCTTTTAGAACAGAGATGAGGAGAAACTTCTTTAGCCAGAGAGTGGTGAATCTATGGAATTCATTGCCACAGAAGGCTGCGGAGGCCAGGTCATTGAGTGTATTTAAAACCGAGATAGATAGGTTCTTGATTGGTAAGGGGAGAAGGTGGGAGAATGGGGTTGAGAAACTTATCAGCCATGATTGAATGGTGGAGCAGACTCGATGGGCCGATTGGCCTAATTTCTGCTCGTATGTCTTATGGTCTTATGGTATCACTGTTGCAGGAAATTCTGGGCCTTTTCTGTTCCTTTCCTCCTGGGCTGTCACCACCTATTTGCCAAATTTCCTAAATTAAACTGTTGAAAGTTCCATATTCACAAGACCTATGATGTTTTTACACATGTTTTCGATCAATTCCTATTCTTCAATCTGCCCATGAATTGTCTACTGTTCCCTGTGCTGTATAGACCTGACTGTTTTCTTGTCCGTTGAAGGCAGTCACTTCAATAATCTTTAGGCAATAGTTAACTTAGTGTTGTCCATTGATTTCCCATTGATGCAACTGGTTACAACTAGAGTCACGGCAATCATAAAGAATTGTGCCTGTGTAATTCTATCTGGTCCAGCCCCTGTACCACCTCCATGAATCCATACAGCCATGGGTGCAATCCTTGAAATTAGTGAAAAAATTGGGAGCAATAATCATCTCACAAGTCATTCAGGGTGCTACAGGTGACTTAGTCAGATATGTGCATGTCTATCATTCTGTATGCATCAGGCAAAGAGATGGTTCACTATTTAACATGCGAAGTAGGGGAAACCATGGCAAGAGCATTTTGAAAACAATATGTGAACTGAGAGAGAACATTCATTTTCAAAATGTGAATTTAATCTGACCCAGAAATAGGGAAGAGCTTTCACCAAACCAAAATGTGCTCTGATACAGTGAAAAACCTTTGGATATAAGTTCCCTACAATAATCTGTATTCCCGGAGTGCTCAGAACTCTTACTATTTGCAACACACAATAGTCCCAGTGGTTCTGTTGCAGGTGGATTGCGTCCCTGGAGAAGAGTAAACTGTGGTTTATTTGGGAACTGATAAACATTATTCTAGATTACAAAAACAGAAAATGCTGGAAAAACTCAGCAGGTCCAGCAGCATCTGTGGAGCGAGAAACAGAGTTAACGTTTCGAGTCCGTGTGGCTCTGAAGAAAAACACTTTCCGACTTTGTTTCAGATTTCCAGCATCCGCAGTATTTTTGCTATTATTCTAGATTATTTTGTTTTGTTGAGCAGGGAAACAGAATATCCCCCTCAACAAAATTCGATCGGTGGTATAGAGCCTGTGAAAGAGGGCATTTGTTTTTCATTCCACATTTCAAGTTCTTGAAAGATGCTCCCCATGTTTCTCACTTCTATTTTTTTTTCCATTTTCCAGCTCCTTCCATGTTTTCTCAGATGGAAAAACAGTAAAAGTTGGAAATGACTAGTACAACCCAAACTGCTTTTGTACACCTGAGCATGGAACTCCAGCAGTGCTGGTGCCAATGGCACTGGTTTTGGACAATTATGAACTTTTTCCCCTCTTCCTCCCTTGACCATTCCTCATGTTATCCCTTCCACCTTCCTCTCCACCCCGCCCCCCCCCCACACCACCCCTCATACCTTCAATAACTTCTCCCTCCGCCTAACTTTCCTTGCTCTTTACTATATTCCTCCCTCTTCCAGTTGCAGCTCTCACTGTCCCTCTTGCCTTTTGGCATCAAACCTGGTGTGGGGGAGGAGCTGAAAGTTTGTTGACAGCTCTGCCCTGCATCTCTTCCCTCAACACCACCCCCACCACACACCACACACACACACAAGTTACTGCAACCTGCAAACAAGCCCTGTTGCTATGGGCACGACTCGCCCAGCTTCTCCCAAAGGACTCGCTGCAGGGAATTGAGAGAGGCATGGAGGACGGTAGCAGCTCTGAGCAGAGGTGGGACTTTCTGCGGGACTATGTCCTGAAGGCTCTGAAGCTAAAGGGCGAGCGCTGGCAGAGGTGCATCGGCACCGAGGAGCACCGGCTGGTGATCCAGGACTTTGTGGAGAGAAGCGAGCAGACGGTGCTGGTTCTGTCCCTGAGCCCGGCCGGGCACCTAGTGCCCAGTCTGGAGTTTCCAAACCTCAGCAAGAACAAAGCGGTGTTCTTCGTCAAAAGGCACAAGGAGAAACTGAACGCTGACTCCATGAAGAGTAACCTGGTGTTCGGAGACCTGGCTTACTGCCCTCTGGACCAGTTCGCAGCCCTGGTGGACGAGGTAACTCAGATTCAAACGAAAGCAAAATACTGCGGAGGCTGGAAATCTGAAATTAAAACTGAACGTGCTTTGGGAGGGGGTGGGGGGGGGGGAACTCAGTTAAAGTTTGGCAGCTGCCAGACCTGCTGAATCCTCCACCCCACCCACCCCTCCAGCATTTTCTGCTTTTAATTCAAATTCAAAACTGAGACCTTATAGCAGGCAAGGCTACAGGAGGGTGGCTGGAATACAATGTTAACCTTTCAGGTAGGTGGTCAATACAGAGAGAGAAAAAAAAGCAAAGCCCCTTCCTTATTCAGGACTGAATGAGTTCCTGGGTTTACTGTCCTGCAGGCAGAATACTGTCCAGCTGTGTGTTTTCTCAATCCCTTGAAACTGTTTCAAATTTCCAGAATTTGCAATTTTCCGGGTTTCTATTTATTTCTGCTAACAGGAATTTTGATTTATTTCCAAACTGGGTCCAAAATGTGTAACAAGCATCCCAGAAAGGACGTTTTTTTTTGGTTCATACCCAAGTAGAAGAATTTGAAGAACTATTAGATTTCAGGAAGTGTCTCTGTAGCTAAGCTGTTCTGAGAAGCTTCAGGTCCAAGTTGCATTGCACTTTGTTATTAGTACGCTGAGCCAGAAGATGTCTAAAAAGGACATGGATTTCAATTGGGCCATGACCCTATTGATTTAAAATTTGCTACGTCTGACTATTTCCACACTGGAGTTAGGTTTTTAAATAATTCCCCACAATTTACAACATGAACATGAATTTAGTTCACTTGGTATTTAGTAGGGGAAAACAGAAACACGTAAGAGTGTGAAAATTTTGTTCAGTAGAGCATTACTGAAAAGTGCAGAAATAAAACTAAAGTTAAACAAAATCACCTGAAGCAACTTGTACCCTTACTCACGAAGATATTATTTAGTGCAGCATCATGTCCACTGGTTTATGACTGAATAGCTTAGATTTTGTTTTTATTAAGTAGGGTTGAAGGGGGTGCACCAGGATTTTGGTTCCACATTTCGATCTCCCACAAATAGAACCAGTGGAGTTTCTGGTAATTCTGCCACATTTTACTTCACAGGCGATTTGGTGATTCTTAAGCAGTGATTTGGGGGCGTCATTCAAAGAATCTGTTCGTCTCCTGTAAACACATGGCACTTGTCTCCTTGTTGTTGAATACTTTGAGCTGTTGTTGCTATGGATTTCAGTTCACCTCAACCTCAGCCTAAATCTGTATTCAGTTTGATGGGAGGCTCTAAATCAATATTCAACTACATTAGAACTGAAGACAAAAAAAAAATAGTGTCAATGCAGATTTAGATTTTTATACCTAACAAATCAGTTCTTGTGGCTCTATGACTACATCACAAAATAAAATATATTCCATTGAGGAGTGGCTTTCTGTCATATGTTAACTCAGTGTCCTAGGGTGTGAGAGATGAATGATTAACAAGATCTTCCACTCCTGGATATTGTCCAGTGATCCCTGTTGTAAAGCAGAAGTATTGAAAGTTGATTGAAAACATTTTTAAGCTTGTCTAGGATACCGTCAAAAGTCGAATATTGCTTTCCAGGCTCCCACATGCAGATTATTTACTTGATTATGGCACCAGGGGATTGCCTGTAGGTATGGAACTTCCACCAGCAAACGTTTTCAGGAGAGAAAGAGAGAGAGAGGAAGGAAGTTCAGAAGGAGAGACACTTTGCAATCACCCCAAGTAGTTTAGATCAAGCAAAACCCGGGTTCAATTTCACCTTCCTCTCTTGTTCACTTGGCTGTTCTGGAGAGAAGTAAAGGTGCTAAATAGTCAGCTACTGAAATGTGGAGAAGAAAATTAGCTCGACTTCTTTATCCTGATTGCTCTAAAATATCCTCAATTGAAAGTCGACCAGTTGGTTTGCTGCTGGCACTCAAGTTTCAGTCCAACATCAGTAATGTTTTTCTGATCAGGACACCAAGGGACATCTAGTGTCTGGTGAAGTATGATTGCTCAATTAGTTAATATCTTCAGAGGAGAGCAAAAAAAGAGGGCGGCTTTTCATTTGATTTTGTTGCATGGTAAATGTATATCTGAAGGGAGGTCTGTTTGACCATTCTCAGTCTTGTGCAACGTTGCAGTAATGTCCGGGCATCAGCTCCATCATCTGCTGCTGCTTTTTAAATCTAATTTAAAAGTTTTTAATAAAATCAACACTCAAATCTAAAAATGCCCAATATATGGCACTGCTCTGCAGTTCGGACATTTTTGAGTGTACCAATATGGCAAATGTAAGCTGAACCCTTAAGAATATCTCTTCCAAAAATCAATCGCCCGCACAAAATCACTACGTACAATTACGACTGTGTGTATTCACAGTTGAAAGAGTGCACCAGAATTTTGAGGATTGTATTTCACATTTCTATTCATTCAAAATTAGAACCAATAGTTTCTGGTAACTAATTCTGTCAAATTCAACTTTTATTACGTGATTTGGGGATTTTAACTGGTGTTTTGCTGGGTGTAATTCAAGCATTCTGTTTATTTTCCCTTAAACGAGATGAAACTTTGTAACTGAAGGAAAAGATGACAAAAAGGATGTTATTTCTCCAATAGTTTGAGTATTTGGTGGTATAATGAAGTATCTAACCATGGAGTAATACAGTAATACAGGTTTGATTTCTCACACTCTGTTGACATCCAATCTTGGGAATGATTCAGAAATCAGCCCTCCTGCAGGCAGATGGAATTTGGAAAAGTTGTTGCTTCTGGCCGACTCTACATTCTCTTGGTGACTGGCTGTAGAGTGACATTGATCACAAATTTCTGACTGTAGGACATATATAGCCCAGTGTTATCTGTGCTAGCAGAAAGAGACAGGGGATATAGAAAGCTGAGGAACATGTTAACATTTCTGCTCTGATAGAGATCAATTCCCCATTCTTTGATTTGCCTCGATAATATGCTGTAGAAGTTTCTTCAGTGAACATGTTCCAGCTGTATCAAGTTTATTTCTTGCACCTCTGAGATAAATGTACTATTTAAAATTTACTTTTTACAATCTGAAAATCAATTTCACTGGGGGGAGGAAGGAAGAAACTGAACATACTTATTAAATGTTGGGTGACCATTATTCACAAGCTTGAAAAACTTTACAAATAGCCTCACCAATGTGGATGATTTATGATGTCCTTTTTGACACGAGTGAGTGAAGCTACACAATGTGCTGAAATTAGTGATCAATTTTTGTCCTTTGCTTTATGTTCCATAACTTGATGCAGGTTGTGACACGGTAAACATTTGCAATCAATGTTGTGATCTTCATTGGCAGTTGCAAGAGAAAGCTAAATGATATATGCTCTCTCTCTGACAATTTTCTTTCTATCAATGCTATTCCTTTGCATTCTGTTCCCCCCTCCCTGCCTGCTCACTGCACAAGGTTTACTGCAATATTATTCAACTCATTCTTTCCTGGGACCTCAAAATGATGGAGTTCCTTTTCTCTATATGAGTCCATTCCTCCTACATGCTTTTTAAAACTCTTAAACACAGTGTTATTCTATTTTAACTCTTCCACCTATCTTCAGAAAAAGAAGCCAGCGATGAGGGCACATGACATTTTATTGTGGATCAATGAATGGATCATGAATAAAGTCATGACAATCCATTCATAGAAACATAAAAACTTAGAAAATAGAAGTAGGAATAGGTCATTCAGCCCTTCGAGCCTGTTCCGCCATTCAACGCAATCATGGCTGATCCTCTAACTCTATGCCATACTCCCACTCTCTCTCCATACCCCTTGACTCCTTTAGAGTCTAGAAATCTATCTATTTCCTTCTTAAATATATTCAGTGACTTGGCCTCTACAGCCTCCTGTGATAGAGAATTCCACAGGTTCATCACCCTCTGAGTGAAGTTCCTCCTCATCTCCATCCTAATTGGCCTACCCCGTATCCTGAGACTGTGACCCCTTGTTCTGGACCCCCCCAACCAGAGGAAACATCATCCCTGCATCCACTCTGTCCAGCCCTGTCAGAATTTTATATGTTTCAGTGAGATCCCCTCTCATTCTTCTAAACTCCAGTGAATACAGACCTAGTCAGCCCAATCTCTCCTCATACAACAATCTTGCCATCCCACGGAAACTGTCATTGCAGATCCTCAGGTCATTATAGAAACAGTCTGGTGAACTTTTGCTGCACTCCCTCAATGGCAAGTATGGCAAATATTCTTTCATGTGGAAATACTCTTCTTCCAACAAATTTAAATTGCTTGGCACGAATATTATTGATGATCCAATCTTCCCAGTATTTTTAAAATTTTCACTTGATGTCGATCCCACTGCGTCATCATGCATCAACATTTGTTGGCGCATCATCATTTGTTCTGCTTGCATACCCCAACTAAGAGTTATCTTTTGTATTTGTTTGCTTTAACCTTCTTTCATATCGTATTTTTGCAGGATTTCTAAGCCTATGGATCCCACATTTGTCGAGAATGGATTTCAAAGTGATCCATTTTTACCTTCACCTTATTGGTTCATCTTCCGCCCAAAGGCAGAACCATGCAATTAAGCAGATATAATGACATTTGCACATAACCAGAGTTTAGGAACATAGCACTTAGGGCCAGGAGTAGGCCCTTCAGCCCTTTGAGCCTGCTTTTTACTTGAGTTTTACTAGCAAAGAGATACTCTTTATTCTCCAGTTCTTCTTCAAATTGTAGAAATAATAGCTACTACCTCCTTGATATCTTGAGTTAACTTTTTGACTCCTGACTGTGTAATTAAATTCCATTAAAATGAAAATATGGCTGTTTCTATAATGACGTGAGGATCTGCAATGATAGTTTTATGCCTGAGATATCAGTTGAATATCTACCCTTTTCACATTCAACATCAGTGGTCTTTTGCACTAAAGAGCATGACACTTTCCTATGAGTTCATCTACGATCAGCCATGTCCTTATTGAATGGTAGAGCAGGCTCGAGGGGCCAATTGGCCTACTCCTTTTCCTTATGTCCTGGGTCTCTAAATTTAAGAAAAACATTTCTGTACAGGGGAAAAAAAGAAAAAAAAACAAACTTGCATTTACACAATACTTTTCATGACCACTGGACATCTCAAAGTGCTTTAGACTCCAGTGTAGTCACTGTTGTAATGTAGGAAATGTGGCAGCCAATTTACACTCAGCAAACTCCCACAAACCCCAATTTGATAATTAACAGATAATCTGTTTTTTGTGATGTTGATTGAGGGATAAATATTGACCGGGCCACACAGGTTAACCCTGCTGAGGCTCTTTGAATTAGTATCATGGGATCTTGTACAGCCACCAGAGCAGGCAGATGGGGCCTCAATTTAACATCTTAACCGAAAGCCAGCACCTCCAACATGGTAGCGCTCCCTCAGTACTGCACTAAAATGTCAACCTTCATTTTTGTGATCAAGCCCTGGACTGGAACTTGACCCTAAACCTTGCTATTCGAGGCAAGTGTGCTCCATGACTGACTCACTATTATGTATTACTATATCCATGTAGTCTGTGTAGTATTAGCTGATGTCAGATGAGGGAGTGTGGGTTGAAAGGATACAATCGGTCAGTCACTGGACTACGGTCGCACAGGTCCAATTACGCAGCAAGCCCTAAAAACAAGAGGATGTCAGGTGAGGATGGGAATTGGCTCATTTGTGATGCCTTCATGGCAGGATAGCATTGTGGCACTTCCAGCCCAGTCTTGCACAAACAGAAGTGTCACTCTCCTGAGGTTCTGAAGGGCTGCCCTAACCTGTACAACTGTCCCCATGAGAGTGAGGCACTACTTCCAGGCCAGGGGCAAGGAAAGGAGAGAATGTTGGGCAGAAGAAGAAGAAAAAAGTTTGAGCCTGTAAAATTTATCATTAGAAATAAAATGTTGCATATTAAGCCTCAATATCGCTAGATTTTAAAATAAATTTATCAACATTGTCTATGCCTCTATATGAACAGCCTCCATAACAATTCCTGACTCCACTCCTGCGTCAGCTTAGCTGCTGCTGAAACCCTCATCCACACCTTTGTTACCGCTAGACCTGATTACTCTAATTCACTCCTCACTGGCCTCCCAACATCAACCCTCCCTAAACATGAGGTCAAAACCCTGCTGCCTGTGTCCTAAATTGTGCCAAGTCTCATTCACCCCATCACCTCCGTGCTCACTGACCTACCTTGGCTCCCGGTTAAGCCATGTCCCAATTTTAAAATTCTCATCCATCCTTGTTTTCAAATCCTTCCATAGCCTTGTCCCTCCGTATCTCTGTGATCTACTCCAGCCCTGCAAACCTCTGAGATACCTGCACTCCTCTAATTCTGGCCCCTTGAACATTGCTGGTTTTAACTGCTTCAACATAGATGGCCGTGCCTTTAGCTGCCTGGGCCCTATGCCCTGGAATTCGCACCCTCTCTCTGCCTCTCTTTCCTCCTCTTTGACATTCCTCAAAACCCGCTTCTTCAACCAAGCTTTTAATCATTTGCCCTAGCATCTCCTTATGCGGCCCAGCGTCATATTTTGTTTTATAATGTGGTCATTATGTTATATATACAAACCGGGAGATCCAAGATGGCTCCTGTGTTGACAGCTCTAGATGGGGATCTCCTTACTATGTCCATTCATCGGTGGCCACCTGCTACCATCCATTAACTCTTTCTATCTCTGAGCCCTCACTTCTGCTTTGTAAGTTCCCCTGATTCTAACTGTGTTCATTTTAACATAAGCTTCAAGTTAACTGCTAGTTTAAACAGCCTCTCTGATGGTTCAAAGCCCATCACCTGACCTACCTGGTGAGCTCTGTTAAAGTTCCGGAAAGACTTAGCTGCTGATTTTCTCTCTCGTCTGGCTTCAAATTGCTGGACTGCACTGCACATCTAGACCACATTTCTGTATATACATTGGGAAAAAGTAAGACAGTGTGTCTGTCCAGAAACTGCTGCTGTTATTCTGATTTCTTCTTTCCTGATCTGCAGCTGGCGGGAAAACTTAGACCTACATCATCTTTCACACTTGGCTTCAAATTCCTGGACTCCTCTTGACATTAAGAAGACGTTTCCTGCCATTCCAACCGTCCTGGGTTTTTCAGGACTGTCCTGTATTTGAGGCCGCTGTCCCATCTCCTGGGTTGTCTGTCCCATAAATTAGACCTTTAAATTTCACAAATGCACAATACTCACCTGTGCTCATCAAATGTGCACTCCTCCCGATTGCCCACTCTGACAGGCCTGACAGCATTCACACCCTCCCCCCTTCTCTCTCCCCCCACCCCACCCCCCAACCTGCAGTCATGTAGTTTTCCATGCCAAAGTTTCCCTTAATTTTCTCCCTGAGAGTTGGTCACCCAGACCATAAGACCTAAATTTTGACTCTCTCTTGCTGATCTTCTGCAACATTTAAAGTATCTGGGGACAGTCTACTGCCCTTCCCCCACCACTGAGAGACATCAGCCTCCTACTGAGATAAAAACAAAAAGCTAAAAGCTACTGCGGATGCTGGAAATCCAAAACGAAACAAAAACAGAATTACCTGGAAAAACTCAGCAAGTCTGGCAGCATCGGCGGAGAAGAAATCAGTTAACGTTTCGAGCCTTCATGGCCCTTCGGCAGAACTGCAGCATAGTTTCAACAAGGGAGAAATATAAATTGGTTTAAGGTGGGTGGGGTGGGGGGGAAGAGACACATTGAGGGTGTGGTGTGAGCAGATAATCAAAAGATGTCACAGACAAAAGGGTCAAAGAGGTGTTGAAGGTGGTGGTCTTTGTCTGAGAAAAGTGCTAATTAAGAATGGAAAACAGGATATTCAAAGTACAGCTCTAGTGGGGGTGGGGTGGAAAGACTAAAGGTTTTAGTTTTAGATTTAAAAATAATGGAAATAGGTGGGGAAAGAAGAATCTATATAAATTATTGAAAAAAAAGCGGGTGGGGGGGGGAAAAGAAACGGGGTGGGGATGGGGGGAGGGGGAGTTTAAGATCTAAAGTTGTTGAATTCAATATTCAGCCCAGAGGGCTGTAAAGTGCCTAGTCAGAAGATGAGGTGCTGTTCCTCCAGTTTGCGTTGGGCTTCACTGGAACAATGCAGCAAGCCAAGGACGGACATGTTGGCAAGAGAACAGGGTGGAGTGTTAAAATGGCAAGCGACAGGGAGGTTTGGGTCTTTCTTGCCCCTACTGAGCCTGTGTCTGGCCACTGGTTTGACTGGTTTTTCAGCTTCAGTCTATTCCTGGCCACAGGTCCCATATGCATTTGCATTCGATCGTGCACAATCTGTGTTAGTGTCTCACAGCAGAGCCTCCTTTTCAGTTACCTTGGAATTCCCTTGCCATTGGAGACCATGTGGTAGTTGGCATTGTGGTAGCTGTGTCTTCAGTCACAGGCACTCCTTACTTCTTATAGAGAGATATTATCCATTTAGTTTCTAAGGCTAACCAACTCCATTGGCAATTATTACTAAATGTCAAAAAAGGTGGAAGTAACTTAGAGCAGTTCAATTTTAATAGATTGAGGGAATGATCATAAACTTGTATGGAAATAAATTTTGAGGATAGTGTGAATCAAAAACAGAAATGTTTATAAATACAGAAGTTAGCGCCTATAAAGGGAAAAGAAAATAAATACCCCACATTAAAAAAAACTCACGCACAAGTGTCTTCCACTCATCGAAATGAAGTTTGGGACCTGGAGTGTCAGGACCCTCATGAACCATCCCAACAAGGCAGGCCTGAGCACTGCACTGCCATGTCGGCTTGGGGATTCAGGTGCCTTGACACCTACATTGCAGCTCGAAGCGAGTCACATATAGGAGAAGGCCAGCTGAAGGAACAAGGCAATGGGCACGTTTTTCTGGAGGGGCCTTCCAGAAGAGGAATCACGCCTCCATGGAGTGGGCTTCACCATAAAAAAAATAAACTTTTCTGACAACTCAGCTCCTCCCCCTGTGGGGTAAGCGAGTGCCTCATGTCTGCCCAGCTTGCCCTAACAAGGAATCAACATGCCACTGCCATCAGTGTATATGCCCCTACACTTGAGGCAATAGACAAGGCCCAGGTGGGATTCTACACTGACCTTGAGCAATCCATAGCACAAGTCCCAACAGTTGATAAACTGATCCTCCTCGGAGATTTCAATACTAGAGTCGCAAAGGAAGTGAATTCCTGGAAGGGTGTGATTGGCAAGAAAGGAGTAGGGAAAGCAAACTCCAACAGGCTCCTCCTCCTAACGAAATGTCCAGGACCTGACCTTGTCATAACCAACACCCTGTTCCACCAGTGAGACAAGGACAAGAGTCATAGCAACACCCGCGGCCCAAACACTGACATTAGCTCAACTACGTCTCTCTCGAGCAAGGGATCACAGAATGTCCACATCAGCCGTGCAATGACAAGCCCTGATGACTGCTTGACCGATCATACTGCCTTTTCCGATCCGCCATCATCATTGGTCTGACCCCCAGACAGTGGAGGCGACAGAATACAGCAAGAAAATTAACACTTCCCAGTCAGTGTCTCACTGCTAACCCCTCAATCTCCAGCCACCAGGAGCTACACTGTTGCCCCTAATGCTTGGTTGACTCTATAGTCCACGATAACATGCACCTGTTAAGAGGTCCTTGGTCTTGCCCACAGGAAACATGACTGGTTTGATGAAAACAACCAAGAGATACAGGACCTAATCGAGCATAAGCGCAAAGTTTTCATTGACTGGAATCTCCACCACTGCTCGAGAAAAGCAGCAGGCAGGCAGCTGAAGGTAGTGGTACAGCATAAAAACAAATAGTGGGTGGAAGGAGGGCAGGAGATCCAACAGGTCATGGACACCAACTTCATGCGTAGTTTCTTTAGCGCTGCCAAGACCATCTATGTCCCAAGCACCCAAGGGCCAACCCTGCTGTGAGCCAAGCATGGAGGGGAGCTCATCAAGGACAGGAAGGGAGCTCTCTCACTGGAGAGAACGTTTGGAAGAACTCCTCAATCGCAACTCTGTTTTTAACTTGATCCTCAAATCCGTTCCTCAATACCCCGTCCGGCTTGGTCTCGGCACTGTCCCAATCCAGAGCGAAGTTGAAAAAGCCACCCAGCAGCTGAAAAACAGCAAAGCCCCTGGTGCAGTTGGAATCCTTGCTGAAATTCTGAAACTCATTGGAGAAACCCTCCTGGTACGACTGCACAACCTCATATCCCTCATCTGGGCAGGGATCGCAGGGGCACTGTGATTGTGACTGCATTCAAGTCTGATTGCGGTAATTACAGAGGAGTCCCCCTGCTGTCTGCCTCAAGGGAGATCACTGCAAGGATCTTTCTCAACTGCCTCCTCCCAGTGGCCAAGGAACTCCTTCCAGAGTCGTAAAGGGGTTTTCGCCCATCGAGAGGCACCATGGACATGATCTTCATTGCACGGCAAATTGAAGAAAAGTGCGAAGAACAGAACAGCCACTGTACATGGCCTTTTTTGACCTCACAAAAACATTTGACTCTGTCAGCCGCAAAGGCTTATGCAGTATCCGCCCCAAATTTGTCTTCCCTCAGAAATTTGTCACCATCCTCCGCCTACTCCACAATGACACACAGGCCATGATCCTCATCGATGGATCCACCATAAACCCTATCTCAGTGAAACTGGGGTCAATCAAGGCTGTGTCATTGCACCAACTCCCTTCTCCATTTTCCTCACTGCAATACTGTACCTCACCTCCAGCAAGTTACCCACAGGCATGGAGATAATCTACAGAACAGACAGGAAACTGTCCAGCCCATGGTACCTTCGATCCAAACCCAAATCCACTCCAACCTCAGTCATAAAGCTTCAGTGTGCAGATGATGCTTGTGTGCGTATTCACTTAGAAACTGAATTCCAGGTCTCTGAAGCATATGAGAAAATGGGCCTTTCACTGAACACCTGGAAAACTAAGATCCTCTTCCGATCAGCTCTCACAGATCCTGTAAAATATGGACTATTTTCTGTAACTTGGGAGCCCCCTGTCATTGACGGCAGACATAGATGACAAAATTCATCATCGCCTCCAATGTGGCAGCTTAGCTTTCGGCTGACTAAGGAAAAGAGTACTTGAGGACTTGGATCACAGAGCCGGGACAGAGGCCATAGTTTACCGGGCAGTAGTGATCCCCATGCTCCTATATGCTTTGCAGTCTTGGACAACCCACAGCAGGCACCTCAAAGCACTGGAGAAGCACCACCAGTGGTGCCTTTGCAAGATCCTCCAAAGCCAGTGGGAGGAAAGGCGGTTCAACAGCAGTGACCTCTCCCAAACCAACTTGCCCAGCATTGAGGTACTAATCGCTTAAAACCAGCTCTGCTGGGTGGGACATGTCATTTGTGTGACTTACACCAGACTTCCAAAGTGACTGCTCTACTCAGAGCTTGGTCACGGCAGAAGATACCGAGGAGGACAGCGGAAACACTTTGGGGATGTCCTCAAAGCATCCCTGAAGAGGTCAAACATACCCGCCCACTTTGGTTTGTGACAGACCAAAATGGAGAAGGGTCATTCGGAAAGGCACCAAACACATCGAGAGACTTCGGGAACGTGCAGAGGTGAAGTCCAGGCATCGGAGGGTCCGACAAACCTCCAAACAACCCCATCTACTGAACTCTCCAAGCACCGCCTGCCCTGCATGTGGCAGAATCTGCAGATCGTACCTTGGATTTATCAGCCATCTGAGAACCCATCGAACCGGAGTGGAAGCCTCACTCTTGAGGGACTGCCACATAAGGAAGAAGGATATGAATTCAAGTTGCTGTTGTTGTTGGGAGAGTTTAAAACCAGCCAAAGAACTGGATAGCTGCCAGTTTACTTAGAGTTTTGTTGCTTGGTAAATTATGTACTAAGAGGGCATAACCCTTAACTCCGTACTTGATAAGGAACAAGGGATTTCTTGAACGCAGGAGTAAGGCTCAATTATGAATTGTATAGAGTGGGCTGCTTAGTGACAGGCTATACAATGTGACCAGAATGACTATCGGTACGCATGTTCCTTACAACAAAAGGCTTGGTTACCTCTGTTTCCTGTTGCTAAGCAAATTCTTTCACAGATACTGCCTCTTTGCAGCAATCATCACAACAGGGTCAAAGACTTTGGCTGCAGTTAGCACAACACTAGAGGTCTGAGACTGTGGAGTGCAAAGCGCGAGCATCAAATCTAAAGTAATATTGTGGCTCTGAATCAAACTCTACCAATTAGGAGAATTTTCTTCTTAAGGGCAAAGTACTATAGACTTTCCCATTTCCTGAGACAGAACAAATTGGGAGCCATTTCCTGCTCTGCACTCTGTCCACCTCATGTTCCCAGCATAAAGGCAAAATACTGCGGATGCTGGAAATCTGAAACAAAAACAAAAGATGCTGGAAAAACTCAGCAGGCCTGACAGCATCTGTGGAGAGAAAGACAGAGTTAACGTTTTGAGTCTGCATGACTCTTCTTCAGGGCTAAAGGGTCATACGGACTCGAAACGTTAACTCTGTCTTTCTCTCCACAGATGCTGTCAGACCTGCTGAGTTTTGCCAGCATTTTTTGTTTTTGTTCCTGTTCCCATCGCCTGCTGTTGCAGGGATTCATCGCTGCAATGGGCAGGAAAGCTTGCAAATATTTTGAAAAATTTGTGAAACTTTTGGGAGGATTCCTGCACACTGCAGGATTCATTTTCCTGCAGCGGAGCTAAGCAGAGTAGAGGTGGGGGGGGGGACAAAAGAACCAGGGGGGACTGTGGGGAGAGAAGAGTGCCCCCATGAAATGGGGGAAGGATGAAGAGTCCAGGGTGAGATAGGAGCTGAGGAAGGAAAAGGAGAGTCCCATGGGGAGCCTGGGGGAGTGACAAGTGTAGAGACTGCCTTTGAATTATTGTGATAGCCGTATGAATGATTTTAAAGCAACTCATAATTTACCATAGCATTGCCCATTGTTGTTTGATTAATATAATTTTGCTTTGTAGAAGATTGCAGATATCAATTATGTTTTATTTGGACATTGAATCTTTTCCTACGGTAATATTTTACATAACAGAGAAAAGTCAGCGATTGATAATCAACTGTTGATATTTCTAAATGTTGAAGATGATTCAAGGTGATGGTCATTTCTGTCCCCCTTTCTTGCTCACTTCCTTGTCACTAATATCCCCCCCTTTAATTATTTGATGCTCCTGAGGTTTACCTTTTCTACTTCTTCCCCTCGTGTTGCCAAAATTCCTGCTTTTATTTTGTGTGTTAAAAGTTAATTAAATGAAACCACTGTTTAATTTAAAGATAACATCAGTCAGTAGCAGGAGGCACAAGCAGACTTCAGACCTCGGTTGGAGGTGGGTAAAAGCAGCCAGCAAAGGAATGAGGGTCACAATTAAATAGACCCCCCCAGAGAACTGGGAGCCAACTATGGCAACACAACCCCGGAAACACTGACGTGAACCAGCGAATGAAAACGGTAACAGGTATGAGGCTGGAGCGGGTTAGCAAACTTCAGGGCCAGGGCCATGGGATAGGAGTAGGACCGGAGACACAGGGCAGTGGGAATATCACAGATATTCTTTCAAAATAGATTAAACATGTGTTAGCTATTATTGAATACAGCCAATACAATCATCCGTCTATATCTTCTTAGCCATATCTGTTAGACAAACCGAGGTGTTTTATCTACTGGTGGATTGAGAAGCTCTTTAGCTTCATCTGGTTGGAACTGCTGGTGGGACAGGAACTTGTGAAGACTCATTATTCAGCGTTAATGGGAAATCCTATCAAAGTAACACCTACCAGCACAAGGGAGAATCAGAATAGCCAACCGTTGACATTTTAAAGTTGCAGATCCCAATTGGAAATCTTCTCTATGGAACACATGGCCCATGTGCTGCTTTATTAATACAGATAAGAATCAGGTTTCTCCAATTATTCTGAAAGAAATTAGAAAGGATCCACTGAATATTTGCAACTCTTCCACTGTGCACGCGATGGCATGTTAGACACACCTGTAGTTCAGGTTTTCATCGATCCACTTTACTTTCAGTGCATCTGTGCCCCACAGACCTATATTGTGTCAGGTTTTGTGAAATAGTTGGTCACCTTTTGCAAGATTCCTGGATTTTCTGCTTGTACCAAGATGGTGCAGTTCCATTTTGATTTACTCTCCGCTGTTAGTGGGAATTCCAGGTCTCGAGAATAATCAGGAATTCCCATTTGTAGCACTTGGATGGAGCAGCTCAGAGCTAGAGCCAGCACACGTTGTACGGAACATCCCGAGGAGGTATAGCGCCTCTGTGAATTGAGAGAGGGTGGAGTGTTTGGAGCAGGAGATAATTGTTGCTGTGAACTGGATTGGGGAAGTTAGGGGAGAAAGTGTCTCTTCTGAAAGGCAATGGAGTGACTGCTGGTTTAAGTGAAGCGATAATCTGATTGTTAAATATGAACAGTTCAAATGTACATTAGCCCTGTTTGGTATTTGGTGATATGGCATAAGAGGCTGATTTACACGACTCTGAATTGACCAGTCCTATCTGTCATTCTCCCTAGGTGGTTGTGCCGGTTTTAACCAACAGCAGGAATCACAACAGTTGGCCGCAAGTTGTGTCCCAGGATGTCATGCGGCATGTCCACAGCCTGAAGAGCAATGTCTTTGTAGCCGTAGGTCAAGTGAAAGGCAAGACTCTGTTGCCTTTGCCAGTTGGAGCAGAGAGAGCTGCAGCTTTGTATAAGTTGGGAAAAAAGTAAGAGCCATTTTTTAAAAACTTCTCTTTCTGAAGAAGAGCAAGTGTCTCTTAGGCATTTTTCTTAGTTTCCCAATCAAAACATCCACTGGGTTCCATTTCCCCGGCCTCTCCCAATGCTGATTGGAAACTATGGAGGTGCATGATAGCAACCCTTGGGTGACTCCCTCCTCTTCTCATTGGGGAAGCGTTGCCCAGTCTGCTTATTCTGACCTGGCTGTTAGTGCAATCTCAACATTTTCGACAAGTGGGTCACCTGGGCACATTATGTCACTTCATTGGAAAATAAAATCAGGCGGGCATTGAGACCCCCTGAGACGAAAGAGAAGTAGAAGGAAAACAAAATTAGTGGGTAGCATGCCTCAGAACAAAGTTGCCTACTATAAGATATCAGGTAGACATTTAGGACAGGATTTTCTACACTGACTGGTGCAGTCAGGAGTGGGAAGTGAATCCAGCAGATTTTTTTTTCTATTCATTCACGGGATGTGGGTGTCACTGACTAGGCCAGCATTTATTGCCCATCCCTAATTGCCCTTGTTTAGAGGGCAGTTAAGAGTCAACATGGATCTGGATCACATGCAGGCCAGACCAGATAAGGACAGCACATTTCCTTCCCTAAAGGGACATTAATGAACCAGATGGGTTTTTTTTTACAACAATCAACAGTGGTCATCATTAGACTTTTAATTCCAGACTTATTAGGTTGAATTCAAATTCCAACATCTGCTACAGCAGAATTTGAACCCAGGTCCCTTGAGCATTGTCCTGGGTCTCTGGATTACTAGTCCAGCAACAATACCACTGTGCCATCACCTCCCCACGGATTGCCTAGAGTAGGTTGCTATTTCTAGAATTCTCCATGGGATGTGACGGTCAATGTCAGCAAACGATAGAGTAATGATGGAAATAAGCTATCTTGTCAGATGTGCAGTTCCATTTCTGGTCAGGTCTTGAATTCAGCATTATTAGGCACAGCTGGGCTGGGGTGGGAGATGGCTGATGGTGGGGGAGGCTGGAGTGGTTAATTATCAAGGGACTGCAGAACCATTTTCAAAATGTTCCACAAAACAAGTTTCTTCCAGTCATGAGTCACTAAGTTTTCTCCCCTACCAGCCCAAACCAGGAGTACAAATATTACTGGAAGCCTCAAACAAAGGTTTGAATAAGCCTGAAAATGATCATATTCTCTGGAGCTAGAAACTGAATGAAGAGGCAGACGAAAAGACCACCCCATGTTTAATCTGACAGGATTCCTGCCAGATCAAAAAATCCAATCCTCAGATTTAAATAACAGGTCAATATTATATTTAATGTATTTCTCTGATCGCCTTGCAGTGGTGAAATCCTGGACAAAGGGGTTGTGCACACTATTGAATCTGTTATAATTGATTGGAGCCACCAGATCAGTGAGGTGCTAAAGAGGGACTCCTCTGAACCTCTGTTCATAGGCGACAATCCCAATCCGAATGTGGAGCTGGAGTTCTGGAAAAACAGGTAATAGTGCCTCAAAAGTTATACCATCATGGCTTCTTTAGAAATACAGTTACAAAAGGTTGCTATTAACATTTATCTGTTTATTTTGCTATATTTTTTAAATGGGTATTAGCTTTGCAGGGAAGTGTTTGGCAACTATCTTTCCTTGTTCACAAAGATAACACAATCAAGTCGAAATACATTGTTTTATTCATTCATTCATGGGCTGCCAGCATCGCTGGCAAGGCCAGCGTTTATTGCCCATCTTTAATTGCCCTTGAGAAGGTGGTGGTGAGCCACCTTCTTGAATGCAGCTGAGGGGCTTGCCAGGCCATTTCAGAATTAACCACATTGCCGTGGGTCTCAAGTGAAGTACATACCAGACCAGATAAGGGTAGCAGATTTCTTTCCCTAAAATACATGAGTGAACCAGATGAGCTTTGCAACAAGTCAGTTGTTCTGTGGGTACCATTATTGACAATTAGCTTTGCAGCCTACATTCTTTCAAATAGCTGGCAGGATTTGACTCATGTCTCTGGATCTTTAGTCCGGGTCTCTGGATTACTCGCACCGTAAAATAACCATTATGCTAGATTGCTCCGGTAATCATTGAGATGTATAACCCTTTTGCTTCCCAACAAAATGTAAGTTTGCAATTTTTTTTCTCACAAAGTTAGTGCTCCAAGCTCCTCCCCCATTAGCAACCAGTTTATCCTGTCAGAAACTGAGGGACATAATTAGTAAGGATTGCTAAGCTTTGCTGCATCGATTCCAGCTAGAGCGGCAAATTAAAATCTGTTCAATGGTCTCAGTTCCCATTGTTTGGGAGAGGGATATCAGTCTCGGTATCTGCTACTGATTGCTAGCCAATATTCTGCACCCAAGTGTGTGAAGAGTTGATGTGATCATTAGATTACTGTGTTTTTTTTTGTATTTACTGACTTCCCGGCACATATCTTTGTTTCTGCACATTAAAATCAGTTCTGCTGTGATAGCATTGGATTATTCTGGATAGCCGATGGTTTCTTCCCAATAGTTCCTTATTAATAAGGGAGAACCACACACAAAGAGGGGTTTGAAAACCATTGCCATAAAATGTATGATTTGGACTTTCATGTAGATAGCTATGGCATACAAACCTGTGAGTTTGAAAAATAAAGGAGACTTCAAGATAGTTAAATATAACCTGAACATTGCTTTCATTGTAAAATCTAAATATTGTGTTTGTGATATTTTGCTTGTGTTGGCAAACCAAAACAAAAAACCGAAAGTACACTTTAGTTTAATTTACTGTATTTAGTTTGACCATCCATGAGATCCCAATGTCATGAATAACAAAAAATTTAACCTGACATCGATTCACTGTACATGCTTTGCAATGAAGCTTTACACATTTAAAAATGTTATTATATGGCAGGTGGTATTTGCCAGGCTGACCAAATCCACATGGGAAACTTGGCCACGTTATCACAACAGTTTTGCAATTTGTATTTATTATGAGAAGGCTTGTGCACTGAATTCAAAAGGAATGAGTTCACTAACACCTTTAGAGATTTTAAAGATTGCATTAAAACATTTATTAACAAAAGAAGAAAAAAAACTTAAACACACATAAGATTACAGTCATATAGTTATAACACTTCCCAACATTTCTACTTAACCAGTCTCCCAACTCCACACTGCCTTTAAGACAACCATCCAAATAGATTCCAAATTTATAAAGTCATCCAGCAATATTACCACAAGCACCCACTGGACAATGGACTTTCAAAGGCTTTTAACACAACTTTGGGTACTGGAGCAGCAAACTTCTGCAGGGTGGCTAGAGGCTTTTTCCCCCAAGTCTGTTTCATAGTCACCTTTCAGGATCTCACACGGCTACACCACACACAGCCTTCCATTCTTCTTTAAACCCCATTGCTTCCACTTTGTCTGTAGAAGTTACTTTTCCCAGAATATAAAATCTTTTACGTTCTCATTATGGCCAACACTTTTGGGGAAAATCAATGTAATAACACCTTTCCTTATTTATCTCGCCAGTTGTAAACATTTTCCATGTCCCTTTGAAAATCAAAACTTCTCCACTTATCTAAAAATGCAAATTTCATTCACATCGTATCTGCTAACCTCACCCTAGCTTTACTCATCTCAGTTTCAAATGCCTGTTTTACACCTCACTTCTTTGATAATTTAAACCTTGCAGCCTAACCGCCTCTAGTTTAGTTAAATTAGCCACACACACACAGACGCCACACACACACACACACACACATACACAGACAGACATAAGCTTGCTTTACAGTATCCCACAGTAATACTAGGAAAAATATAATAGTTCCTTGACAAAGCGTTTTTCTCTCTTCTGATTTCCCTGTGCCAAATATCATCCAATATGCTGCCCTTAAATCACTGGTATTGGCCTTCTGGACTAGGAGGGTCATGCTTGACCTTTACTGGGCATCCCTGTCCAGTGGCATGGGAAAGAACAGCAACTTGGTAGAGTAGGGGATTGCATGTCTCAAGACTGCTACGTAATGTTAATCTGATTCCACACAAGATCCATTTAGTCAGAGTGATATCAGAAAGAAAAGGCTTTTCACCCTAAAACTTACCCGAAGTTCTATGCTCATACTCTTTTCCATCCATAGGGAACCTCCGATGTGTTACTTAGTGTCAACTCCTCATAGCCTGTCAGGTTAGTGATGTACTACATGAAGCATCATGGTGAGGAGCTGCCTCTTGTCATTCTGTAATGGGGGAAACTTACCATCCTCCACCATTTTGCTGCTGATTAATTTCGGGCGTGTTAATTTCAGCCTGCGGCAGTACTTCCCAAAGAGAAATGAATAAATTTGAACATTTGTGAGAAACGAAAAGCCCTCTCTTTCCCTCAGTAGTTGTGAGTGATGAAATGAGCAGCGAATGTTCCCTAAAGGGAAGCTCTGCCCTTTTGTCATTCTGTATTGGCCAAGTAGTCGGGTTGATAAAACGATTTTAGCTCTTCCAGAGTAGTGGGGTGAAAGCCATGGTTCTGCTCCCTGTCAAGACATCTACTGGAGACTGTGCTTACATTGTGACTGGAGAATCCCTGACTGACATGATGCCACCTGCAGTCAAAAACCCAATCAAAAATTATGCAAGCACACCCCAGCACAGAGCCAACTCTGCTTAGGAAGGAGGCGAGAACATTACTGGGAAAAGGCATAATGTAATAAAAGGCATAAATGTCATAAAAGTCCTCTTAGAAAACGAATGCAAGGAAAAACCTATCGATGATGTGAAAGTACTTCCGAGTCTTTGCTGCAGTTACTTGAAATTCCTTGTGTTCATTTCCATGAATTCTGAAGCTAGGTGAGTAGTTATCCATAGGGTACATGAGAGGTGTTTTTTACTCGTATTGCCAGAGCTGTATTGTCAACCTAATGTTTTGCTAATGCGTTTACTAATGATTTTTTTTTTTGCTTGATGGTTTCATCTTGCCTCAGGTTCACCAACCTGGAATGTATTTGTGATCAACTCAGGTCGAGAAAGGTGCAATTGATGGTGGAGCTGCTGGAGAGGATGGAGAGCAGCTACTTCCCTGTGTTCAAAACCATATTCAGTGATGTTGTTGCAGGTTAGGCCTCAGGCTCAGTAGATTAATTAAAGAAATTTCCTCCAAACTCCCAGATTGCGTTGCTGCACTGCAAATGAATCTTTTCTTTTCAATGTTGTGTGTACATTATTATATTGACTGGCAATTTCACCTTTCTCAGTCACTTTAGTTGCGATGTACACGAAGATGAGATATGAATCGTTTGCCGGGTAGATGTTGATTTACAAAACTGTATCACTGAGATGGAAACAAAATGCTGGAAACACTCAGCAGGTCAGGCTACATCTGTGGAGGGAGAAGCAGCGTTAATGTTTCAGGTTAATGATCTTTCATCAGTTCTGCCATCAGCCTGAAACATTGGATAGGATCTTTAGACCCCAAAAGGTGGGGGGAAGAGTGTGAAGGCTTCGTACCATTGGCTGGTGTGACGGTTTGCCGGCACCATTCCACCCCGTGGACGTTTTGAGGTCGGCCTCCAGGCCACCCTGCCCCCTCCCCACGGAGACACCAGGGACTTAGGGGCTTCCTGGAGGTGACTGCCTGGCTGCTAGCAGACCGGGGAGTATTCGAGGGCCTCCCTGTTTGCCCAGCCACTGCTGCAGTCACGGGCCGGCCTGTGGAGTGGATCCCCATCCACAATGTTGGCCCGCCTGCTGAAGGCACGTTTAAATTTTAACATTTAAAAAGTTGAAGAGAGGGCGGCTACAAAATGGGGGCACCCTCTCATTTACCTGGCCGGCAGACTACTCCAGGGCCCTAATCCAAAGGGCAATGTCTTGGCCATTAACTCTGTTTCTCTCTCCACAGATGCAGCCTTGACCTGCTGAATGTGTCCAGTATCCTCCGATTTTATTTCAGATTTACACCATCTGCAGTATTTTATTTTTGTTTCACAGCTATTTTATGAACGGTGCATATATTTAACATATGCGTATGGGTAAATATGGGTAAAATGTGTTCCGGAACAAAAATATTAACCTGGCTATAAGTAACAAGCTGTGACCATCACATGATCCATCAATTTGTTCATCTATTTGCTTTCCTCCTTTATTCCTCTGTGTATATTGCTCATGACTCTGGGATTTGCAAAGGTTTTCTCAGTTGACGCAGCAACTGCAATAGTAGCAAAATCTTTCCATTAAGGTTCGAAGCCCTGTTGTTCTAATGAAGCGATATCACAATTGCTGTGAATGCTGAGATAGCCCTGCCTTGAAGCCTTCTCCTTTCTTGGGCTTGGTCTCCAGCAAGACAAAGGTAAAGAAATACCGATATTACCACCAGCAAGCATCTGGAGCGATGCTGGTTGAACTGGTCTCTGGACACGGAGACGTCCTGCTGTGTCCATGCCCTGAAACCCAGTTAAATTTCACTGCCCTATCTTTTCCCCCTGTAGGAGGCCACTACCCTGGGTGGAAGGATGGCAGGTTGTCTTATCCCATGTTAAATTGCTAAATGCTTGAAGGTTGGTAAACTGGATAACCCCAGCATAAAACTGCTAAACTGTCACCTGTAATAAAGCCGTGTGTGCTTGAAGAGGTTTTATTTGTCTAATTTGGGTTATTTTATTACCTATTGCCAGCTCTTACTGAGGCGAGGGATATCAATCTGCACTTGAAGCCACTCCAGCGCTATTTCGAGGACATTGAGAATGTGGAGTTCAATGAGGTGAAGCCCCTGATTAGCTGCCTCATGCACTTGGTGTGCCTGATCTGGACTAGATCCAAGTACTACAACACTCCGGCACGTATCATAGTCCTTCTGCAGGAGAGCTGCAACCTCCTCATTCAGCAGGTACAATGTTTGAAATTGTGGTGTGAAGGACGAGTAAAAACTCTTTACCCTGTAACCCTTCTAGTTTTCAATGACTCCTGACCTTATCCTCTTTGATCCATGTGGGCTTAGTTATTATGGCCCTGAGAATTATATTGGTGGCAGCACACCTCCCTATTAGTTAGGGTTTTTCTTCCGGTTCCCTCCCCTCCTTCCCTAAAAGGTGTAACTTATACCGGGGGACTGATGTTGGCAGCCCTCCAGTATATTACCTAATAGGCTAAATGCACATTGCAGTTGTCCTCCATCTGAAAGCTGAGGCTCAATCAGCAGAAAAATAGAGGCCAGAATTTTCCCTGAATTGTACTAAGGGCGGTGGCGAGTGTGAAAAATGATGTTTTTCCCGCGAGCCACGTGTAGGGTTTTCGCACGGTATCGTTTGCTTCCTGCCTCATTAATTATGCAGCCACAGGAAACGCACCGTATCACTGGCGGGCGGCCTCTGATTTGCCCACCGTGCCGTTACCTTACCGTTTCCTCACTCCGGGCACCATATCTAAACTGCAGCCGCACACACACAGTTCTCAATGCTCACAGCCCAGGACTGCTCCAGTGAGGACTTGGCCCCGAAAGCCAAGAAGAGTTCAATGACCCATCACTGGAATGCCTTTTGGAGGCCTGTCGTGATGTCCTCTATCCCTGCTCTGGCCGCAGGAGGTCCAGCAATCTCATCGCTCAGGCTTGGGAGGCGGTGGCAGTGGTGGTCAGTGCCAAAGCTGCACAGAAGGTTCGCCATCCAATGCAGAAAGAGGATGAATAATCTCATCCAGGCCGCCAGGGTAATTCAACCATCTCATCACTCCAAACTCACATACTCAAGCCCATCATACATTCACTGGCATCTCACTCACTGCCAGCTCAAGAGACATCACCCCTCACTCTCTCACACACACCCTCACATCTCCATCTGGCCTTACCATCTTGAGGCCACTTGCACAGACACACCCTGGGATAACCCTCTTCCCCAGTACAGCCCTAGCCCTACAGCCTCTTCCCTTGCCTAAGGCCGCTTCTCCCCCTTCCCCAAGCAAGCCCTAGCCTTGCTGCTGTTGAAAAGCCACCTCTGCCTTACCGTTGGTCTGGTAGGTAGGGACCTGCCCATGAGCCCCCATAAAAGCGACGTGGTGCTGCCTGCGAAGCCTGGCTCTGATGACCGTGAGTGCTGTCTGAAACAAGGTAGGCAAACAAACCTCAAAGTCCCGAGCGAAGTGTAGGTTGCCAGGCGCATGTCGCTTATGTACAGCTGCGAAAGACGCTGACTTGTCCGGATGATCCATTGTGGTGGGGGTGGGGGAGGGGGTGCTGAATCTGGTGAGCAGGGCTTATAATGAGATCTTAATGTATTGAAATTAGCTTCCTGACCTTGGCAGCGGGGCAAAACGTGGTCCACCATTGATGGGTGGAGCGGACCATCGTAAACCTGTTTTATGACGACGTGAAACCGATTTTTGCGATCTCCCTGATATTTTCCGCTTCTGCCCGCTATGATGTCCGCTGCAAATGGGAGCGGAATATTCTGGTGAGAGTATCTGACCATTATAACGTTGCTGTTGTGAGAATTTGCTGTGTGCAAATTGGCTGCTGAGCTTCCTGCATTACAACAGTGACTATGCACTTCAAAAATTACATTACTAGCTTTAAAGTGCTTTGGGATGTCCTGAGGTCATGAAAGGTGTTAGATAAATACGTCTTTCTTTCTGGTGAAAAGCAAGAATGCTTAAATGAGACTATTAATAATGTATTGTGAGTAATTTAATATTTACGCAACATTGCCAAGTTATCAGCTTGTTGTTTAGCTCAGCATGGTATTCATGCTTGACTGTGTGCCCACAGTTTTGTACAGAATCTTGCCAGTGCCCTTGCAGTAGCTTGGTATCATCTGAGTCTTACACTTCCCTCTGATTGTTTCCTTCTCTTTGGTCCAAGTTGCTGCACAGCCTTCAGTGAATACTGCTGGGGTTGGCAACTGGGCCAAGTGGGGACTGAACCACCGGTTTTCACACCATGAAGTTGAGCATTAGTGCTGCAATGCGCCACATCCCCAGAACCTCCGCCCATTCAGCCCATGAGTCAAAATCACGTTGAATTCTATAACTGTCTGCATCATTCTCGAGAGCTCCTCCTGCCTCATCATTGTATTTGTGCCATTTTTGCATGTTGCAGTCTCGTGCTTATCTCAACCCAGAGGACATCCTGAAAGGTGAAGTAGAGGAAAGCTTGAGCAAGTTACGGGGCTCTGTTGACATCCTGTGCCTTTTCAAGCAAGTTTATGAGGAAAAAAGAGGAAATCTTCAGAGGTACTCCAAGGAAGGTGAAAGCGTGAAAGAGTGGGACTTTAATTCTCTCCTGATCTTTGCCCGAATGAATTGCTACCTCAACAGACTTGAGCAGATTGAGGTAGGGCTTTACTGCTATTGGCAATGATATGCATTTAAACCCAGGATGAAAATGAATCTTGCAAATATATTTTTCATTTCGGAAGCTGCCTTTGCCAAAGTGGAACTGATGCCTAGGTACATGTGAAGTTTCAGGTTGTCCATTTTAGAGCCCACTGTTTAAATTTGCCGCTCCAGGTAGATTGATAATCTGAATCTGACTCTGATAAATGGTGCAGGCGACAGAATCCAAAACTACTATCACTTCTTTCCTCCTTCACCTTATTAAATTCACCGAGGCATTTTTTTTTAGCACGGCTAAAAGGGCAAATTTCCCCGTCCTGCCCGCGACGATGCCCTTTGGTGACGGGACCGGAAAATCCCGACCTAAAACTCCAAACATGCCTCTCAGAATTATCATATTACCAAGAAATAAATGGCAAACAGGGACAGTGATGCAGGGGGGTGCTCACTGCAGAACATGAAAAATTTGGAAGCCAGCAATTAGGGAGATACAGGAAAACATTGGAATGGGACATCAGTCCTGTCTTTCCACAGAACCACGTGCCTTGACAATTTTTTTAAATTCTGAAAATCCTGTAATATTTCTCCATTGCCCATTGAAAGTAACTGGATAAAACGCCAGAATATCAATGTAATTTTAGAACATCTATTATTCCAATCCAATGAATTGCAAT
Organism: Cetorhinus maximus; assembly: GCF_964194155.1. Classification (NCBI taxonomy): domain Eukaryota; kingdom Metazoa; phylum Chordata; class Chondrichthyes; order Lamniformes; family Cetorhinidae; genus Cetorhinus; species Cetorhinus maximus. The sequence continues at coordinate 8,880,722 of NC_135902.1, read as the reverse complement.
TCACAGATATTCCGATGCTTCCAACAGCATAGGAGCCATTGTTTCCCATTGAGTGTTTGGTCATCTCTTCCTATATTTACCCCTGAAAGTTCCAGCCACATTTCTAATAGGAAGGTTTGATCTCCTAAGACATTCCATAATCAGTATTAATAAGGATAATGCCCCTTACTGGTGTAATTCAGTTTCTGTTTACTGCCATTGTTGAACATCAGAGCCAAGGTATTCTTAATTCCTTTGGACGCATTTCAAGTTATGGGTCAATTCACTGAGAATGTACATCCCCTAATATGCAGTTATTATCCATGTCTTTTCTGAAGAATTCAATCAAAACAACATTTACTGCTTTTAATATTCTGGTAGAAGAGGGAAATTCAGAATCTTGAGTCATGCCTGAGGCTTATTCATTTTTATTCATAACAAAAATAAAAATACGTGGAAAAACTCAGCAGGTCTGACAGCATCTGCGGAGAGGAACACAGTTAACGTTTCGAGTCCGTATGACTCTTCAACAGAACTGAGGAAAAATAGAAAAGAGGTGAAATATAAGCTGGTTTAAGGGGGGGGTGGGACAAGTAGAGCTGGATAAAGGGCCAGTGATAGGTGGAGATAACCAAAAGATGTCATAGACAAAAGGACAAAGAGGTGTTGAAGGTGGTGATATTATCTAAGGAATGTGATAATAGGTGACATTAAGGGTAGAAAGCAGGATGAGCAAGGTACAGATAGCCCTAGTGGGGTTGGGGTGGGGGGAAGGGATCGAAATAGGCTAAAAGGTAGAGATAAAACAATGGATGAAAATAGTGGAAATAGGTGGGAAAAGAAAAATCTATTTAAATTATTGGAAAAAAAGGGGGATCGGAAAGGGGGTGGGGATGGAGGAGAGAGTTCATGATCTAAAATTATTGAACTCAATATTCAGTCCAGAAGGCTGTAAAGTGCCTAGTCGGAAGATGAGGTGCTGTTCCTCCAGTTTGCGTTGAGCTTCACTGGAACATTGCAGCAGGCCAAGGACAGACATGTGGGCATGAGAGCAGGGTGGAGTGTTGAAATGGCAAGCGACAGGGAGGTCTGGGTCATGCTTGTGGACAGACCGAAGGTGTTCTGCAAAGCGGTCACCCAGTCTGCGTTTGGTCTCTCCAATGTAAAGGAAACCGCATTGGGAGCAGCGAATGCAGTAGACTAAATTGAGGGAAGTGCAAGTGAAATGCTGCTTCACTTGAAAGGAGTGTTTTGGCCCTTGGACGGTGAGGAGAGGGGAAGTAAAGGGGCAGGTGTTGCACCTTCTGCGGTTGCATGGGACGGTGTCGTGGGAGGGGGTTGAGGTGATGGAAGAGTGGACCAGGGTGTCCTGGAGGGAAAGATCCCTGCAGAACGCCGTCAGGTGAGGTGAAGGGAAGATGTGTTTGGTGGTGGCACCATGCTGGAGTTGGCGGTGGATGATCCTTTGAATGCGGAGGCCGGTGGGGTGATAAGTGAGGACAAGGGGGACCCTATCATGTTTCTGGGAGGGAGAGGAACGTGTGAGGGTGGATGCGCGGGAGATGGGCCGGACACGGTTGAGGGGCCTGTCAACCACCGTGGGTGGAAAACCTCGGTTAAGGAAGAAGGAAGACATGTCAGAGGAACTGTTTTTGAAAGTGGCATCATCAGAACAGATGCGACAGAGGCGAAGGAACTAAGAGAAAATGGGATGGAGTCCTTACAGGAAGCGGGGTGTGAGGAGCTGTAGTCGAGGTAGATGTGGGAGTCGGTAGGCTTGTAATGAATATTGGTGGACGGTCTATCACCAGAAATTGAGACATGAGGTCAAGGAAGGGAAGGGAAGTGTCAGAGATGGACCATGTGAAAATGATGGAGGGGTGGAAACTGGAAGCAAAATTAATAAATTTTTCCAGGTCCAGATGAGAGCATGAAGCAGCACCGAAGCAGCCATCGATGTACCAGAGAAAGAGTTGTGGGAGGGGGCCGGAGTTGGACTGGAACAAGGAATGTTCCACATACCCCATAAAGAGACAGGCATAGCTGGGGCCCATGCGGGTACCCATAACCACACCTTTTATTTGGAGGAAGTGAGAGGAGTTTAAGGAGAAATCGTTCAGTGAGAGAACAAGTTCAGCCAGACAGAGGAGAGTAGTGGTGGATGGGGATTGTTCGGGCCTCTATTTGAGGAAGAAGTGGAGAGCCATCAGACCATCCCAATGGGGGATGGGGGTGTAGAGGGATTGGACGTCCATGGTGAAGAGGAAGCAGTTGGGGCCAGGGAACTGGAAATTGTTGATATGATGTAGGGTGTCAGAGGAATCACGGATGTAGGTGGGAAGGGATTGGACAAGGGGAGAGAGAATGGAGTCAAGATAGCAAGAAATGAGTTCCGTGGGGCAGGAACAGGCTGACATGATTTTTTTGCCGGGACAGTCCTGTTTGTGGATTTTGGGTAGGAGGTAGAAGCGGGCCGTCCGAGGTTGGGAGACTATGAGGTTGGAAGCTGTGGAAGGAAGATCTCCAGAGGAGATGAGGTCAGTAACAGTCCTGGAAACAATGGCTTGATGTTCAGTGGTGGGGTCATGGTCCAGGGGGAGGTAGGAGGAAGTGTCTGCGAGTTGACGCTCAGCCTCTGCGAGGTAGATGTCAGTGCGCCAGACAACAACAGCACCACCCTTGTCAGCAGGTTTGATGACAATGTCAGGGTTGGACCTGAGAGAACGGAGTGCAGTGAGTTCAGAGAGAGACAGGTTAGAGTGTGTGAGAGGAGCAGAGAAATTGAGACGACTAATGTCACGCCGACAATTCTCAATGAAAAGATCAAGAGAAGGTAAGAATCCAAAGGGAGGGGTCCAGGTGGAGGGAGAATATTGGAGGTGGGTAAAAGGATCCGTTGAACGGGGAGGGGACTCCTGCCCAAAGGAGTGAGCACGGAGACGAAGGCGGCGGAAGAAGAGTTCAGCATCATGCCGAGCCCGAAATTCATTGAGATGAGGGCGTAAGGGTATGAAACTAACTAACATTTTTATTCATGTTCTCTGGTTCAACACTTGCAGTCCAAGCCAATCTATATTATCCATTCTTCTCAGTTTTTCTGTTTAGGAGTTAAACCATGTCATCATTCAACCTTTTTTTTTCCAAGGAAAATAAGTTCTGAGTTGTGAGCCTATCTTTATTATTTAGAGTGTTAAATATTGCAAACGTTCTCGCCATTGTTCTCAAAAACAGGAGGAATGTTGCTGACGGTGAGTGAAGCACAGTTTTTGACTCATTGGTATGTGTCAAGATTGAGTGGAAATAAACTGTTGGGGCTCAATCTTTCATGTGGCAAGAGCTTTTGTTGCACACCTCTGAATGATACTGTGTATTAGAGGGCCTTCTCCATTTCTTTATTAGATATAAGTTTAGAATCTATTTCTTTGCCTGTCAGTGCTTAGCTCCATAGAGTCATCTTTTATTTTATGAGACTTAGGTCTGTGTTTTGTTACTTTATCTGCACTATGCAGCACACTAAGTCAATCTGATGGAACTGAGTGACTTCTTCGCTGAGTCTGTTTGGGAAGTTAAAAGAAATACCTTGCCAGTTTTTCTGTCCTCTCAAACTTTGAAGGAAACATATTTTTGTTCTTATATCTGCTCCACTCCATTTCGTTTGAGTCACTTCTTTGTATGGTTCCTCCTAAATCCCATGTACACTGCTTCCCTCACTCTCAAAAATGTTGAACAACTCTGAGCTTTCCCTTCCTTCCACAATCCAAAGGCTTCTATGACTCAGACTTATTATTGCCTATTTGTTTTGAATTGTTTTAACTTATACTTGAGTGTAAAAAGAGTGAGAGAAGCCCACCAGGCCCATTAAGACCCATCCCAATCAGGCAATGGACAACAATGCACACTATTGACCCATCCCCTAACCACACAATCCCTTGGGGCAGGAAAAAAGACAACAGTAAAACAAAACTACAATCCATTGATGTAAAACTCTAGGAAAGTCCTCAACAATTAAGATGTTCCACAAAGCTGGGAGCCTAGTAATCCAGAGGTGCAGGGTAATGCTCTGGGGGCATGGGTTCAAATCCCACCACAGCAGATGGTGGAATTTAAATTCAATGAACAAATCTGGAACTGAAAGCCAGTCTCAGTAATGGAAACCATGAAGCTATTGTCAAGTGTTGTTAAAATCCATCTAGTCCTTTAGGGAAGGAAACCTGCCACCTTTACCTGGCTTACATGTGACTCCAGATCCACAACAATGTGGTTAACTCTTAACTGTCTTCTGAAATGACCTCGCAAAACACTCAGTTCAAGTGCAGTTAGGGATGGGCAACAATGTCCTCATCCCATGAAGGGTTTTTTAAAAAAGTATCACACAATATGTATGTTAGCAAAATTAAAACCCACTCGATTAAAGTGACAGTGGATACAAAGTTAATGTGGTAATGTAGAGGTTATTGTACAAGTAACCAAGGGGATTGGATTAAAGATCCAGAGTCATGAGTCCCACCCACCCTGGCTGTTGGGGAATTTACTTTCAGTTAACTAAATACAAATCTGAAATAAAAAGCTTGTCTCAGTAATGGTGGCCATGAAACTACCAGATTATAGTAAAAATCCACCTGGATCACTAACATTTTTCAGGAAAGAAATCTACTGTCATTTCCTAAGCTGGCCTGTAGACAACTCTAGACCCAGAGAAATGCAGTTGATTCTCAACTGCCTCTGAATTGGCTGATGAAGCAATTCAATTACCTTCAAGAAGGAGGTTTGCCACCACCTTCAAAAGGGCCTGGGGATTGCCAGTAAATGTTGGCCTTGGCAGTGGTGCTCACCTCCCATGAGTGTATAAAAAAGAGTAATGGCTGTCGTGATAATAGCTGACTGTGGTTGTGGACTCCAGTGTTAGACACTATACGGTACTCTGTACTATATATGAGGTCACCTGATCTGGGAGGGGTGGTTAAAGGTCAGATAGCACATGTTGGAACCTGTCTTGGTAGAGCTCAGGCTCTGCAGGTGTCGGTTTATGTTAGGAGAAAGTGTTTTCAATAAAGTTAGCTTCGCTACGACGGCCTGTGTGCATCATTTACAAAAAACAAGAAACAAGACAATGGTGAAGAGTTTTTTTTTCAGACTGGAGGGAGGTATTCTACGGTGCTCCACAGGGACCAGTATTAAGCCCACTGCTTTTTCACTACATATTAATGACCTGGACTTGGGTGTACAGGGGATAATTTCAAAGTTTTGCATACGACCTGAAACTTGGAAATATGGTAAGTAAGGAAGAGGAGAGTACCAGACTTCAGGAGGACATAGGTAAACAGGTAAACTGGGCAGACTGGTGACAAATGAAATGGAACCCAGAGAGGTATGACATATTGGTAGGAAGAATGAGGAGAGGTAATACGGACTCTGGTAAAAAAGGGATGCAGTGAGAGAAAGACCTGGAAGTGTTTGTACACTGGTTTTTGAAGGATGCAGAACAACTTGGGAAAGCTGTTTCTAAAAAAAAGGTGATCCTTGGCTTTATTGATGAAGCAAGGAAACTGTGCTAAACTTTTGTAAAACACTGGGTCCACAATCGCAATCACTGGGTAGGCCTCAGCTGGAGTATTGTATTCCATTTTGGGACCACCTTTAGGAAGGATGTCAAGGCCTTGGAGAGGGTGCAAAAGAATTATACTATGGTGAGATGGTTGAGGAGCTTCAGTTATGTGGACATGGAGAAGCTGGGGTTGTTTTCCTTTGGAGTAGAGAAGGTTAAGAGGAGATTTGATAGAGTTGTTCAATGTCATGACGGGCTTTGATACAGTAAATAAGGAGAAATTGTTTCCATTGAGAGAAGGGTCAACCAGAGGACACAGATTCAATGTGACTGGCAAAAGCACCAGAGGCGACAAAAGAAAACATTTGTTTACATAGCGAGTTATTGTGTTCTGAAGCACATTCCGTGACAAGGTGGTGGAAGCAGATCTAATAGTGATATGTAAAAGAGAATTGGGGCAGAATTTCTCCGTTGGTGTGTGGGGGGGGGGGCGGGACCTGCACGCTGTCGTGTAAAATGACGCGGGGTGAGGTCGGGTGGAACTCCCGATGTCATCCGCGTCAATTACATTTTCAGGTCGGCGCCCACCAACCTGTCAACAGCCTATTGAGGCCATTAAGAAGCCAATTCAGCTTATTAATGGACCTGCCCATCCAACCTTAAGGTTAGTGGTCAGGCCGGGAGCCCAGGCGGGCTTGTGAAAAAACATGAAACCCCATCCACTGGCAGGATGAGGCTTCATGAGGGTTTTTAAATTTTAATGAAAGGTTGCAATAAAAGTTATGGACGTGTCCCATGACAGTGTCACATGAGGGGACATGGCAGGGAAAATTATTAAAGTCCTTTATTATAAGTTTCAAAATGGAGCCAATCTCCCTGAGGCAGCACTTAGACTCAGGGAGATCTGCGAAAGGGCGCACTCCTGGGTGAGTGAACCCACCCCCCCCGCCCGCACAGGGAGCGCATATCGCTTCCTGGCGGACATCACGCTGGGTGGGCCTTAATTGGCACACCCACATAAAATGGCGGCGCGCCCCCAACCGGAGCCACCGATCAGGAGCCCACACGCCCGCTCCTGCTCTTCCCCCTCCCCCAACGAAGGGGAAAATTTTTCCCTTGGAGAAATACTTGAAGTAAAGATATTTGCAGGACTCTGGGGGAAGAGCAGGAGAATGTGATTCAAAGAGGCGGCGCCTTCTGTGGTGTATCATCCTGTGATTCTATAAACTTCCAAAGGCAATCAATTAAAACTCTACTTTTGCAACTAACTACCAACTTCCCCTTTATCACTGGAAATGTCCTCTTCGCTCCGAAAACCGTCAAGTTCTTTTTAAAGGATTAAAAACCCATCACCCATCACATACATTGGCAGTTTGTTCCAGAAGGCAATGTCTCTTTGTAAAGAGAAATACTTCTGAACTGGCTGCCTTCATATGGCTGTCATGATCTAGATGAAGGAACTGAGGGCATCCTGGCTAAGTTTGCAGATGATACAAAGATAGGTGGAGGGACAGGTAGTATTGAGGAGGCAGGGAGGCTGCAGAAGGATTTGGACGGGTTAGGAGAATGGGCAAAGAAGTGGCAGATGGAAGACAACGTGGGGAAGTGTGAGGTCATGCACTTTGGTAGAGGCATAGACTATTTTCTAAATGGGGAGAGAATTCAAAAGTCTGGAGTGCAAAGGGACTTGGGAGTCCTAGTCCAGGATTCTCTTAAGGTTAACTTGCAGGTTGAGTCGGTAGTTAGGAAGGCAAATGCAATGTTGGCATTTATTTTGAGAGGACTAGAATATAAAAGCAGGGATATGCTGCTGAGGCTTTATAAGGCTCTGGTCAGACCACATTTAGAATATTGTGAGCAATTTTGGGCCCCGTATTTCAGGAAGGATGTGCTGGCCCTGGAGAGGGTCCAGAGGAGGTTCACAAGAATGGTCCCAGGAATGAAAGGCTTAACATATGAGGAATGTTTGAGGACTCTGGGTCTATACTCGATGGAGTTTAGAAGGATGAGGGGGGATCTGATTGAAACTTACAGAATACTGAAAGGCCTGGATAGAGTTGACGTGGGGAAGATGTTTCCATTAGTAGGAGAGACTAGGACCCGAGGGCACAGCCTCAGAGTAAAGGGAAAACCTTTTAGAACAGAGATGAGGAGAAACTTCTTTAGCCAGAGAGTTGTGAATCTAGAGAATTCATTGCCACAGAAGGCTGTGGAGGCCAGGTCATTGAGTGTATTTAAGACCGAGATAGATAGGTTCTTGATTGGTAAGGGGATTAAAGGTTACGGGGAGAAGGCGGGAGAATGGGGTTGAGAAACTTATCAGCCATGATTGAATGGCGGAGCAGACTCGATGGGCCGAATGGCCTAATTTCTGCTCGTATGTCTTATGGTCTTATGGTCTAGTCCCACCGGCCCTGTGCATCTCAAATAGCTTGCCCAATCTGACTGAGATCAATCCCTTCCACTGTGATCAGCAAATACCCTGCAGTCTCTTTCTTGATCTGTTGACTTCAGCAGGAACCCCAGTATGGCAAAAACATGCTTGTAGTTTCCCAACTCCAAATGCGTGACACCATATTTGTTCAGTTGAGGGGATATCTTTAACTAATGGGCCCATTCCCCCAATCTGTTGTCCTGCTGTGAATCACTCACCCGTGTTCACATTTCTGTATGGCCTGCGAATCTTTGAACATCTTCTGTTCCAGTCCAACATGCCCTACACCTTGAACCGTTGGCCCTTTTCAAGAACAAAAAAGGAACACACTTCAAATCAGACTCGCAAGAAATAGAAAGAAAGAGTAAAAGTTATGAAGGAAATGCTGCCGAATAATGCGATCAGGATTATCGTAAATTTTGATGATAGTTCGAAAGGTTTTAGTATATCCAAAGGGAAATATGTTAACCATGTTCTTATAAGGATAGATACCTTCTCTTCATATCGTTGCGCTGGAGGCATTTACCAAGGTCATAATTATAAATCAATTGGAATGTTTCAGTTTAGAATTAACTGTAAAGGACAAGGGAGTGATTACTCATTAAATTACTTTTATCTTTCTATTTATTATTAGGATTTCTTGGTGACAGCACAAGATCTATTTAAACTGGAAAAAATTGAGTTTGGAGGGATCCGCGGCAAGGGCTTGAGCCTGCAGGTGGTGAGAATTTATGAGGAATTCCAGGAGATATATAAAGCCTTTACAGAACATACATATGACTGTTTGGATCCTGTTAACCAGGTAGGAGGTTGTTCATTATACATCTAGGTTACGGTAGAGTTTGTTTGTATCACTTCATTGTGTCTCATTGTACATAAGGGAACATGATGGTCGTGATGGATTCTAACATGTTAATTTAGTAGGGCTACAAAAGGATGTTAGAGTGTGTTTATTAACCTACATGTACATAATATATGTCTTGCATTAAATATGCCAGTCATACATCAGATACAACACTTAATAGTGTCAGTTTCTTTTTTTAAAATAAGCAAATCATTTGCTCCTGAATTTTCTAACATTGCTGCCTCATTTCACCCAAAGCTCAAACAACACATTTACAGGCAGCTGCCAATCTACAGCAAATTTCCTAAAAATTAGGCCTCCAGTTAACCTTAGTTTGTCTGTTTGGACAACTTTCCCACAAGGATTAATTGAACAGTAGTTTTAAAGGAACAGGCCATGAAAAGCATTGACCCATTGTAGCAGCTGACCATCACACAGGTGATCCATTCGGATTAGGCTTTCCTGTGTCCAGGAAAGCACATGCCTGTTTCCTGTTTCCATGGCTCATTTTAGCCAGAATAGGTCATTAGCCTGTTGCCGAAGCTATAGATTCAGAGGCAGCATTCGGCATCAAGCATGGCTGACCAGGAGCCTCTCTTGCTCTTACCACCTACCATAGGTGTATCGGGATGATTTACAGGTTGACAATAAACCTGTTTTGGCCACATTATGAACACACCTTTAGTATTAAGTCCTGGGGTGGGTCTCGAACCTGGAGTTTCTGGCTCAGAGGCAGGGATGCTACCCACTGCGCTGCGAGACCCCCTGATATGATCTATAAAGCATCAATAATTCATTTCCATTATCGTTAATATTTTTTAATGATCTACTCCCAATGAAAACATTCTCAAAGATTGTTATGCGTAATCTGTGAATCTAAGAAGTGGGTGGTGTGGAAAATACAAGTACATTTGTAAATACATTTTAAACAAATTAGATTGATTTTTGTTAAAGAAAATTGACGCTTCAAACATTTCTAAGTGGGATATGTTAAAATCCTAAACACACAAAGGTGTATAATCCTTTAGCTTTGATAGCAGCTAGTGGAATGAAAGGTCTCTTTCTAATTTGAACCAAAGATCTCTTTTTCACCCTCCTGTTTATTTCGGTTGAATACTTTTTGTTTTCAGGTGTCTCTTCTGGACCTTGAACCAAGTCTGGTGGCAGCTTAACTGTTCAGCAAGAGTGAGTTAAAATATTTGAGCAGGAACTTGTTGATGATTTGACTGTTTCTAAAAATCAGTTTCCTTGTCACTAGGAATTTGCAAAAGATTTTTTGGTTTGGAAGCAGAAAGTCGAGGACATAGACCGACGGCTGGCCACCATTTTCTGTCAGGCTTTTGAAGATGCACCTGCCTTGGAACACGCCTTCAAGGTCTGTTTTAGATGCGATGTAACGCGTTGGGGTACACACTCACCTTTGGCAAAGCTTCGGAAATTGGGCGGGGTGTAAGACAGGCTGGCAACTCACCACTCACGCTGTCGCTAAGACAAATTTAAGCCCTGTTGATAGTGAGGGAAGACAGTGGTGTAGTGGTAAAGTTGCTGGGCTAGTAAACCATTACCCTGGGTACACAGATTCATATCCTACTGTGGCAGCTGATGGAATTTAAGTTTGTTTAATAAATCCAATTGATTAATAAAAATCTGGAATTGAAATCTAGTCTCAATAATTATGCCATAACACTATCATCAGTTGTTGTAAAAACACATCTGAGTTCACGGGAAGGATATCTGCTATCCTTGTTTGACCTGGCCTACATGTCACTCCAAGCCCAAAGCAATGTGGTTGGCTTTTACCTACCCTCTGCAATGGCCCTGTAAGCTACTCAGTTCAAGGGCAATTAGGGATTGGCAACAATTGCTGGCCTTGCCAGCAACACCCACATTCCATGAAAGGATAAAAAAATGTACTGCTTGGTAGCACAACCTTAATCACTTGATCAGAATTCTTAAGACGCAGTTGAATGAAGGATGAGACCGACATTGAAGACCCTCTTCGAAGGCCCTGTGCCATCTTGACTCTGTCTAGGCTCAGTTATCTAATGCCCGGAACAGTGCAAATTATTTTACTGATAATGTTACACGAGCGATACACATACGGAAATGGCTGTGCTGGTATTCATGATTGACCTATAGGCCTGCTTATTGGCAACAATTTCTTGCCTGCGTGGGGGAGAAAAGATATAATTCAAAATTTTTAACAACACAACATTGCTGGTGAAGCTCCTGAGAAACATGCCCTTCTTACATGACTTCTAGTTCAGCTCAGCAGTGATTTTAAATGTTAATATCTGGTTTTTGAAACGTTTCTTTTCTCTTTCTAGTTGTTGGATATGTTTGGCAGCCTCCTTGAGAGGACTCTAATAGCGGCTGATGCGTCTGACAAATACCCTCGCCTTATTGTCATGTACAGTAAGGAACTGGATGATGTGAAGCAAATTTATAACAGGCACATGGACGAAGCAATGGAATTTGGTATGGATTCATTTTTATAAACTGTTGTTGATTATAAAGCTGATGGAAAACGGAGGGTAAAGAATTTTAGTTGACATTACAATTTAAAAAAAAAACTTCTCTCTTCCCTCTCATCTCTTTTCTCTCTTTGACACATTTTTACATTTATTTTATATTCCCCCTACCCCTCGCTGGATTTACCTCCATACTATGCACCATACCCTAACCAGGCAGGTTCTGCTGCCTGCTCTAAGCCCCTTCTCGTGTGACCATTGATCAGGGGCTTTGGAGCTGTGTGATAGTGGCCCAGTGTTACTTTCTTTCTATTATATTTTTCCCTAGTGTGCAGGACCATCCAACCTCAGCTCTGTATTTCCCACCAGAGGCATCAGCAAGTGGTCAAATTTGGTATGGGGAATCTTTTATTTCTTTTATTTATTCATTCTTGCAATGTGGATGTCACTGGCAAGACCAGCATTTATTGCCGTCCTTAATTGCCCTTGAGAAGGTGGTGGTGAGCTACCTTCTTGAACCACTGCGTTCACTGTGGTGAAGGCACGCCCACAGTGCTGCTAGCGGGGGAGTGCCAGGATTTTGACCCGACGAAGGTGAAGAAGGGGTGATATAGTTCCAAGTGAGGATGGTGTGTAACTTGGAGCACGACTTGCAGGTGGCGGTGTTCCCCTGCATCTGCTGCCTTTGTCCTTCTGGATAGTAGATGTTGAGGGTTGGGAGGTGCTGCGTGGGAAGCCTGGTGAAAAGGGAGATAATCATATGTTTAAACACCCTCCACCACAATGTATCTCTCTTGTGAGGGATTAAGACCTCACACTGTATATTTATATATAGATATGCTCATTGTCATTTCTAAAATTTTAAAACTGAACAAACACCTTTAAAATGGCTGAACCTATGTCTGTCTGTGATCCCCAAACAAAAGAAGCTACCTGGTAGTTTCGGGAAAACTTGCATCTCGTTATCTCTGAGGAGTCACTAATGACCGCCTGTGGCCTGTCCAGCCCAACTTCAAAGAGAGCTATACAAAGGCCATCTGCATTTAATAGCGCGGGCTGACCAGAAGGAGATGGATCATCTGCTAAGACAAAGGCCCTGCAGCCTTCCTTTCAATTCCTAATGGCTGAGACATTTAACAGTCTTTGGAATCCAGACGATGGATACACGTTCTTTATCAAAGATGGTGGAGAAGTTGGAACCATGGGCCATGGGCCTCTGGCTTGTACAACAAGTAATATTACCTTGTTGAACTAAAAAGCTCAGACTGCTGTTTACCATCTAACTAGCAGCCTCACAGACAAGGAGCTCAGGTAGAATAAATGCCCCCCCCCACCACACCCCCGCAATCTACACTACTTCTGCTGGAAATTCTGTATGATTACCTACAAGACTGACTCAATTCTGCGTGGCTATCTCACCTTGTGAAGTCAACACCATCGGAAATGTGCAATCTACAACATCGGCTTTCAGCCCGCCAACTTCAGTGAAGGAATACCTCATTAGATTTTGATCCTGGGCCCTGGAACTCATGTGAATCGATATTTAGTTTCTCTGTGGCCTCTATACAGCAAAACCCTCTTTTCCCTATCCCTCTCTTTACTGTCTGAATATTGGGGTGGGGTGGGGAAGGTGGTGGAGGGGCTGACACTGCAACCTTCCTTTCGTGGTTTGAATAAACTAACCCTATTTTAGTTCATCCTATCACGAGTTTGCTGTGGGGTTATTAATAAAAAATTGGATCACACAAAAACCGAGGGGTTGGGAAATACGCCACTGCTTATAAAGAGGGAAACAGCTCAAAACACCTTTCTGCTTATGGCTGGGTGGTGAGAGAAGAAACTTGTGCTGCTTAAATTAACCCCCCTCCTGTCCGTAGCACCGTGTTTGTTCCACTTTAGCTCCCCAGCTTTGTCCGTGCGTATGTTACAAAATGCTTAGAACAAAGTAATGTGTGCTGCATTATTGTTTTACTGGGTTTTCCTGTATCATGTTGAAGTCAATCTGCAAAAAGCTCCTCTGTAAAATAGCACTGACTTCTGTAACAAGCAGTCTGAAAATAATGATGCTTGTTAGCATGTGAGTAGGCCTTTAATTTGTTATTCCTGTAAGCAGCGAGGGACTTCTACCAATCTAATGATAATTTAATACTGTATGGATGCTTTTTGTGTAAATTTAGCTTGGTTGTCAATGTCAAAAAAGGGTACATTAGCCAGATTTATTTTTCAGTTGAGGGAAGAGAGTGTCCCTCAACTTATTGCAATCTCTGTTGTATGATGAACATTAATGTGCTCATTTTGATGGGTAATCTGTCATTGACAACAAAGAACATGTTTAAAACGTTTCATTTTGCCTCTTCAAAGAACATAATTGGTTTTAAGAAGTTTTGGTCAGTGATGATAGCCCTTATTACGAAGATGATGAAACAAAGAGGAGGAAGCCATTTTGGTTACGCACCCCAACATTCCCAGAAATCTGCACTTCCCCATCCTGGCATTTATCTGCCTTTTGAATAATTCCAGAGTGTCGGTCCCCTTTAGTTAACTAAACTTTTGCCAGTTATTGTGTCCTTTGGTGTATAACTTGCATCATTTTACATCGAGAAATGAGCCTGTGACCTGCATGTACAACAGCAACGACTTGAATTTTTCGCTCGTTGGGTGTGCGATCGGCGGGCCTGGGAGCGGACGGGAAACGGGCCCTCGACCGTGATCGGCCCCCGACTGTGATTTCGCGCTGGCTGGCCAGTTAACGGTCAGCCAGCGTGAAACGCGCACTGAGAAAGGCTCAGCACGGCCGGTGGGGGCGGGAAGAGGTTGGGCGCCGACGTCACCGCGGGTGCTGGTGAGCGCTCCCGGTCAGCTCGCTGAAGGCAGGGAGCTGCCCCAGGGGAGCTGCGGACCTCCACAGAATAAACGAAACGACAAAAAATGCTGCAAAATATGTCCGCGCTGCACAAGCAAGCAAGCATCTGAAAACCCACCTCATTAAAAAAAACAGTCACCGGATATCCCGTTTTATTTTATTTGCCCAAGAAGATTTCATCCTGCCCTGGATCGAGGTTTGAGCAAAAATGTAAAGGCTGATTGGCCCGCCCGCCAACCGTAAAAGTGGACGGGCCACGAGAAATCACGTTCGACTGCCTCCTTAATGGGCTTAATTGCCCGCTTAATTGTCGGCGGGGGCGCTTCAGACTGCCCTGCATGCCCGCCGACCTGAAGATTGCTCATGCGCAGGATGGCGTCAGGACGCTCGCCCAACATCAGCTCGTGTTATTTCACATCTGTTTGCATTGGGCGCCCGCCCACCGCAAGGTGTAAAATTCTGCCCGTGTGCGAATTACACGCACCAGTTTTTTTAGCAGAACGTGCCTTTAAGGAGCCAGGCAGTGGTGTGAACACAGTTTTTGTTTTTATAAAGCACATTATATGAGAAAATTCACTCCCTCCCCTTCTTATCTGCAGAACACCGACAGCAGTGGTGGAAAAAAATGTCTTCCGCTGTTTTTTTTTTCAGTAAGATTAAACATTCCATTGTTGTATGCTGCCTGGAACTGCACACACACACACACACACACACACACACTAGAATATTCATTTTAAATTATTTTGAATCCGATGAGTCATTCTGAAACCTATAGTCCTTCAACTATTCGGAGTTTCAATGCTTCACACAGTGCAGGAGATCTCATTATGCTCCCAGCAAACCCGCTTTATGCACTAGTCTGTATAGGTGATTTGGAGTGAATAAGACTGTTAAATCCTAGAATAAAAGCTGCATTCTGGACTTTTAAAAAAATTAGATAAATCGAGCCATGTTCTCGTTTTAACCTCGAGGGAGGGACAGGAAGGAAAAATTGAGTATAAAGAAAATCAGATGTAGAATGTACCTGCAGTAACTCACGTCCATTGTGCCAAGATGTTTCAAACTGTGGTTAGAACCATAGAACCATAGGAAAGTGACAGCACAGGAAGGGGCCAGAAAAAGATGAAAAAGAAACTAGCCGCTCATTTTAATCCCACTTTCCTGGTCCGTAGCCTTGCAGGTTACAGCGCTCCAGGTGCAGATCCAGGTACCTTTTCAGCTTCAACCACCAAGTTAGGCCGTGAATCCCAGATGCCCACCACCCTCTGGGTGAAAAAGTTTTTCCTCATGTCCCCTCTAATCCTTCTCCCAATCAGCTTAAATCTATGCCCCCTGGTAATTGGCCCCTCAGCTAGGGGAAACAAGTCTTTCCTGTCTACCCTATCTAAGCCCCTCATAATTTTGTCCACCTCAACTAGGTTACCCCTCAGCCTCCTCTGTTCTGAGGAAAACAAGCCTAGCCTATCCAATCTTTTCTCATAGCTGCAGTTTTCAAGCCCTGGCAACATTGTTGTAAATTTCCTCTGTACTCTCTCCAGAGCAATTATGTCCTTCCTGTTAAGTTGGTGACCAGAATTGTACACAAAATTCCAGCTGTGGCCTAACCTGTGTTTTATACAGTTCCATCATTACATCCCTGCTTTTGTATTCAATACCTCACCCAGTAAAGGAAAGCACTCTATATGCTTTCTTTACCACCTTAGCCACCTGTCCTGCCACCTTCAGGGACCTGTGGACATGCACTTCAAGGTCTGTCACTTCCTCAATCCCTCTCAATATCTTCCCGTTTATTGAGTATTCCCTTGCTTTGTTTGCCATTCCCAAATGCATTGCCTCACACTTATCTGGATTGAATTCCATTTGCCACTTCTCTGCCCACTCAGCCAAACCAATGATATCATTCTGGAGACAACAGCTATCCTTTTCACTGTCAACTGCACGGCCAATTTTTGTGTCATCTGCAAATTTCTCAATCATACTTCTCACATTTATGTCCAATCATTAATATATACAACAAGCAGCAAGGGACCCAACACTGAGCCCTGTGGAACACCACTGGAAGTCGTTTTCCATTCCCAAAAACATCCTTTGACCATTACCCTTTGTTTCCTGTCACTGAGCCAATTTTGGATCCAACTTGCCACATTCCCCTGTATCCCAAGGATCTTACTTTTCTGACCAGTCTGCCATGTGGGACCTTGTCAAATGCCTTACTAAAATCCTTATAGACAACATCCACTGCACTATCCTCATCAATCCTCCTTGTTACTTCCTCAAACAATCCTATTAAGTTAGTAAGACACGATCTTCCCCTGGTTTTGCCATGCTGACTATCCCTGATCAACCTGTGCCTTTCTAAGTGACAGTTTATCCTGTGTCTCAGAATTGATTCCAGGTCTATAATTTTCTGGCCTATCCCTTGCACCCTTTTTAAATAATGGTACAACATTTGCAGACCTCCAATCCTCTTGTACCTCACCTGTATCTAGATATCTAGAGATGATTGGAAACTGATCCTCAGAGCATCCACTATTTCCTCCCTGGCTTCCTTTAACAGCCTGGGATACAATCCATCTGGCCCTGGTGACTTATACACCTTCAAGGATGTCAGTTGCTCCAGTACTTCCTCTCTCAGTATGCTTATTGTTTCTAATGTTTCACAATCCTCCTCATTAACTAGAATGTCTGCATCATCCCTCTTGTTACTGAAGATGGAAACAAAGTGCTCATTGAGAACCCTGCCCACATCTTCATCAACGCACAAGTTACCATGTACATCTCTGATAGGTCCTACCCTTTCCTTTGTTATTCTCTTGCTCTTAATATACTGGTAAAACCCCCTCTCGTTGAGCTCATTATGTGCTGGCTAAAAAGTTCTCCTGAATGCAGTTCAAGAACTCTGTGCCCTCTGTGCCCTTCACACTGTTCATATCCCAATTGATATTAGGGTAGTTGAAGTCTCTAACTGTTACTGCCCTATTGTTTTTGCACTCAGAAACCTGCCTACATACTTGCTTTCTAACTCCCTTCCACTATTTGGGGGTCTATAGTGCACTCCGAGCAGTGTTGCTGCCCCTATTTTATTTCTGAGCTCAATCCGCATGGCCTCATTTGATGCCTTATTTAGTATATCATCCCTCCTCACAGCTATAATTGATTCTTTAACCAATAATGCTACACCCCCACCTTTTTTATCCCCTCCCTATCCTGTCTGAAAACGCTACATCCAGGGATGTTGAGCTGCCATTTTTGACCATCCTTACGCCAAGTTTCCGTTAAAGCAACAATGCCATGTTGCCATATCTCTGTGTACCCACAGCTCATTGGCTTCATTTGCTGTACTCCCTGCATTTACACATATACCTCTTAACACTGCCAAACTCCTGTGCTATACACTTTTTAACCTGTGCTTCTTCTGTCTTGCAGAGTCACTCACTAATTGTCCATCTCCCATTTCCTGCTCTGATTTTCACCTCAAGTTCCCATCCTCCCGCCAATCTAGTTTAACCCCCCCCATCACCCCCCTCCCCCGCCACCCGCAACTAGCACTAGCAAGTCACCCTGCGAGGATATTAATTCCAGACCTGTCCAGCTTGTATAGGTCCCACCTTCCCCAGAACAGGTCCCAATGACCACGAAACCTGATTCCCTCCCTCCTACACCAGCTTTCCAGCCACATGTTTAATCGCTCAGTTCTCCTATTTCTATACACACTTGCATGTGGGACTGGGAGTAAACCTGAGATTACTGCTTTAGAGGTTCTGCTTTTCAATCTCCTTCCTAGCTCCCTAAAGTCTGCTTTCAGGACCTCATCCCCTTTCCCACCTAAGTCATTGGTACCAGCATGGACCACAACCTCTGGCTGATTACCATCCCCTAGAATGATGTCCTGCAGCTGCTCTGTGACATCCTTGACCCTGGCACCAGGGTGGTAACATACCATCCTGGAGTCATGTCTACGGCCACAGAAATGCCTGTCTGTTCCCCTAACTAATGAATCCCCTATCACTATAGCTCCTCCTTTCTTCTTCCTCCCCTCTGGTACAGCTGAGCCGTTCGTGGTGCCACAAACTTGGCTCTGACTGCACTCCTTAAGGAACCAACGCCCTCACCAGCTTCCAAAACGGAAAACCAATCTGTGAGCGGGACCCCAGGGGAATCCTGCACCACTTGGCTAGTTTTCCTGGATTTCCTGGCAGTCACCATTCCCTTTCTACCTCCAGGCTCCTAAGCTGCAGTGTGACCACCTCTCTGAATGTGTTATCCACGTAGTCCCAGCCTTGCAGATGCATCACAGTGACTCCAGCCACAGCTCAAGCTCTGAAACCCGGAGCTCAAGGTTCTGCAACTGGTGACACTTCCTGCATATGCCTTCACCTAGGACATCGGGAATGTCCACGATTTCCCACATATTACAGGACATGCATTCCACATGACCAAGTTATCCTGCCATGACTTCAATTTACTTCTTTTACATTTACTTTAAGTTACTTTGTTTTACTTCTATTAACATTATATTACTTGGTCCTACTTAATAAACCTTACCAAAAGTGCAGTTCCTACTTTATTTTAAATCTTAGGAATTGAATAAACCTTAAACACTTTCTGGATACTCACTAGATACTCACCAAATGGCTTCTTCTCCAACCAATCAAATTGTTTCCTTTCTGTGATGTCAGAATTTGTTTTTTTTTACACACTCCTTTCGAACTCAGCATGGGCCGGTTCTGAGCTGTTGTTATGGCACAGCCGATGGTAAATGCTGAGCTACTCAAATCTCAAAGGGAAATCTTGAAACAACTGCTATAACTGGTTTGCAATTTGTATATTTCGAGATGCATGCCTTGAATTCAGTAGTAATAAGACCACTGAGTCTTATAGGCTTCTTACAAAACTAAATTGAGCATTTATTAATAGAAGAAATTATTTTAAGCACATACATAGGTTTACAAATTACTATTATGATAACCCCTAGCTCCCTTAGTTAATCTAACTCTCAGTTACACCTCCGTTAAGGCAACAGTAAAACACATAGAATTAAACAGACCAAGGCAAAACACACGCCCTGGACAGTCGAATTCAAAATGAGTTTTTCTTAGATGCTGGAGGCTTTTCACCCTTGTGTTACATCTTAAAATGCCTTCTTCCCTTACATATAACCTCAACCCCTTTATACAGATTGCTCCCTTTTCAATGTAAATCCCATTGTTTTGATATGTCTTTTCAACTCTACTTTTCTAATAATAAAAATCTTTCATAGCACCAATTTTATCAGTAAGCTTTGGGAAAAATAAACACACTGTTTGGTTTAGCCTCTGTTGGCCAGGTGTAACATCTTACCATCCCTTTGAAATTCACTACTCTAATTTATCTAAAAATGCAAATGTCCCCTTTACACCTCACATTCCAAAACTCCAGCCATGTTTACCTACTTAACAATTCAAACCTAGCTTCTCTTCTTGATACATCAAAGCCTTCAGACCAGCTACCTTTATTTCAATTAAGTCCCAACACACGCACACACAGACCCATAGACACAGACCCCACTATTACTCTACAATAAATTCCAATAACATTACGAAAATTATTATATTTTCTTGACAGCAGCTGACAGGTCCACCTCTCCAACTGCTCTTCCCGGAGGTTAGAATGTGTCACAAATTTTTGCAGTCTCCTTGTTATCCCATTTTATATTTACAAAGAGAAGAATGTGAGGCTTGTGGCATTCTTCTGTGTAATTTAGTGCAGTTTTTTGCAGTTTATAAAAAATCTTTTTTGTAACCTAGAAGTGCAAAATGAGCTGATGTCCTTAATTCTCCTCATGAAACATTGCTGCTAATCCTACTGAAATGTTTTAATTTAATATTAAGGGTTAAAGGATAATGATTTTAAGATAAATTTGAGAGCCTCTTTTACTATGTTCAAACCAAATGCTACTTCCATTCAAAAGTATGCATTGAGAAATATGATCATTGTTGCATTGGATTTGAATGTTTGTGTACTGGAAACTGTCCCAAGCATCTTAATGTGCAGTAGTTTTATAGTCACTATTTGTGACAGTTACCTCACTGTCAGTAGCTTCCCCAATGGCTGAGGGAGGCTCATGAATTGGAATCAGTTCATCCTGCATAGAGGAAAGTGGGAATACTTTAGCTTGCAGATTTCCCATGATTGTATCTTTTAACCGTCTCTCCGCAGTTGAAGCAGCTAGCACAGCAACTGGTTCCAGTTAAGGGCTTCTGACAAACTACTGGTGACAACTGGACAACCAGCTGGTTCCCAGTTATAATCACCAGCCATTCCGACTGCATCCATTTGAGTCCAATTATGGCTGGTTGAAACTCCCAACTGGCTTTGACTGATTTTATTCCCAGCTGAGCGATATTGCCTTTTCACTTCCCGCGTAACCCTGACTACATTTATTCTGCATAACATCTCCTATCTGCGAACACTACATGTAGAAATGCTATAGCATAAAGAGAATATTCTCACAATACACTATTGATGTACATAGCTATGTCTGGAGAATTATTTTAAACTTTTCTTCCAGTACTGTTAGACTGTATAAAAATGAAACTGATTATTGTCTTTGCTGATTTGGACCCTGTTTTCTGTTTTGTAGGACGCCCCACTGTGAACAAGAACATGCCGGTTGTCGGGGGTGGGTTACGCTGGGCTATGGAATTAAGGGAACGGATCCGTGTGCCATTTAATAACTTCAGAAATATCACACACCCGTATGTATTCTACTTGGTACAACGGGCAAAGTTCTGAAAACGTTCTGAGCCTTTCTATACCTGTACCAAATATCGTCTCCTGTCCCTGACCAAATGGCATTTTCTCTCTTTAAAAAAATAGCTAGCTCAGAAAAGGTTTCAGGGTTTTACAGGATTTAGCCCCAGTGGATAAACTCTATAGGACTTTGATTACTGTCTCAATTCAGCAATCTTGTCAGAGATGCACAGGCGATGGTGGAGTGGGGCGATGTGGCTTCCTGGCATTGACATTCCTTAGCACCTTTGTTGTTGAGTTTCTCATTAGCCCAAACCAGTGGGTATGTGCTGACTGCAGATCAGATACTTTCCCCACCGGGAGAGAAAGTTAGAGAAGATTCATCCCTGGATTGCTCTTGTACACTAATATGGTTAGTGTTTTGGAAAAGCCCTGGCAGCTTGTCTGTTTGCTGTCTTGACTGTGCAGGCAGTGCTTTACTGGGAGACCCAACTGAGGAAAGGGAAAGGAAAAGCAAACAATCTCCTCCTTTAAACCTCCTGGACTGCTCTATACCCTATACGTTATTATATAAAGAGGAAATGTATTCAGCTATGACAATCCTAAATATTGTAGATTTACAGGCCCATCAGTTCTCTCATGCTTGTATATTGTACTTGAATAGACTGCATTTTACGTGGGCGGGCCAATTCAGGCCCTCCCAGCATGACGTCTGCACAGAAGCGCTATGTGCTCCCTCTGCGGGGAGTCCCAAAATCGAGAGTGCGCTGTTTCACGCATGCGCACGAAAGAGCGCACTCATCTCCCTGAGGCTAAGTGCAGCCTCAGGGAGATCGGCTGTAAATGTAAAAAACCTAAAAATAGAAAAATAAAATTTCTCTAACATGTCCCCTCATATGACAATGTCACATGAGTTGGGACATGTCCATAATTTTCACAAGAACTTAATTAAAATTTTTTCAAACCTACATGAAACCTCATCCCGCGCATGGATGGGGTTTCATGCTTTTTCTAGTTTGCGCCAGGGCTCCTGGCCTGCCCGCCAACCTTACTTAATTGACTCTGTCAGTGGCCTCAATTGGCCGTTGACAGGTTGGCGGGCACACAGCTGATTTCGCTGCGCCCCCGCCTTCCCGAAAATTTAAATGGGGCTCGGTGACGTCGGGAGTTCCCCCCGACGTCACCGCGTGTCGTTTTACGCGTCGGTGAGCGGGCCCCACCCCTGCCCCCGCTCGCCAACGTGTAAAATCCCACCCACAGAAGGCAGGGGAGCATACGGAGAATAACAGTGTTTGGAGTTCAGCCAGGCAGTTCCCAGTTAGCTCAGCAGCTGTTCCTAGTAAATCAGAAGCAGCCACAGCCAGAGCTGATTGACAAAATCGGGTGCAAACTGATCTCTGGTTGGATCTCCCAGTTTTCTCTGCATGCCGATTATTCTGGTTAGATGCCGCTTAGATATGTTTGTAATCGTCAACCAGTTTTGGCTGATTTTTCATTCTGGGAGCTGGTCTGTTGTCTATTCACCGATTTGTGATATATTTTCTCTGTTTGAATTGTCTCAGGGCAATGCAGAGATGACCCTAGATCCTGAATGTGCAACAGGCTTATTTACAAGAGTTTTCAAGTATCTCTGCTATCACAAACTATCTGTACCAGGCTTATTTCAGCTCTAGCTTCTGCGGTGTCTGTCGACTTTTCTCTGAGTCCACACTCAGGCTTAAATAATCAAGCACAGTGAGCATAGATCAGTGGCAAGACTCATAGTTGAACACAGAACAATTGAACACTCTATGGTTTTCATCGCAGCATCTCAGGTAGTGATGGAAATGATCCATGGTAGATTTTGAAAGGAAATGGATAAATATTTTAAGAATGAGAAGCATAAAAGGATGTGGGGAATGGAAGCAAAAGGATAGGCCTTTTAGAGGACAAGTACAGGCATGATGGGCTGCGCAGCCTACTTTATGCTCTAACATTATATGGTTCAATGCTGTTTGGGGTATCTTACCCTATACAAAATGGCTGCAGCATTTGCATTTGTAATGAGTCATTGCATTTCAACATTATTCTTTAGATGTAAAGCACTTTGAGAAGTTTCTGAGCAGCATGATGCTGCACAATATAAATAAAAAATCACTTTTCTCCTTCCCTTTCCTTGGTGATAAACTGGAATCAGACATCATGTCAATTGGGAGCTCTACCCACACTTCTACCTCTTATTGATGTGTTGTGGAGAATGGATAATCTACAACGTATCTGCACCTAATGTATTCTGGCCCATGCTTTGGAGATATAAAGTACAGAATCAGCGAGGATTGAGTGGCACCATCATAAATTCCTTCAACTCATTTAGGGCTCTCTTGCGTTATATGTTTGTTGGAAGTAAATATTTTGCATTGAGCCCAGAAACGCGGGCACAAATTGGAAACGCTTTGTAAATGTTGTTAACTTTGTTAATGGGTGTGAATTTCCATAGATGTTTGGACTCATCTGAAGGTAAACAAATGATTCAGAAGTATGAGGAGATGATGGAACTCTTGGATCAGTAAGTAACAGACTCTGTTCATTATCAGTAAATTCTCCGAAAATATATTTTATGTATTGAAACAGTTTTGAGACATGTGAGCTGCAAAGGTGAAGATTTATATGAATTGACAAATTGCTGTGCTTAATCTCCAATTGGATTGCGTAAATAGCTTCTCCATCTCTCCACAATTATGTTCTATAATTACAGAGGTTTTGCAAGTCTGACTTTTTCTGCACATATCAAAGATGCTGATGTTTGATGTGTTTCTTCATGGTCAATGGTGCTACTCACGTGAACATATGAACAAGGAGCAGGAGTAGGCCATTCAGCCCCTCGAGCCTGCTCCACCATTTAATAAGATCATGGCTGATCTGATAGTGACCTGAAATCTGCATCCCACCCACTGCTGATAACCTACCACACCCTTGCTTACCAAGTATCTATCCACCTCTGCGTTAAAAATATTTAAAGACTCTACTTTCACCATCTTTTCAGGAAGAGAGTTCCAAAGACTCACGACCCTCTGAGTGAAAAAAATTCACCTCCTCTCTCTTTCAAATGAGCAACCCCTTATTTTTAAACAGTGACCCCCAGTTCTAGATTCTTCCACAAGTGGAAACATCCTCTCCACATCCACCCTGTCAAGACCCCTCAGGATCTTTTATGTTCAAGTCAAGTCACCTCTTACCCTTCTAAACTCCAGTGGATACAAGCCTAGCCTGTCCAACCTTTCCTCAAAAAACAACCTGCCCATTCTGGGTATTAGTCTGGTAAACCTTCTCTGAACTGCTTCCAACGCATTTACATCCTTACTCATCCATATGTTTATGGTGTACGTGTGAAAAAGTGTATTTTCTGAGCCATCCTTAATTTATTGTGTGGTACTTTCTATTGATGGAGGTCTTGTGGAGCAGTGGGTAGCATCCCTGTCTCTAGGCCAGAATGTCTGAGTTCAAGTCCCACTCCAGGACTTGTTGGCCAAAGAAGGTGAGTTCACACCATGGCCAAACAGGTTGATTATCAACTTGCAGATCCTTCCAACCACATCAATGGCAGGAGGTCGGAGCAGGAGAGATTCCTGGTCAGCCATGTGATAGAAAGAAAGTTGAAGCTTCAACCATCACTATCCATAGTCCCAGAATACAACATGCATGTAAACGTGCATGTTGCCCCAGCAACTTGGACTCCCTGAGTGAACTGCAACACACCAACACCATTTTCTATTGCCTATGGTTCAAACGTGTGTCAAGAAAAAGAGGAAAGACAAACCATCAAGTCTGCCCTATTTAGACTTGGTGCAAACATGCATCCCCTAACCAGAGAATCCCTGGAAAGGCCAACAAGATAAACTATTAACAAATGCCCTGGTTTCTAACTTGATTTCTACAGTTCAATGCATCGTTTCTTTGGTGATGCCAATGGTTATAACATTCAGCTCCTGCTTAATCTGCTCTTTGCCCTTGTGACTCTACTCAGCTGACAGTGATTCAAGGAGTGGATATGGGTGGTCTACAGTGCTTAACAATTTAATAGCTTCAACACCATTCTGAGTGTTCAGCTCACTTTATACACTGTCAAACAATTGTTTTGGAGCCAGCCAGAGAAATTAGATGCACTGTGGAATCATGTACAGACAGAAAAGTTGCTTACAACTGTGGTTGTCTGTAACGAGCTTTTAAATTGTCATCATGCAAGGTTTCAGCAATAAGGTGGATGGGGTTCTTAGGATGATAGTGGAGGCAAAACTTGAGATTATTGAAGAAACAAATAAGTTCTGTGAAGGCAGGACCATAGGATTTTCTAAATGAATGAGCTAAGATGGATCAGGTAGCTTTTCTCATCTGTGCCTATCTTATAAAAGCATAAATGTAAGAACATAAGTAATAGGAGCAGGAGAAGGCCATTCAGCCCCTCAAGCCTGCCCCGCCTCAATAAGATCTTGGCTGATCTGCTCCAGGCCTCAACTCCTCTTTCGTGCCAGCTCCTCATAGCCCTCAACCCCCCGATAACTCAAAAAATCTACCTACCTCTTCTTTAAATACTTTCAGCGATCTAGTCTCTGCAACTCTCTGGGGTAGAGAATTTCAGACATTCACTACCTTCTGAGAGAAGAAATTCCTTTGCATCTCCGTTTTAAATCAGTGGCCCCTTATTCTGTAACTGTATACCCTAGTTTGAGATTCCCCCACTAGCAGAAACATCTTCTCAACATCTACCCTGTCCAGCCCCCTCAGAATCTTGTATGTTTCAATAAGATCACCCCTCATTCTTCTAAACTCTAATGAATAAAGGCCTAACCTGTTTAACCGTTCTTGATAAATCAGCCCCTTTATCCCAACAATCAGCCTAGTGAATCTCTTTTGAACTGCCTCCAATGTGAGTATATCCTTTCTTAAATACAGGGACCAATGTACTCCAGGTGCAGCCTCACCAACACCCTGTACAGTTGTAACAAGACTTCCTAATTTTAAAACTCCAACCTCCTAGCAATACGGGCCAAAATTCCATTTGCCTTCTTAATGACTTGCTGCACCTGCATGCTAACTTTTAGTGTTTCATGCACAAGAACACCCAGATCCCTCTGTGCTGCACTTTTTTTTGAGTCTCTCTCCATTTAAATAATAGTATGCTTTTTGATTCTTCCTACCAAAGTGCATGACCTCACACTTTCTTACATTAAACTCTATCTGCCAAGTTTTTGCCCGCTCACTCAACCTGTCTATAATCTCCTTGCAGATTCCTTATGTCCTCATCACAACATACCCTCCCACCTATTTTTGTATCGTCAGCAAATTTGGATACATTACACTCTGCCCCCTCCTCCGAGTCATTAATATAGGTGGTAAATAATTGAGGCCCTAGGACTGATCCTTGTGGCACTCCACTAGTTACATCTTTCCAACCTGAAAGCGACCCATTAATCCTGACTCTGTCTTCTGTGTGTTAACCAATCCTCAATCCATACTAATACATCACCCCCAATACTGTGAGCTCCTATCTTGTGCAATAACCTTTTGTGTGGCACCTGATCGACTGCCATCAGGGAATCCAAATACACTACATCTACCGGTTCCCCTTTATCAACTCTGCTTGTTATATCCTCAAAGAACTCTAGCAAACTTGTCAAACATGATTTCTCTTTCACAAAACCATGTTGACTCTGTTTGATTGCATTAAGCTTTTCTGAATATCCTATTTCCTTAATAATGGACTCTAGCATTTTCTCAACTACAGATGTTAGGCTGAGTGGCCTATAGTTTCCTGCTTCTTGTCTCCCTCCCTTCTTGAACATTAGCGGTTTTCCAATCCGCTGGGACTCTCCCAGAATCCAGTGAGCTCTGGAATATTTCGACCAGTGCCTCCACTATCTCTGCAGCCACTTCCTTTAAGGCATTTATATCAAGGAATTAGGACATAAGCAAAAGGAATCTGGAAATCATGAAGAATCCACAAGAATTTAAGTCAGCGCTTGTTATGTAAGGCTATGTCCGACTTGTATACAGGCTGCATTCAAGGGTTGATTTCTTTGTAATAAAAACAGAAAATACTGGAAACACTCAGCAGGTCTGGCAGCATCTGTGGGAAGAGAACAGAGTTAATGTTTCGAGTCCGTATGACTCTTCTTCAGAGCTGTTTGTGTTGCATCCGCAGTGTTTTGCTTTTTATTTTAATTTCTTTGCATTGGCTGTTCTTTGATGTTGTGGACAGTAGGTGGCTCTCTAAAACCACAGTACTTTCTCACTTCCCTTCTGTCTAATGCCCTTTTCATGGGTTTTTATTGAATATTTTTTCTCTTTCCCAGTTGAGCATTTCTTTTTCATTCTGTAGCGCCAATGAGGTGAAAATGATCAACTGACCATTGAATGTTTTGTTGGCAAATGACGTATTCAGAACTACTGCTTTTTACTCACCCGTGTGTTATCCCTTTGCAAATACTACAACCACGTTTTACAAGAACTAACTGTAAACCTAACTATAACCCCTCCAGTCTGGAATGCTTGGGACCAGGTCATTTCCGGATTTTGGAATTTTCTGGATTATAGAATTATGTCAGAATGCCTAACCACAAGCATGTGAACCGGAACACACTGTAGATATGGACATTTATCTGAATGCATAAAACAGTGATAAAACATTCCATAGCAGTAATAAAAATAGTTTTACTTTCCCAAGTACTGTATCTTTCACGCTTCTGCTCCCAAATGCCGTGAGTTGCTTGGGTCTGCTGGAAAATCTCCGGACAGCTGCTGTTTCCGAACCTTAGGTTTCTGGATTGGTTACAGTCTATATTGTAAGAAAATGTATTTGTATTACATTTAAAAAGAAAACAAATTCTAAAAGACTACAATATACACCAAAATAATTAGCCCCTAATTTAAAGTCTGATTCCAGTCAATTAGATGGTGCATGTATAGAAAGCATCATACACACACAACCCAGGATGTACTTCATAAATAACAGTTTCTTTACGCTCACTTAAATGAATTATTGCAAGGGTATTCAGTGTACCTAACAGTTTAACTCTTTCATCAACAAAAACTCGTATTCTAGTTTAAATTGCTTTCAGATTTAGTTAGGTCTCTATTTTGCTTCACTCACAGCCACTTTAATCCTGGGTTTTGTTGACGGGTGCACACACAAAACCCCACGACCTGCAATTTTTTTCTCTACTGATTCTGACTGGCCTGCTGTTCATGCCCAACATTTATTGTTTTTACTTCAGTTTCAATCACTTGAAGCTTTGCCATATTTTAAAACCATATCCCTATTAAATCAACATAATCAGTCTCTTTCCTTTGTCATTCACAGCACCATATTTTGGATTTCCCCTTCTAAATTAAATCTCTCTACACTGCAAAACTTTTGCTGTTGCTGAAGGGTAGGTGGAAGGATAATTCCCAGATCCCTCCCCATCATTGCCAACATTAACACCACCAACCACCAGCAACCTTCTGGGAGAGGCAGTCAAACATTAGCCAATTAAAAGGGAAAGAAAACCTTGAGGAAATTCTTCTTTGACCCACAAAGACAATCAGACATATTCCAGGGAACCACAGTGCCCAGCATGCATATCCCCAGCAAATCACCTACCTCCCTCTGTACACTGACATTGGCCAAGTGAGCAGCTCACCCAGCTTTCTTTTCAGTGCAGTGAATTCACACTTACTACATGAGCCAGCAACTCTTTCCAAAGGTCAACTTATCTCTGTGACAAGTTTTTCTTCTGCTTAACAGCCTTAAGCTTACAATTCTACATGGTGTATACAAGCTTGGCACTGACTATTCACATGCGCGGCACCATATTTATCTATATTAAGTTACATCTGTAACACATACTCTCATTCAACCTATTTGTAACCTGTTTTCCTCATCTAAGGGCCTAACGCCTGCACAATATTTTGTGTCATCCACAGATTTATGGAGATTTCCCTTGATACCTTCATTCAGATGATTCATATAGATAAGGAATAGCAACATTGACCCCTGGAGAACCCCATAAGTAACTGGGCCCCATGCAGAAAAACTGCCATTAATAATGATCTTCTGCCCATGCGAATGAAACCAATTCCTTATCTAATCTAAAATCTGACCGCTAATCCCACAAGTGTCCAGGAATCTATTGTGTGGCACCTTGTCAGAGTCCTTTTTGGAAAGCCAAAGTATACAGTGCCAAAAGGGCTACCTCCTTCCAAAAAAATGAACCTGTTTCGTTAGACATGATCTGTGTTTCTAGAGGCTATTGCATTATTTCCTGAATATACCTGGTTCATTGATTAATCTCTCGAACATACGAACATACGAATTAGGAGTGGGAGTAGACCATTTGATCCTTCGAACCTGCTCTGCCATTCCCTAAGATAATGGCTGCTCTGATTGTGAGCTCAACTGCACGTTCCCATCTACCCCCAATAACCTTTGACTCCCTTGTTAGTCAAGGATCTAGCTACCTCTGCCTTAAAAATATTCAATATGACTCTGCCTCCTCTGCTCTCCAGGGAAGAGAGTTCCAAAGACTCACAACCTCTCAGAGAAAAAAATTCTCCCCATCTCCATCTTAAATGGGAGATTCCTTATTTTTAAACTTTGTCCCTCAAGGGGAAACAGCCTTTCAGCATCCCTCCTGTCAAGACCCCTCAGGATCTTATATGTTTCAGTAAGATCACCTCTCATTCTTCTGAACTCCAACGGATACAGTTCCAACCTGTCCAACTTTTCCTCATAAGGTAACCCCCTCATCCCTGGTATCAGTTGAGTAAACCTTTTCTGCATTGTTTTCCCTTTCCCCTATTTTCTGTGGGTAACTTCCTCACCTCTACCTAACATGTCCTTACAGCTGTGATCAGGAATTTGATAGAATGGGCATCCATGTTTCTGTGTGCAGGTGTTCCATTATCTGGATCACCAAAACTGTAGCAATGCTGGTTAGATTTTCAGTCACTTCCAGCCCAAGACTAAGGTCATGGTTTACCGGGCAGCAATGATTCCTGCTCTCCTTTTTGCTTTGGAGACTGGGGTGACCTATAACAGGCACCTCAAAGCACTGGAGAAGTACCAGCAGCAGTGTCTTCACAAGACCCTCCAAATCCAGTGGTAAGAAAGGCAGTCTAACAGCAGCGTCCTCTCCCAAGCCAACGTACCCAACCTCGAGGCGCTAATCACTCAAAACCAGTTCCGCTGGGCAGGACATGTTGTTTGTGTGCCTGACACCAGCCTCTGGAAGCAACTGTTCTACTCTGAATTCAGTTGCGGCATGAGACTCCCAGGAGGACAGCGGAAACACTTTAGGGATGTCCTCAAAGCATCCCTGAAGAGGTCAAACATCCCCGCCGACTCATGGGAGATCCTAGCTTGTGACCAACCAAACTGGAGGAGATTCATTCAGGAAAACATCGAACACATCTGGAGACATTGTCGGGAACATGCATAGGCCAAGTCGAGGCATCAGAGGGAGTGCACGAACCTCCAAACACCTCATCTACCCAACTCTCCAAGCACCACCTGCACCACATGTGGCAGAGTCTGTTGATGACACGTTGGACTTATCAGCCATTTCAGAACCTGTTGAACCAGAGTGGAAGTAGGTCATCCTCGATCCCATTAACTTCAGCAGTGTGGGTTAAACATAGATTTTGATGGAGTGAAACTTTTTCTCTCGATCTTGATGTTGCCTCATGATGTTCGGAGCCCTGACTCTCAGCTTCCTGAATGAAATGCAAACTGCAGCAGATGTTTCAATGTTTACAATCATTATACTTCAACTCGAGCATATTTGTATTGGATCTAATTTCTTTGTGCCTCTGTTTTTCTAATTTTCTGTGGAGAAAGTAGATGAGTTCACATGGGTGATGAAAGTGTAGATTGAAGTGATCAGTGCGGATAATTTCCTCTGGTTGACGTGTGTAACGATTGTCTAAACAAATGCGGGTGGATTTTCTCTGGTTTCTATTTCTGAACTACTGGGTATGCTTATAGTTTAGCTGAAAATGGTGACCAGAGCTTAATTTTCCTGTATTTATTTAGGACATCACTGCACATTGCAACTAGAGAAGATAATTGCCACTGATTACACCCATATCTGGCAGACTTAATGAAGTAAAAACAATTTCACTGCAATGGTTTCCTTTGTAGCAGACCCAATGTAATGACGGACTTCATCTGATTAAATGATCCAGTGAAAGAGTTGTGGAAAAGCTAAGTGCTGCACACTGAATGCCACCTCCTAATCACCTTACTTTGCCGTTGATATAAAGTGTTGGATTGGCCGCTCTTCCATTTATTGGCGTTCATCGTGGAGTCCACCATCCTAAAGGAGCAAACAGGCTTCCAGAGCAGTTGCATCTGCTGAAACCCAAGTGGTGGTTTTAACAAAGTATGTTGAAGTAGGCTTCCAGTGACAACTCAAGACTGCTGAGGCATTTCTGGATCTGACAGTGGCGTATGACTCTGTATGGAACCATGGACTCCTTTTCAAGTTTTCCACCATTTTACCTTACAGGACAATAGTCTACCTTCTCAACTCCATGCTTAGCAGACGACGCCTCTATGTGTACAAAGAGCAGTTCTCCGCTGTACTGTACAAAATATAGAGACACCAGGGTGAGTGCCGCTGTATGGAGAGTTTGAGTGTCCATTTCCCATGTAAATGTGACAAGTTTCTGGATCAGATTGACCCTGCTCTTTAGTTTCTTTCCAAATTTCTGGAGATGTTGTCTATTCAACAGATTGCGATTGAGTGCGATTCCTAAACCTTCTTGCCATGGTTTACATCTGCTCTGTAAAAAGAGACATTCAGATCTTGGATTGCTTTATCAATGGTGAGGTGAAATGTCAATGGGTCAGCCATGGCTCAGTTGGTAGCACTCTTGCCTCTGAGCCTCTGGGTTCAAGTCCTATCCCATGCAGTCAGAAGAGCAGGCATAGGATGCTGAAGAATGAACTTCCAGAGGGTTTTGTCCTGACACCCTTGTTATTCAATGTGATTTACCCATAAAGGGTCCTAGAAATGTGCATGTGATGATGAGGAAAGCAGGAATCCGTCCACCACTGAAGAGACCCTGATCAGTACTGACTTAGAGGATTTCGACCGTAAGAAAGGTTTGCATTTATATAGCAGTGCTCATAACCACTGGACACCACAAAGCACTTTACAGGTGATGAAGTACTTTTGAAGTTTAGTCACAGTCGTAATGTAGGTAATGGGGCAGCCAGTTTGCACACAGAAAGCTCCCACAAACACCAGTGTGATAATGGCCAAATAATATGTTTTTGTGAAATTGATTGAGGGTCAAATATTGGCCAGGATACTGGAGATAACTCACCTGCTCTTATTCAAAATAGTGTCAAATCAATTGATGCCCAGCTGAACTCTACCATGAGAATAAAAGCAAAATACTGCGGATGCTGAAACATAAACAGAAAATGCTGCAAAAACTCAGCAGGTCTAACGGCATGTGTGGAGAGAGAAACAGGGTTAATGTTTTGAGTCTGTATGACCTTTCTTTAGAGCTTCTGAAGAAGAGTCAAAGGGACTCGAAATGTTAACTCTGTTTCTCTCTCCACAGATGCTGCTAGACCTGCTGAGTTTTTCCAGCATTTTCTGTTTACCATGAGAATTATTGATAGGCTTTTATAAACACCAATGCATTGTTCTCTGTGCTTGCAAACGTTGTACAACCACAGCTATGCTGTGACTATGCAGTATCCAGGGATTGCAACTGTTACATCAGAGAGGACAATGCCAACCCAGGCCGACTTGACCAGCCTACTACCAACTTGTCTGAAATCTAAGTGGCCATTTTGACCACTTGCTGAAGCTGTTCAGGAATCTCCCTTTAGCCCTGATGACTGAGGGGTAATGCTTGGAAAAACTGTGACACATCAAATGGATTCCTTATAGAGGACCCCACAGTACAGCCTGAAGAATTACACCTTCCTTGCTAACAGTGGATAACCATCAACCGCCTCAGAACTGGTCACACAGATGCTGCCACCTTCCAGATAGATGAGAGGTTAAAGCATCTCCATCATGTGACTGCAGAGCTGCTAATCAGACTCAGGAGCATGTTATTGAACATTCAACACAGAACAAATTCACAGACAGCCTGCAAGATATTCGTATCGTTTTTGATGCCTGCTCCAAACCCTGTTCCCTAGCTACTGACTCCATCCCTCTGCCTGGTAACAGCCTGAAATTAAATCAATCTGTTCGAATCCTTGATGACACATTTGATCCCAAGATGAGCTTCTGACCTCATATTCGCACCACCACTAAGACCGCTTATTTCAACCTCCACAGCATTGCTCGACTTCACCCCTGCCTCAGCTTATCTGCAGCTGAAACACTCATCCATGCCTTCATTTCTTCTGGACTTGACTATTCTAACACACTCCTGGCTGATCTCCCACACCCTACCCCACGTAAACTTGCGGTCACCTAAAACTAAGCTGCTTGTGTCTTAACTTGCAGGAGGTCTTGTTTCCCTATCGCTCCCGTACTCGCTGAACTACATCGGCCCTCGACCAAGCAACGTCTCGATTTTAAAATTCTCATCCTTGTTTTCAAATCCCTCCATGGCCTCGTCCCCCCGCTACCTCTGTAATCTCCTTCAGCCCCACAACCCTCCGAGATACCTGTGCTCCTCTAATTCTGGCCTCTTCTGCACAGCCAATTATAATTGCTCCATCATTGGTGGTTGTGCCTTCGGCTGCCTGGCCTCTAATCTCTGGAATTCCCCCCCTACACCTCACTGCTTCGCCACCTCGCTTTCCCCCTTTAAGACCTTTCCCTGACCAAACGTTTGGTCATCTGACCTAATATCTCCTTATGTGGTTCAGTGTCATACTTTGTTTTATAATGCTCCTGAGAAGCACCTTGGCATGTTTCATTATGTTAAAGGCGCTATATAAGTATCAATTGTTGTTGTTGTTATTACACTGGACATCTTGCCCCGGATGTCGACTTAGATATCGATATTTGATTTGTTTTACGTACCTTAAAAAGAAACGACTTGATTCCACGAATCAAGTACTTTTCACGTTGGCTGTCCTCCAGTCCTCTGGCACCTCTCCTGTGGCCAGGGAGGATTTGAAAATTAGTGTCAGAACCCCTGCAATCTCCTCCCTTGCCTCACAGAGCAGCCTGGGATACACCTCATCTGGGCCTGGGGATTTATCCACTCTTAAGCCCGCTAAAACCGCTAATACCTCCTCCCTTTCAATGCTAAAAGTACATTTCACGACCGCAGATGTCCCAGAGCTCTTTACAGCCAAGAAATACTCTGGAAGTGTAGCCGCTGTTGTAATGGAGGAAACACAGCAGCCAATTTACAAACAGCAAGGTCCCCAGAGCCGCAAAGTGATAACTGAAGAGATAATCTGTTTTTGTGATGGTTGAGAGGTAAATATTGGTCAGGATTTGAGGTAGAAGTCTCCTGCTACGTTTTGAATAGTGCCGTGGAATCTTTTGCTTCAACCTAAGAGGGCAGATGGGGCCTTGCCTTATTGTCTGATCCAAAAGACAGCACCTCCAACCCTCCCTCTGTCCTGTACTGGAATGATGGCTTCGATTCTTGTGAATTGTAGGGATTTACTGGCGGTGTGTTATTGAACATATATTCACCAGCTTATTTCTCGTAGCTGAACAAGGAGGATAATTAACTGTTGAATCATTACATGATGGCTTGGTTAAAGTTAGTTGGCTCATTTTCAATTTTGCTTGAGCTATTTGTACTACTAATGAATCTGTTGAGTAGATACTAGCTTAAGAAATTCATCTTCCCGCATTTGCTTTTTGTCACTTTGAAATCTCTTCATTTTTTTTTAGGTATGAAGCAAAGCTGTATTTAGAATGGTCTGAGACTGTTGCTCAGAAGTCTCAGTTTAATCTGACTCAACCTCTCATCAAACGAGATCCAGAGACAAAACTCATCTCAGTGAACTTTGATCCTCAGGTAATTTATTTAGAGACTGTCACTTGTTGCAGTTGGGGTGCCGTTCAGGATGGGTGGTTACTTGCCAAGTATTTTCCCTGTGCTCTGTTCCCCTCTCTTTATTCATGGTGTGTCAGAATACTCAACCAATAATGCACGTGCAGCAGTCGTGCTGAGGTGTGGGAAATGCTGAGCAGATGCAACAGGGTGGGGGCAGTGGATTAACACTCTGCTTTCTTTTTTATCTATTCCTTTACTGGTGTCGCTGGCTAGGCCGGCATTTATTGCCTATCCCTAATTGCCCTTGAGAAGGTGGTGGTGGATCGACTTAGGACAAGGGGTAAGCCATTTAGCCCATCCAGCCTGCTCCGCCATTCAATAAGACCATGGCTGATTTAGTTGCGTCTCAACTCCGCTTTGCCCTCTGCTGCCCTTAGCCCTTGACTCACTTGTCTATCAATAATCTGTCTAGCTCTGCCTTGAATAAATTCAGCGACCCAGCCTCCACTACTCCCTGGGGACGAGAATTCCACATACTAAGGACCCTTTAAGAGAAAACATCTCTCCCCAGTTCCATCTTAAATGGTCGACCTCTTCTTCTTAAACTGGGCTAAGAACCCAATGAACAGCCAGCCAGCGTGAAAGGTGCACTGAAAGGCTCAGAGCTGCCGGGTTGGGGGTGGGAGGAGGGTGAGCGCTGAAGTCTGTGCGGGTGCCGGGGAGCGCTCACAGAGAGCTCCCTCAAGGCAGAGAGCTGCTTCAGGGAGCTGAAGAATTTTAAACCCTTAAACAAAGATTTCAAAATCCGGGAAAAAATTTCCACTGACCTGAGCATGTTGACGATAAAAATTCTGCCCAAACATTTTTTATTTTTTAAAAAGTTATTATCGGAAACCTCATCCAGCCCTTGGATGAGGTTTCCTCAAAAATCCAAAAGCCGCCTGGCCGATTTGCCCGCCTGCCAACCCTAAGGTTGGACAGGTAGCGAAAAATAGCAGTTAATTAATTGATTAATGGCCTTAATAGGCCTCTCAATTGTTGGCAGGTGCGCTGCAGACTCTCACGCGTGCCCGCCGACCAAAATATCATGTGCTATTTCAAGCTCGAGCATGGCAGGTGTGTGCTCGCACACCGAGCGGAAAACTCTGCCCTATATGTTTTAATAAGATCACCTCTCATTTTCCTAAATTCAAATGGGGATAGGCCCAACCTGTACCACTCTTTCACCTAGGAGCTGAGCCTGAGTCTAGACCAGATCAACGGCCATAAGTCTCTTCTCTCCCTCTTGAGTGTCTTGCGTGGAACAAATTTGGACAATTTCAATCTAGTTCCAAATGTGTTTGGGCCCAAATCACCACACTGCCTACTAATTGGCACAAGCCAACAGCCTTACTTAGAAGTGCCATGTTATGAGAATGGGAAATTATATTGGGTCTGTGGGATGTATCCTTCTGAATTTTGAGTTAAGGCAATTTTTTGGGGGGGGGTAGAGAAGAGAGAGAGCTGTACTCTCCACTTGACATGAGCTGTACCAAACCTGGACTGCTTTTGTTATCAGCTGCTTAAGGTGGAAAGTATTTCAGCACTTATCAATGACTCTCTGTGCTTTATGAATATAGCAAGACATAAAGTCATGTGTTGGAGAGAGGAGGATGATGCTCCCCTGTGACATTGATTGATTGTTGAGCAGTTATTACTTTTTGAGCTTGCGCTTTATTCATGGATCCAATGTGACTTTAGGCGAGAGTTTCTCTGGCAGATGGAGGGATGAAAGTCAAAAAAGCAAAGCAGTTTGTTAAACAATTTGCTTGTCTGATCTTGACTCTCCCTAGTTTGCTCCGTGAAATTTCCAGACTCTCGTGGGATCTGATTCAAAGCCAGTAACCTTATAATGGCACAGATGGAGATTTTGAAAATATTAACCTGACCTAACCAAACAGTCTCAGTCTCAGTGGGATGGACTCAGTTCTCTCTTTACTCATCCCTACTCTAGTCACGCGTAGCTACAGGTCTAAGTAGCAGCACTGGTAGAATATTATGAAAAAAAACCCCCACAATGATTGGAATGAATCCTAAAGAAAATAGGTGATATGAATCCATAATAATTGGTGGCTGTAAGTGTAATACAAATAAGCTTAAAATCTTTTGTCTGAATCTCCAGATTAGATTGTATCTTCAAAATTACTTATATTAAAAAATGTTTTCTTGACATTTACCCCAGATTTTCTAACAACATTATTCACTCTTCATATGTCAGTCAAACTGTACGAGTGCCCTGGGTTAGGTGTTGGTTCACCTTTTGAAGCAGTGGGCTGGATTTATGAGTCACAGCTAATGAATAGGTCATGTCTTTTTAAATTACATTTGAGAGAG
This sequence comes from Cetorhinus maximus, assembly GCF_964194155.1. Classification (NCBI taxonomy): domain Eukaryota; kingdom Metazoa; phylum Chordata; class Chondrichthyes; order Lamniformes; family Cetorhinidae; genus Cetorhinus; species Cetorhinus maximus. The sequence goes on along the minus strand of NC_135902.1, from coordinate 8,843,525 downwards.
CAGAACCATGCTTAAACATTACACCCTACTCTCAATCCATTTATCACTAGTTTGAAACCCTGTCATTTATGCCCTTTGCTTATGTCTTTCTGCCTTTTCTTTATTTCTTCCTATATCCTCATTCCACTTATTCTCTTTCTCCCATTACTTCTCTCCACCCACCTTCACAATTTTCTCTTCTCATGGCTCTTATTTTCCTTTTGTTTCTCTCTTTGTCTACGTATTTGGGGACATAAATATGATCAGAAGGAATAGAAGCAGCAGTGGCCATTTGGCCCATAGACTCTTCTTCACCATTCAGTAAGATCATGGTTGATCTGAATGTGGCCTTAATGGGGGCTTTGTCACCCATAACCCTTGACTCCCTTGTCAACCAAAAATCTATCTAATTCAGCCTCGAATATATTCAATGACTCAACCTCCGCTGCTGTCTGTGGAAGAGAATTCCAAAGACTAATGACCCCCTGAGATAAGAAATTCCTCCTCATCCCATCTTAAATGGGAGACTCCTTATCCTTAAATTGTGTCCCCAGTTCTGATTCTGCCACAAGAGGAAACATCCTCTCAGCATCTACCCTGTCAAGCTCCTTCAGAATCTTACGTGTTTCAATAAGCTCGCCTCTCATCTTTCTAAAAGGGAACAATGGCAACAAGATTCGTCTCAATTGTAGCAGCAGCATAAAAATTCAGGTGGAGATGTGGGTCGGGACAGTAGGTACAAAGATATGCAGCAGGAGCATCCACCAACCGGCCTGCATCTAACCTCTGTATGTCTGACTAACTGATGGCTCCTGTACAGTGCTGCAGATAAGTGAGGAGATGTGAGCAGTATTAAATAGAACTTACTCATCTTTGCGATCGGAGAGAGAAAAAAACACCAGAAGAAGCTGTTCGTCTGCTGGTGGGACTGTGGGAATTAAAAACAAATGCATTAGACAATAGTATTGCCAGCTGTCTTAGCAGGAATGTAGGAAGCATACATAGCTTCTAGTCCTATAATATCCTCTCCAGCTGGCTGCTGCATCAGGGACCCTCCATACTGCAGGACCCAGTGGGAGCAAAGAACAGCATGCTGGGGACTGAGAGCCACAAGCCATCTCACTGTGCCTTTTCTAAATTAGCTCACCATGCTGTTCAATTTTAGTTTTAAATTCCCATGGCTGTGCCGACAGATGTTGTATCTGCCCCTGTGTTTCTGGGGCGCTGACCGATTTTTACTCCTCTGCCCACTTCACATAAGGGTGGCACAGGGCTGGAGGATTCACTCAGGGGAGATGCTACCATCCCGATAACACTAAGGGATTTGACATAATGGGGGATTAACGTTTCAGGTTTCTTTTCCCTCCTTATCAGGAGGAGCCTGAACTATTATCATCACTTAGCAGCTCCCAGCAGTGTGATAGCAGAGACTGGAAAATCCCACCACTGAATTCACGGGTGCAGACCTAAGTTTTTTTTTATATTCATTCATTGGATGTGGGCGTCGCTGGCTAGGCCAGCATTTATTGCCCTTGTCCTTGTTCAGAGGGTATTTAAGAGTCAACCACATTACTGTGTCACATGTAGGCCAGACCAGGCAATGTAAGGACAGCAGAATTCCTTCCCTAAAGGTCATTAGTGAAGCAGATGGGTTTTTACAACAATTGACAGTGATTTGATGGTCACCATACAAAATTATTAGACTTTTAATTCCAGAATTTTATTGAATTCAAATTCCACCATCTGACATGGTGGGAATCAAACCCTGGTCCCTAGAGCATTACTCTGGGTCTCTGGAGTACTAGTGCCAGTGACAATACCGCTATGCCATCGCCTCCCCTACTATTATGTAATACCATGCTGCACTCCACCATCCTCTTGATACTGCTTCAGTTCCATGCGCCTCTTCTGTTTTTGTGTCGACAGTTTGTGTCAGTGTGGGCCAATTTGTTGGCCAGAATGTTGCCATCGGCGTACAGGGGCGGGCCCGACACGCAAAATGACGCTCGATGATGTCGGGCGTGCGTCCCGACGTCATTGCGCGTCATTTCGATATTTCGTTCGGCAGGCGTGTGCCAGAGGCAGCTGCGCACCCGCCGAACTGTCAACGGCCTATTAAGGCCATTAAAAACCCAATTAAAGTTGTTAGCAAAGCTGCCCGACCAACCTCGAGGCTGGCGGGCAGGCGAAGAACCCAAGCGGCCTTCGCGTTTCTCAGGAAAACTCACCCGTGGGCGGGATGAGGTTTCCTGAACGGTTCATAAAATTATTAATTAAATTTTGCACAATTCACAAACATGTCCCAGCTCATGTGACACTGTCACACGATGGGACATGTTTAAATAACTTTTTTCCTCCTTTATTAAAAAGTTTTACTCTCAACTTAATCTCCCCCGCCCGCTCCCACCCAGCCCGCCCGACATAGGTAAGATGCAGCCTGTTGTCTGTGCCTGTGATGTGTAGCAACTGTTGCACAAGAGAACTGACAATTTATAATATAACAGCAGCAACCTGCAGGGAATTATGAGCAGCATTAATTTCCATTACACTTTAGAGCCAGACTAATGTGAAACTCATGTTATTTTGCATTGGTTTAAAACTATGTGGCCTTCATCAAGGTGCTCCAATTTCAAATCGAATTCTCCAGGGGGGGAAACCTGAGAGAAAAATGAATATTTACCAGTCATGTTCATGATCTTTCTCTTCCATCTTGGCTGTTCTGTGCAATTCACAGCTGGTCTCCGTCTTACGAGAGGTCAAATACTTAGAGGCACATCACACCGAAAAGATTCCTGACACTGCAGCTGCAATCTATGCCTTGAAAGAATCATACCGACGCTATGTGGCCATTTTGGAGCTGACCACAAACTGGTACAACAAGGTCCTAAAATCTGTCCTGGGGGTGGAGTTTCCTCTCATAGAGGAGCAGGTGCAGCAGATTGACTCCAAAATAAAGGAGGCAGAAAAGTCGCTGAACTGGAAGAATGAAGGTACTGACTGAATTTGCACTGAACTTAAAATGTAGAGCGGATGTCATGGGAGGACTGTTGTTGTGAATGAACCACGAACTTGGCAGAACTGAATGTTCTGTTAACCTGGAAGGATAGACAAGTTTGAAATTCGAAATCCTGTATCCCGATTAAAAGAAACCATTTCTTGCTGTTGGGGGAGAAAGGGTGAGACTTCTTAAGAAGATTTTGACTTCTGCCAGGAAAGAGAATCTCTGGGAATGCCTGATTGATGGGGAAACCTATAGAAAGCCAAGTTTTTCGGAGAGTTGCTAGAGTTGGTTTTATTTGCTGCTGTTTAGGGAAAGGATATATATGCTCGTCTTTCTTGCACAGTTTCTCACGCACTGTTAGTGCCCCAGTCATAAAGTTTCTGCTACTCTGTTGACAAGTTGATCACCTTGCATTTCCCCCAAGAGCCAACCTTTTCCTTTCGAAACCGCTAATAAGGCGGTTTTATTTAGTCCTGAGGTACTGAGGTAGCATTTCCTTAAGATGAACAATCACTTCAGTGAAATTGATCAGAAACTCACTCGAGCTTGACTGTAGCATGTTAAAACATAACAATGTATTATAATAACAGGTAAAAACCTGAGTGGTGTGAAATAATAATTAGCAAGAGAAGAGAAGGAAATCTAGATGAATTGATGCCTATCACTGAACAAACCTAATAAATAACAATGTGTCAGGGTCTCACTCTGCTTAATACATTCTTGTTAAATATTTTCTAAGGGATCTGGGATTACATCCAAACAGTCCGGGATATGGTTCATGACTTGGAGTGCCGAGTACAGAAAGCAAAAGACAATGTGGATGCAATGCTGACTATTATGAAGACATGGGTGTCTCCTGTTTTTGAAAGGAAGGATGGGAAAAAGGATGCCCTCCTCAATCTGGATGACAAAAAGGAAAGGCTTGAGAAACGTTACAGTTTTATTCAACAAACGGGTGAAAAAATCCACTCATTGCTGAAGGTACGGTGAGATCAGAACTCCGATCCAAAAGAGAAAATTTAACAGAATGAAAAACTTTCTAATTGAGCCTCTGGACTGTTTTAGTCTTAGTTGAGGCCCTGTAAATATTTTAAGTGAATCCCTCACACCATTCTTTACAAAATACGTAACTGTAATGTCAAGTAAATGCCGACAAGGTGGCAGATAAAATGTTAGATTCCCATCATACAGTCTGAATAACTTGAACGCTGAATGACATTAAAATCTGCTTAGGTAATACCTTCATACAATAATGCATAATCCAGAACCAATCGAAACTGCTTCCTCTGAAAAAATGACTGGTATATTTCAGTTATCAATTTTGGATTATTCCAGTTTTTCATTTGGTTTCTGCTATAGTCTCTATCTGATTAAGTTTCTGCTCAGTTACTAGATGGTGGATGCTGATCCACTCCACTTTCTGCTTACATCTAGGATTCAAAATTGTCCCAAAATTCTATTGAGGGTGGTCTTGAAAAGCGTGAGGGTCCTAACAAAAGGTTTTCCATCCAGTAAGTGGTAGGGAGATGAGGAAAGAGGAGAGCCCCAAAAAAAGGTGGTAGAGATAAACAGGGGAAAATGGTACCAGAGAACTGCAGCTACCAGCATACCTCATAGAGTTTGCTAGATGTGATGTCTCTCTCTCCAAAGGCACATCACACTTACTTATGTCCAGTGAACTTAACTGCAGATTGGTAATAGCCACGGCAAAGCTACCACCCTCAGGTGTGCACAGTCTTACCTCTTAAAAATGAATTTTTAAAAAGTGAAGAATCCTCACTTCTAATGACAAATTTTCCACTCACTGACATCATCCGAATGCCCTGAATTACCAATTCTCAAATCTTCAGGTGTGATGTCTTGGAGCCACCTGATCCCTAAAGATAACCCAACAAAACCCTTCTGACTGACTAAACGGAATCAGAAAAGCTTCAAGAAAAGCTTTCAGAATAAGCCTCAAGACATTGCCACAAACCTATCTGTGAAATGCTCTTTAAATGACTTTCTGTAAACAGTCATGGGTGTCCATTTTATTTGGATATGTAGATGGCTGTACCCTATATCAATGTAAACATGGGGAATTCTGTGGATATCTAAATAATACGACTGGGCCTAATTTTCATATAATTAACTGAAAAATGATCGTCATTCCTAATGCCAGCACAAACCCTGTCCAAAAATTTGAAAGGGTGCTGAATGGGAGGAAATCTTGCATGGAATTTTGCAGTAAGGAAACAGGCCACTTGACCCTATGTTGGTGTTTAAGCTGCACGTGTGCTCCCTCTCACTCTACTTTATCTCACCCTATGAACATATCCTTCTAGCTCTTCCCCTCTCATGTGCTTATCTAAGGTCCCCTTTCGATGCATCTGTTTTCTTCAGTCACTCGATGTAGTACTGAGCTTTACATTCTCACCATCTGGCATAATGGGTCTCTGCCCATTTTTCTATCCAATCGTACCCAACTTTATGCCCATTAATAACTGATAATCTAACTATAGTGGATGCTTTCCTGGCCTGAGCTAATAGATCTGCTTTTGTTATATTTGGGCCTTCAGGAATTACAAAGTTCAATAGATATATTAGAAACATGCATTTGCATGAAGAGTCTCAAGATTCCATTTTCTCCAGTGTGGCCCAGTTGCTATAGGGTTAGGCTGACTGCTGGCCCAGCCCTGCTGGAGCCTGATGCAGGTCCCTGCGTCGGGACTGTTTAAGCGCTGCAGGGTGAGCTCTTCGTGGGAAATCAGCCACTAGGAGTGAGGAAGAGGGTAGGGTGTATCAACAGGACAGGGTATGTGTTGTTCAAAGGGGCTGAAGGGCCCCAGGCAAGTTTAATACTGGGATTCGGACTAAGCTGAGACATAAAAAAAAAGGGAAGATTTTAGAATATCTCAAAGTGCGGTAACAGATCTGCTCTTATTAAACACATGACTTATTATTGTTTGGCTTATTATTCATGACTGTTATAATAATTTATAACTCAACAGGAAAATCTGAGTCTGTTCCAAGCAGATGAAACTTCGAATATCTGGAAGGCATATGTTGACTACATCGATGAAATGGTTATTGATGGTTTCTTCAATGCTATCGAATACTCTCTGAATTACTTAGTAGAAAATACTGGTGAGAATCAGAAAATCCTTCTTAATCACTAATATGTAGTGACCACATAATAAAGAATGGTCAACTTGTTTAGTTTTTTTAAAATCATAGGTTCCCTTCTTGTCTTTGCTAATCCCTGTTTTCCATCTTTTCCTTTCAGCAACTTGTGACAATTTTCAACTCACAGAGTTTCTCTTCCTTCTCACAAATTGCTGGGTCATTTACACACTAATTACATTGTGCACCTTATACCTGTGGCTATTTTTAGCAAAAACAATCTTCCTTGCTACAATTTCTTGTTGGGAGATGTTTCTACAAGAGTTGGCATTCCCTCTGGTACTTCACCCAGCCAGCCACCTTTCATTCGTGTTACAGAGTGGTGGTCCTCCTACTGCTGATACCTCGTGAAGCCATGTTTATGCCTAACATATTCTTGGTAACTCACTTGATACAATGCAAAGTTTTCCTGATCTGCAAAACCACCATCCCACTCTCCTGTAGGAGTTGCCTCAGGCAACATTGCCTGGGTTTTGCTATTCTTGATTGATTCACGCTATTTTTAATGACTACACAAGACGTACATTTTTTTGTTGGGGCGTTCAGTTGCAGATACATTCAATTACTGGTATTATTGATTTACTAGTTTTGGTAGTAGTTGGATTTGGTGAGGCTTCAATGACTACTTTTAGTGCAGGCTGCACAACTATTATTTGAGAAAATACTTATCAAGCTGCCGTGGTAGCTTTCAGATCCAGGAGCTTTTATAGGGTGCCTCAGTGTAAGAGGAGCATATATTTACTAAGATGGCTGCATATTCATGTCCCAAGTACTCTACCATCCAGGAAAAAGGCTCAGTGCATTCAGATATACATCCACAACTACACATGGGAAGAGAAGGTAAACTCCAGAGATCTTTTTGGGCTAATTGGTAAAGCATGCTTTCAATAACTACATTTACCCATTCAGTCTTATCACAGATTCCTTCCGTAGCTAAGGAGCAGATTTAAACTACAATAAGTTATTTCGTAAATGCACAGAACTCACAAGCCTTTGTTTGGAGAGATAAAGCTTCGCACCAATCCTTAGGTAGTTTTTTTTTTGGAAATAATTTTTCAGTTAAACCCAATACCAAATTAAAATTTGGCAAATTGAGTATCAAAAACTCAAACAAAAACAGAAAACGCCGGAAAAACTCAGCCGGTCTAGCAGCATCTGTGGAGAGAGAAACAGAGTTAACATTTTGAGTCTGTATGACCGGATCATATGGACTCGAAACGTTAACTCTGTTTCTCTCTCCACAGATGCTGCCAGACCTGCTGAGTTTTTCCAGCATTTTCTGTGTTTGTTTCATATTTCCAGCATCCGCAGTATTTTGCTTTTATCAAAAGCTCATCTCTTTCTGGAATCTTCCTTGGAATAATCAGAGCCCATTTTACTTGCACAGTTGCCAATATGTGGCGAATTCTTTTCCAGGTTGTCTAAAAGATAATTTCCAAAAGCAGTTTATACATTTTTAAGAAATATTATCTTCACCAAACAGCTAGTGACACCGAGTACTCCATTGTGCCTGAAAGGTGTGTGTAGGTTCCCCAAACGTTTCTGCAGCATTTGCAAACTCCTGCTTTTGTGTGGGAAAGTGTCAGGTTACATACCGTGGATATGCCCATCTTACACTATAAAGGAAGTACCACCTCAATATTCAAAGCTTCCTGTTAGCCTCTCTCAAGTTAACACAGAGCTGTTTAACTATAGATGTTTCAGCATCCTTGCTGTCTTTTGGGATCTTACTGTTGCCTTTTCTGGTTAAAGATCAGAGGGCATGTATTTCAGAACAAAGCCTGGTACAAAGAAGAATAAGAGAAGGTCAACTGTCATGTGAATTTTCTAAATGTACAGTGTTGTTAAGTAACTTTATTTCTCCACAGAATGATTGAAGTGCCAAAAAGTGAGGAAAGCCATGCTTATGTTAGGCAGTTAGACATTTCATGATTAGTTTTGGCTGCTTGCACTCATGATCCTCAAGCCTGCCCTGGATTGTGGGCAGGCATCTGTACCAATGCATCGCTTAGTCTGGTATTCAATTGATGTAATTGGGATGATAGAATATGTGGGATAACTTTTAGTCCTTATGAAGAAGTGAGGTTACCCTTGAGCATTCACAAATGAAATGTTTGAAAATTCTGCTTGTATTCCTAATGAACTGACATCATAAGCTGCCGATTTTTAATGGGGAATTCCCACTCTCATGTCAGCCCCACCCCCCTATTATTCTCCTTCTGTTTTGTATAGAGCCTAAAGCCGGATTTGCACCACTGTTTGAAGCCCAGTTAGACTTGGTCTCCCCAGACTTAGTCTTCTGTCCATCTCTTGAGATTGGCACCAACGACAGCTTCTACGACATGGTAGATGGACTGATTAATGATGTCTTCAGAATTTCATCCCTGATGCCCAGGTTGGCAGAGCACAGCAGTTTTCCTCACTACCAGGTAAGCTTCTCCACTAAGTATGAGCTCAATATCAGACTGTTTGTCTGATATTGTTTGTTCATTTTAATCTAACTCACCAGGGAACCATGGGGATTGCATATAGTGCCAGTTTCACATGCTACATATTATTACTCTCCATTGAGTTTAAGGGCATGTTTGGCTAAAATTGCCCCGTTTAGCATCTTGAAATGCTCTTTCCTTGCTGTGTCTAAAGAAATTAGAATATACTACAAATATTTGTAAAAGTTGAATTTTTGAGACCAGCTTCTTTTGGCTAAAAGTCATGGTGTCAATGTTTACATGGGTAATGTTTTTGAGGGATTGACATGTGTGCTTGATTTGGACCCAAAAAATACATCACAATGGACTAAAGTTAAAAACAGCACTAAAGAACTCTTATTCAGCACTAAAGTAATCACTTAGTAGCAAAGAACTTGAGTACTGAAGTATTTGAGTATATTGCCTCAACCAATCACTTGCCAACCAGTCAGCACCCTTTTTTCATGTAGTATCAATTGTTGTTCCCTTTGAAATTTGGCATTATTGCATCTATCCTGCTCAGTGCAAGATGAAAAGCTTTGACTGTATCTCTCTTTTTCAGCGATACTAAAGAATTCATATTAATTCTCTAACATTTATTTATTTTATAACATTACAAACTATATACATCTCATCCAACACAATATAAACATAGGCCATGTGAATTAACTGCAACACCTCACATTGAAACCCTTTGAAATCGCTCTGATCACGATCTGAATCACCAAGCAATACGTCCCAATAGCCTGGGTTACATAACATCATCATATGAATCTTCCTCGTCTTCATCATCATCATCTGCAGCATTGGTCGTACTGATAACTTTGGCATCATCATTCCACAAGTAATCATCCTTGGTATGATCGTTGAGTGCATTTGATATTCATATTTTAGAATTTTTTTTTGACAATTTCGGGATCAAATTCATTCCACGCGTCTATGACCCACTGGCACAATGTTGCTATTGAGGGTGCTCGCATGTTTTTTCGTAACACTTGTAAGACCGCTGTGAATAACTGCCACGTTGGTGTTGGTTGGTCTCACATCATGGGCTATATTGTTGAATAGGTGGGATTTGAACAGGTCCCAGACGAGCAAACCTTTCTCTTTGCGTAGTCCTCCTGGTCTCAAATTCCACACTTCTTTGATCCATTGCTTGCAACTGCCTTCATCCATCCAGCCTTTCTCATGAACATGGTTGACAGTGCCTTTCTGACAGTTCTCTTTGGGGAGAGATTTGCGCTTGAATATTCCCATCAGCTTTAATTTTGCGCCATCCGTCATACAAGATGGAACCACTGTGAACCGCATCTTCTCATGGCCAGTTGGCTTTACAGGGAGGGTTTTTTTCACCACTCTTGGTAACGCTCTTGTTTGCTGGCATGTTGAAGTTCATCAGTATTTCAGCATATTTCCAATGCAGGCCCATTGAAACACATTCTTCTCTTGATGTTGGATGACAGAATGGTGGAATTTGATGTTTTCATTGAGTTCAGGTGGCAGATGCCGTGAAGCTTTTTGTTTTCTGACAGAGCACTAAATTGTGCATTTTCATGAATCTTGTGCACTACCTGGCACTGAACGTGAATTCTGAAATTCAGTGTCAGATTGTCACTCTGTGCCCAATTGCCTTTGTGGACTTTCTTCCATGCCTGTTTTGCCCGACCTTCCGACTCAGGCTGGGCGAAATTCAGGCAATGCAACTCATCCCTGATGCCCAGCGTCGAAATCCAACTCCGTCAAATTGAAGGAGGACACACCCCCCAGGTAAGTTAAAGGTCCTGTTGAAACTGACAGGCCAGGGAGAAGGTAAGTGTCTCAGGTAAGTGGATAGGATTTGGGAGGTTGGAGGGATCGGAGGTCGGGGGCGTGGGGGAGGTGTTGCCTCTGGGGAGGCAGTGAGGGTGGGGGGCCTGTGTGTGTTGGACATCGGGTGGTGGGGGGTGGAAGAGGTGGGGGCGTTGGACATTGAGGGGAGGTGGTGGGCAGGGTGGGGGGGGGTGTCAGGCGTCGGGGAGGGTGGGAGAACATCAGACCTCGGAGGGGTGGGGGGGTTGGAGGTCGGTGTGGTGGGTGGGGGTGTGTGTGTGGGGGGGGGGGGTGGGTGGGGGGCAGAGGTCAGGTAGTTGGGGGGTCGGGTCGGGGCTGGAGTGGTGAGAGTCAGCCTCGCGGCAGGGGAGAGGATTCCCTTGCGGGCGGAGGGTATCCCATGGGGGGTTCAGGGGGCTGGGCAATACTATGGGGGTGTGGTCAGTCAGGGTTTGTGGGGAGTCCCTGGGGGTTAGGGGTGCTGTGGGAGTCCGGTGGGGTGTGGGGTGGGTGGGGGCGGGGTCGGTGTGGGTCTGTGCAATAGTTACCCAGAGGTTAGAAGAGTTTTAATTCTTTTTTTTCTGAGTAACTATTGGTGTAATCCTGTCAGATCCATCCAAAGTTTGTGATCTAAAACCGTGTTTTCAGATGGTTCCCAGCACAGGGCAATTGCCCAGAGGAAGTTTCAGCTTCTGGGCAATTGCCGCCTAAACCCTTACCTGTGAAGTTCCGAGAGGGGTTCCCCAGCACAACCCCCAATCCGATGCTAGGAAGGTCGGAAGCTACGGCCCATCGTCTTTCTTCACCTCTCTGAGGGTGTGAGTCAGTTGTCTCTGCAGATGATAATATGAGCATTTTGCCAATGCTTGTTCACCCATTCTGCCACTTTTTTTCTCCAGTTTAAATTTGGCTGTGTACGTGTTTTTCTCCCTCAAAAGCATCATATGGTACACATTAGCATCGTTGATTGGCTGCGGGATTACCACTAGAATTGCTGCAGGGAAAGTCCAAATGTTGCCGTGCATGGCTTTAAATGAATGAACTGTAGTAATCACTGGTAAATAATTTATAATCCCAATGCGGTTTGATCACCGAAAAGCTAGGGTCGACTTTTCCATAAGGTAGATGAAAAATTATGTTCTTGAGTCGACTTTTATATAAGTAAATCTAGTAATTTTCCTCTTGCACCTTTCCAATCAGAAATTAAAACTAGAATAGGCAAACATTAAGTAACATAAGAAGATGTGATTTTGCAGTGTAGTTTAGATAGTTAGGTATTGCCTGTAACATTTAATGTACTTTTAGAGAATGCAATATTGTGGTAATCATGCCAAAAATGGGAAGTAAAGTAACTTAAACCAAACTTGATAAACGGCTAGAGGTGAAGATGAGCTCTTTCCTCCCCCCACCACCCCCTTATGTGGTATTGCAGTCAGAAGCAGCTGTGCTGAGATTGCTGTGAAACCTTGGGTTGGTGGTTTTCACAGCTGCCTTGCTTTGTTGCTGCATTTCTTTGAGCACTTTGTCTTGTTGTTCCTTGTGTCTTAGTTGTTTTCTGATTCTGGAAACCTTGCTCTCAGGCTGATATGGAAGACATGGCTGACCTGATAGACATGCGTCAACAACTGATGGACAGCATTCAACACGTCATGGCAAAATGCTGCAATTATCAAAACTCCTTTGACCAGTATGCTTATCTGTGGGTCGACGATCGCAAGGAGTTTATGCGTCAATTCCTTCTCTATGGGCACGTTCTCACTGCTGAAGAAATTGAGGCACATGCAGAAGATGGTGTACCAGAAAGCCCCCCAACACTCGAGCAGTATAAGGAACAGGTAGACTCTTATGAGAAGATCTATGATGAGGTGAATCATCTAGAGCCCATCAACATATTTGATGGCTGGATGCGAATTGATGCCAGGCCATTCAAGTGTGCCTTGTTGAATATCATTAAGAAGTGGAGCCTTATGTTCAAACAGCACCTGATTGACCATGTAACAAACAGGTAAGGTTCAACTTACTCCTGGTAAAACTCTTGAGAATAGGCATAAATGACCATATAGCAGGCTTTGAAATTCAACTGTCCAATGCATTTCTTTTTAAACTCATTTGTGGGATGTGAGCATTGTAGTATATTGAAAATTGCATTGTGCATTTTGTCTACTTAAGGCTACCATATACGCGCACACCAGCAGAGGGAGTCTAGAAAGGAAATTAAAAAGGCATCCATGTTTTAACAGCATATGCTTTTCTGATTCTAAATGCTTCTGGCTGAATATCTTCACAGGCATCACAAGAAAGGCCAGCATTTATTGCCCACCCTATTTTCAATGTGGCTTGAGAAGGTTGTGGTGAGCCTTCTTGACCCACTGCAATTCTTATGGTGTTGGTGCACCCATAATGTTGTTAGCAAGGGAATTCCAAGATTTTGACCCAGAATATCTGTTGAGGGTTTATTTCCATTGGAGATGAGGATTGGAAACCTGGTGTCTGATTTTCCCCTTAGAGTCAGGAGCCATGCGTCAAGCCATACACCCCCCACCCACTCCCCATGCCCTCTCATATCTGGCATGACCCCTTCAAGTCCCCTCATATTCCCCCATGCCCCTTCCATCCCCCCTTATATCCTGCATGCTCTCTCCATGCCCCTTCTACCTCCATGCCCTTCATATGCCCCATGCTACCCCCATGCCCCTTCCGTGCACCCTATACAACCTCCATACCCATTCTTCCGATATTCACTATGTATAGAACCAATGAGCCATTGGCAAGTCTTTGAAATGCTCCTGCGACTGACAAAATAAGCAAGCATGCTTGGAAAATCTCCTTTGAGAAAATATTGGCTCATCTTACAACCTCATAAAAGTGTCATTCAGAGTTATTCATAGTATCAATGACGAAAGCTTTAATCCGCTTAACACCTCTTAATCTTTTCCAAATAAACAAACAGGCATTAGAAAACCTCATGCCATTTGGAAATCCAGGAATATGACATCTACTGGTTCCCCTTTATCTACCCGATGGGTTGCATCCTCAAAAAACTCTAATAAATTTGTCAAACGCCGATTTCCCTTTCATAAAACCATGATGGCTTTGGGCGGAATTTTCTGTGCCCGCTGGTGTCGGGCATGTTTGGCGGCGTGAACGGACAACATGGCAAGAAGGCCAAAAATTGGTTTTCCAACCCCCCCCTGCAATTAAAGTGCTCAGGACATTGAGATGAGCGCGATGTGGGAAGGACCTGCGTGCATGGGAGAGTGCTAGCACGAGGCTCTGAAAGGGCCTGCCACACACACACACCTCACCCTCCAGAATCACCCATGGGCCAACTGTGTGCAGCTGAACTGCTAGTGGGAGGGTGGTCAGGTTGGGGGGGAGTGGGGTCGGGGTGCAGTGGGAGGACTCACTAAGCTCGTCAATGAGGCTGAAAGGCACCAATACACATTATTCAGTGAAAGTGAATATATTTTGAGATTGTAAAGTGACAAAATGTGTTCACCTGTGCAACCAACTGTGATCAGAAATTCTTAACTTTTAAATGCCTTGGACTTCTAGGTGCTGCCCTGATGTCTGCAGCAGGGTGGAGACAGCCTGCGCAATGGTGGGCCCTGTTGCCTCTGATGACTTTGGTGTGGGTCCTTTGGAGGGCTGAGACCTTGGAGGGAGCAGCTGGTCCCAGCTTGCTTTGGCTGTCCCCCTGTGGGCCAGCTGCTCCCTCTGCGGTGACAGAGGACGAGGTTGAGGGGGTCACAGGCAAAGTGGACTCGGAAGGAGAGGACAGCCTCTGAGATTCCTGAGTGGATGACCCAGGGATGTCCAGCTGCTGTTCCTACTCCCTTTGGGTGCCCGAGGGCCCCAGACTGACTCCTCGAGGAGAAGGAGCACCTGGGGGGATGTCGAAGTGGGCCGTTTCCCTCTCACCTTGCCACTGCAGGAATTCACCCATGGCTCCTGGATCAGGTTCTGCTGGACCAGGGTCTCCATGTTGTCCACCATCCTCCCCATGGAGGTCTCCATACGCGCATTTGTGGGCACCACTTCATCAGAGAGCAGGTGGACACACTCCTCTGACTCACGTGCCACTCTGTTGAGGGCTTCCAATAGCTCTCCGTGATGTTCCCCTGCCTTCTGGAAGGCCAAATTCAGAGACTCCTCATCTGACTCGGACCTCACAGATGCCTCTTCCCCAGCAGTCCTCCAAGTGCCGTGGAGCTTGGCTGAACCTGCCTCCTCCTGTTGTGGTCACGTGTCCGTGCGTTGACCACCAGATTGCAAACCCAAGCCTGCCCCAGGTCTAGGTCCCACCAAGGTGTGTGTCTGTGCTCTGGTGGAGTGTGTGGGTAAGCGCTGTGATGGGTCTTCCATGCTGCTTATTTCCAGCCTTTCAATGGAGAAGGGGTCCTCTTAGCTGGAGGTGAAGACGTGGATGGAACTGAGGAACTGGCTGGCTGAGTGTTTCGATTGTTTGGCAGAGCTCCCTGTGAACCAAAGTAGAGATAATTAGTAACAAAAACAAAAATAACTGGAAAAACTCAGCAGGTCTGACAGCGTCTGCGGAGAGGAAGACAGAGTTAACGATTCGAGTCTGTATGACTCTTCATCAGAACTAAAGAAAAATAGAAATGAGGTGAAATATAAGCTGTTTGAGGGGGATGGGACAGGTAGAGCTGGGTAGAGGGCCAGTGATAGGTGGAGGCAAAGGAGAGATTGCCAAAGATGTCATAGACAAAAGGGAAAAGGGGTGTTGACGGTGGTGATATTAGCTAAAGGACGTGCTAATGGTGACATTAAGGGCAGAAAGCAGGACGAGCAAGTGACAGATGGCCCTAGTGGGGGTGGGGTGGGGGGAAGGGATCAAAATAGGCTAAAAGGTGGAGATAAAACAATGGATGGGGATAAATTTAAAAATAATAATAGAAATAGGTGGGAAAAGAAAAATATATTTAAAAATTAAAAATATATAAGTGACTTACCCTGGCAGAGCGGATGAGACCATTCATCCTTTTATCGGCACTGGGCGGCTGTCCCCTTTTTTAGGGCATTGGTGCTGACCACTGCTGCTACTGCCTCCCATCCTGCATTAGTGATGTTCCTGCCCCTCCTGCGGCCGGAGCAGGTGTAGATGACATCACGGCAAGCCTCCACTGTGTCCAAAAGGTGCTTGAGGGATGCGTCATTAAACCGGTGGCGGGGAGACCTGCAGTCGTCTTGCCTTTCAGGGCCATGTCTTCTTTGCAGCAGACCTGGGCTGGAAGCACTGAGAGGTGTGTGCATGGCTGCACTTTAAATAAGGCGTCCGGCGTGATGAAGCGGTGAGGTGGTGGCCTGGTGGGTGAATGAGAGTCCGCCCACCATCCAAGAGGCTTGTTTCCTGGGAATTCATTATTCATAAGGCGGAATTGGGATGATACGGCATGAAAAGCCGCCATTGCGGCTGGCGGGTAAAACGCCCTTTTTCCTGCCCGCTACCGCATTTAGTGCAAATCTGGGACGATCCCGCCCTTTGTCTGATCGTCCTCTAAGTGCATTGTTAAGGCTTCCTGAAGAATAGTTTCCAGTACATCCCCAATGACTGATGTCAGGCTAACTGGCAGTAGTTCCCTGTTTTCTCTCCCTCCCCCCATTTCTTGAAAAGAGGTATCAGATTTGCTAATTTTCAAGCTGCTGGGAACATCCCAGAACTTGTCAATTTTGGAAAATCATAGCCAGAGCCTCCACTATCTCTGCAGCTACCTGTTTTAGAACCCTAGGATGTCAGCCATCAGATCCTGGGGATTTGTCAGATTTCAGTCCCCAAGTTTCTCCAGCACAACTTTTGTTTTGATATTAAACTCCTTAATTTCCTCGTTCCTTTTTAATTTGGATTTAGGAATAAGTAACTCAATGTCAACATTTGCAGATGATACCAAACTGGTGGATAAAGCTAATACAGAGAAAGAGTGCAGCATAATATAAAATTACATTAGCAAATTTGCAGACCTTGCAGTTACATAGCAAATTAACTTTAGCACAAAGAAATGTAAAGTTATACAGTTAGCTGTTAGAAAAAAAAAATCGAAGCATCATCATTAAATTAAAAGAAAACTGAATTGGGTGGAAGAGCAAAGCAATCAATGGATATAGGTAGAAAATCATTACAAACAGAATTGCCAGTCAGCAAAGCAATTAAAAAATGCAAACAAAAGACTGGGGTTTATTTCCAGGGATTATAGAATTCAAAGTAATGGAGTTATGTTAAACTTGTGCAGGGCCCTGGTCAGGCCACACTTAGAATGCAGTGCACAGTTCTAGTTCCCATGCTATTTACAAAAAGGGTGTATAAACACCGGAGAAAATGCAAAAAAGATTTATAAGGATGGTACCAGAACTTGGCAATTCCAGATACTGGAAAAATTTGAACAGCTTGGAGCTTTATTCCTTTACGAAAGAGATGACCTCATAAAGATCTTTAAAATGGATGACACGGTTGTTGGGCAGGGTGTCTGTGGAGAGAATGTTTCCACATTTGGGAGAATCCAAAACTAGGGGCCATCAATACAAGATAGTTACTAACAATTCTAATAGGCAAAAAATAAATTTCATTACTCAGAGAGTGCTTAGAATGTGGAACTCAATGCCATGGGAAGATTGAGACACGTAGTCTAGATGCTTTCAGAATAACTAGATCAGTACAAGAGAGAAAAGGAAATAGAGATATATGTTGAAAGGTTGAGATAAGGCAACTGGAATGGGAGGAGACTCATGTGAAGTAGAAACACTAGCATAGATTAGTTGGGGCAAATTACTTGCATCTGTGAGGTAATTCCATGTAAAACTGACCTGTTTTCTTTGTGCTGGCCTCATTTCCCCTTCAAATCCTTTATCCTCGCCCCGTGCAGTCTGACCGATCTCAAAGCATTTATCAAAGCGGCAGAAGGAGGTTTGCGTCAGAAGGTTGAAGAAGGTGACTTCAATGGCCTGATTGGTGTAATGGGCCACCTCATGGCTGTGAAAGAGAGACAGGTTACAACGAATGAGATGTTTGAGCCTCTTAAACAGACAATAGAGCTCCTGAAGACCTATGAACAGGAATTACCTGAAGAAGTACATCAACTGCTGGAGGTCAGTGAAATACGATGTATTCTTTTAATTTTCTGAACCTGTATGTGAGACTGATGTTAATTTCTGTACTACTAAAAGAACTGAAGTGAACACTGGACTTTGATTAAAAAAAACCGCCTGAAGCTAATACAAATCTTGTGATTGACAATCTTTTTGTGTATACACTTGAAATGACCTCTAATGTTTCCAGACAAGTTCTTAATTTTAGAATATCTTATCAGCAAGATCTCTTTCTGTCAAGAATAATGAACCCCGTTAACATTAGGTACGCCGTAATAACTCATTCTGCTGTTTTAGTGATTCAGCCTAATATAAAGGAATTCTACTATTCCTGTCGGGTAGTATACAATGTGCATGTTTTTTTTGCTTTGTTAAGTGTTACTTGAAGCTGTATACTTGCTTGGTGATTTTGTACCTTCCAACACAATGTGGACTATTTGGCCAGTCCCCCAGGCAATGTCATTGCATTTGTGCTTTATGCCAGTGAGAGAACGCTATAAGCAAAGCAACTCAAATATAATACATACCTTGTTGAGGGGGGAAATGCTGCCATTCTGGACCTCAAGGCCACCACTGAAATACATTCTTAGTTCAGATATTTAACAGAGAATTGGAAAACATGGTTGTAATTTATTCATATGGGTGTCACTAGCAAGGCCAGCATTTACTGCCCATCCACAGTTGCCCTTGAGAAGGTGGTGGTAGACTTTTTTCTTGATTTGCATCAGTCCATGTGTTAAAGGTGCTCCCACAGCGCTATTAAGTAGAGAGATTTTGACCCAGCGACGGTGAAGAAATGGATGATTATATTTGCAAGTGGGATGAGTGACTGGGGAGGGGAGTTGGATGTGATGGTGTTGCCATGCACCTTCTGCCTTTGCCCTTCCAGATGGTGAAGACCATGGGTTTGGGAGGTACTGTTGAAGTGGAATCCTACAGACAAAGATGCTGGAATTATATCAATTTCACTTGGCAAAATTCACACTTCTTTCCTTTACATTATTTTCCATCCATCAGTTCTGCAGTCTCCTTCATTCATTGAATAAACATGTACATTTTATTTTATTTTATTTATTTTATTTCTCATGTGCTCGTTGCAACATCGGCTGCTTCCCCGTGCTGACTAAGGCGACAAATTAGTATTTCCTAGACTGGTAGGGACCTTACAAAAGTAAAATACTGCAGATGCTGGAAATCTGAAGTAAGAACAAAAAATGCTGGACAAACTCATCGGGTCACGGAGCATCTGTGGATGGAAATGGAGTTAACGTTTCAGGTCGATGATCTTTCGTCAGAGTTCTGATCATTCTTTCATCTGATTACGATCAATGTTCTGTAAGCATTTACTTACCAGGCTGAATGGGAGGAAATGCATAGAAAACTTAGCTTACCCAGGTGATTGAAAAGGCATCTGTTGATATGGCACCTGGGTCTGATAGCCAAGAAACATGGTTCTCTACCTGTGCATTTAAACACGATGCTAAAAGATCAACCTACACAGTTGTAGGAAAACAGTCCCGTCTGGCTTCCGTTCAAGCTAGTCATTGGATTTCCTTGATTTATCATCAGGTATTTGATTTAAGGCACCAGGCAAATATTTGGCAGTGACCCAAATGTCTCTAGATATGCACCATTTCTAGAAAAGCTTGGCAAGTTCGTTACATGCCTGTAATTTTGTTCCTCTCATATTGTTTATGTATGCAGCTGCAGTTGTGTTATCTAGTTGCATAGCAATACGTACTTGGCTGTTATGTGGACAGAAAGCTTGTAAGGCAAAGAAACAGCCTTCACTTCTAAATAATTTATTTCATTTCCTTCTGCTTGTGGTGCCTCTTCAGCATTCCAACTTCCTCCGGTGTGCATGGTACCATTAGATGCACCCCATCCTAACCCTGAGGCATCGCTTATGCTGTGTATTGTTGGTGTCCCCTTATCAATGTTATTGACTGCGGCTGACACATTGTCAAATCACCAAATTAGCTCATCGCGAGCTGCTGGAGAACAGATCATGTTTCTGTCAAAATGTCCTTTGTTTTCTTTCCAAGCTCATGTTCTTTCCTTTTTGAGCTCTTTGTAATGCAATGGCCCATATTGTACACCCGAGAAAGCAGCCACTAATCTGCCAATCACAGAAGAAACAAATCATATTGACAGTGAATGTGAGGCCATCAAACATTTGCAGAGACAACATATTTCCTCTGATTTTGCCTCAGAGGCTGACTTGCATTGTAGAGGAGTTCAGTATAAACCCTAGAAGAGTAATTTCATGTATTGGGCCTGTAGGATAATGGGTTAATAGTTCTGGTAACGAGATAGTGATTTTAACAGTGACATCAGCAGAAAGGTGCAAGAGACTGAGAAGATGCAATAGTCTGTACAAGAGAGAGATGGACTTACCTAGAAGCTTAGAATGTACCAAACTGTAAATAAAGGAGTTTTTAAAGAACATGCCTGAGTTAGACCTAAGTCACTCAAAGGTAGTGGGAAACCATCCCACAAAGAGAGATCCAAATGGTATTTAAATTGGAAACCAAACACAAAGCAGGGTCAAAGGCAGATTTAAGTGGGTGTATGATGAAACCAAGGTCAGATAGTATTAGGGCAGTTTTCTGACTGCATCCATTGCTCCCTGTTTCATTTTGGCAAGCAGTAAGGTGTCATCTATATATACCGCTACAGTATGACCTTTGCTTCTCATCATTGCAAATGATGGCTTCAATAACTTTGTGAACACACGAGGTCCTGAGTTCAGCCCATTTGGTAAAGTTTTAAACTGCCAGTGTCCCTTTAGGTGTTTTCTATATTGTCTTGCAATTGGCGCCGTGTAGTGTGCGTCTTTGAGGTCATTTGAGGCCATACTGCAGCCCTTGGTATGGAATTGTACAGCAACATCGAAAGTATCTATTTTAAAATGGTGATATTTTATATATTTGTTCAGATTTGGTAGATCTAGAATCATGCGATATCCACCATCTTTTTTCAGTTCAGCAAAAATATTTGAGACAAAGCGCCATAAACTTCTGATGGAGTGGTAATTGATTCAGATTGTCGTTCTGTTTGAAAGCTCCTACCTTAAAATCCACAGGATGCTATCTGGCCCGACCTTCCGACTCAGACTGGTTGAGATCTGGGTCGTGCAGTGCGACCTGGGGACTAGTGTCGAAGGGCTATAGAGCTGAAAGTAAGTAAACCCCGTCCCCTATTTTACGGTACGAGCTGTCGTAAACCAGGCAGGTTTGAAGGTCTATGACAAGGTAAATGTATAAGATAAGTGGGTAGGATCTGGGGTTTGGTTGGTCCACGGTGGGGGCTGGGGAGGGGGATGGGCTGGGTCGGGCTGGGCCTCATGGTGGGGAGGGTGTCAGGCTAGGGGTGTGGGTGGGGTCAGGCCTCTGGGAGTCAGAGAGGAGGAGGAGCGGAGGGTTGGGTTGGGCCAGGGGTGGGTGTCGGATCAGGTCTCGTGAGGGGGTATGGTGGTGGGGTCTGGCCTCAAGTTGGGGCTGTGTTGGGGCGGGCCTTTTTGGGGGGGGGGATGCAGGAGGGAAGCAGGGTGGTCGGATCGGGTTGGACTGTGGTGTAGGGGTGTAGGGTTGGGACTTGGGCCTGGTTGGAGGTTGGGTGGGGGGGGTGGGGGGGGGAGAGGGGATAGAGTCCCCATGGGGTGAAGGGAATCCTGTGGGTTAGGGAGCTCCTGTTGGGGGTTTAGTCCCTTGGGGGTGGGGAGGTTTCATCTGGGAGGGGTAGTCAGGGGGTCGGGGTAGTCCACTGGGGAGTCGGGGACAGGGTGGGGGAGTCCCGTAGAGGGGCGTAGTTGGGGGGATTGGGGTGAGGCCTCTGGGAGGTCAGGGATGTGGGGGGAGTCCCGTGTGGGGGTGACTGTGGGTCTGTGCAATAGTTACCCAGAAGTTAGAAGAGGCTTTAATTCTTCTAACTTTTCTGTGTGACTATTGCTGTAACACAGTCAGAATGATTCAAAGTTTGTGATTTAAATCACATTTTTGGATTATTCCCAGTGCAAGGCAATTGCCCAGTGGAAGTTTGCACATCTGGGCAATTTCCATGCAAACCTTACCTGTGAACTTCCGGGGCAGGGAGTTCCCCAGAGCATCTTTGTGGTACCCCCAATGCCTGACACCACCCACCTCCCCCCCTGACACTCTGGAGCTGACAGGCCTGAAGTCTCCATGTGTGGACATAATCTTTTCAATCATGCTTTTGTGTTGAAATCTAAAAATTTCCTCATCAACTGCTTTAATTTCTTTGCTGTTCAACCTGTTTGGTTGAGGTGTAAAAGCTTGTTTGGCTGGGTTACTAATTTCAAATTCCAAATCATATTTGGAAACCAAGTTCAAAATGGCTTCATCCTATGTTATAGCTTCCCGAGCATCGTTACAGCTACTCAATCGACCTCCGATATGCTCCGTTTCAGTTGTGACATGAAAATAAGGCTGCCCACTTTCACTTACAAGAGATGCATTAGTACAGGTTAATTCTGGTTCAACTGGTGTCTGTCTGACTGCTGATAAGTGGCGGGCTGTTTCCCTTGCTTGCTTGGGAGTCTTTGTCCCTGTCCGAATCTGTTCTGTGGATGCTGTGGATGGTTGAAATGATGCTTGACCCCTTTGAAAGGCTGAGGTGCTTTCCCCATGGATGGCATCCATCCAGCCTCCTGATATTTCTGATGAAGAAAAAGCCTGTTGCACTGTTTGCCGTAGGGTGGTGTTATGGTTTGTAGCTCTGTGACCAATATTCGATTGATTTCCCATGGGTGGTCCATCTTTGACAAATGGAGCACTAGATCCCTGCCTACCAGTATCAGGTGGATCATCAGAATCTGGATCTGGAACTATTGCTCCAGTAATTGCTCCACTTACAAGAATGCAAGAATTAGGAACAGGAGTAGGCCATTCTGTCCCTCGAGCCTGCTCCGCTATTCAATAAGATTATGGCTGATCTGACTGTGGCCTCAACTCCACTTTCACGTCTGCCCCCTATAAACCTTGACTCCCTCATTGATCAAAAACCTATGTAACTCCACCTTGATTCATTGACCCAGCTTCCACTGCTCTCCGGAGAAGAGAATTCCACAGACTCACGACCCTCTGAGAGAAGAAATTCCTCTTCAGCTCAGTCTTAAATGGGAGACTCCTGATTTTTATCTGTGTCCCCTAGTTCTGGACTCCCCCACAAAAGAAACACCCTCTCAGCATCTACCCTGTCAAGTCCCCTCAGGATCTCAGACGTTTCAATAAGATCACCTTCCATTCTTCAAAATTCCAATGGGTATCAGGTCAATCTGCTGAAACGTTCCTGGTAGGATAACCCCCTTCACCCCAGAAATCAGTCACGTGAACCTTTTCTGAATTTCTTCTCAAGTAATTATATCCTTTCTTAAGTAAGGAGACCTGAACTGTGCACAGTACACCAGATGTGGTCTCACTAAGGCCCTGTACAGCTGTCGCAACACTTCCCTACTTTTATACTCAATTACCCTTGTGATAAATGCCAACATTCCATTTTCCTTCCAGTGTAAGCCTTATAACTGCTGGTCACAGAATTGTCACAAGAGTAGGGTACAATCGTACTCACCGTGCTCATAATCAGTGCTCCCATGTTCCTTTTCTGCATAGACATCAAAGCAGATGGAGTCAGAATATTGCTGATAATCAGCCAAATCTTCATGCCTGTCCGCTTGAGTGTGGTGACTTCTTGTCTGCTGTGATCGTTTAGCACCTCTTGCACCCCCACTGGTGCTGCCAGTGCTGGCACTGTC
The DNA here is from genome assembly GCF_964194155.1 of Cetorhinus maximus. NCBI lineage: Eukaryota > Metazoa > Chordata > Chondrichthyes > Lamniformes > Cetorhinidae > Cetorhinus > Cetorhinus maximus. Next base: position 8,820,232 of record NC_135902.1, on the reverse strand, counting down.
ATTGGCACACAGAGCTTCAACCATAGTGTTCAGTTGCTTGCTTTCCTCTCTCCATGAGAATCGATCATCCCCTTTTTGTCTCAAAGACTTCTTGGGTCCAGCAGCTTTGACTTTAGTTTCCCCACCTGACTCCACGGAGCCGGTTGCTGTAATCTTATCCTTCAGGGACTTAGGCTTTGCACTGCCCGCTGAGTATCGCCTGACCCCCAAAGGCCATTGCATCATGATGACCGCATATCCAAGGGCTTTCTGTATGGTAAGGTAGCCAAAGCCAGATGATCAGTAAGTTGCTCAAAGTTCAGCTTCAAGGATGTTGGCAAAGGGAGAAATGAAGGCCCTAAACATTCATTATCGCACCTGGGAGTCACTAGCCGACGACAGAGGGAAATGGCGACACCTCCAGTGTATTGGCATGTACCACCATGCTGACAAGTGGCTACAGCTACTCGGCAACAGAGGCCAATGCCAAAATCAGCAGCCCATAATGACACCCGTTAGCTTCCTTTGCGGCACTTGTGGCAGAACCTGCTTCAGGACGACTGACTTCTTCAGCAATCAGCAAAGATGCACCAAATGAAGACACTCCATCAGAAATGGGTTGGTTGCTGCAACCTTTCATAGCTGGAGGGATGCCGGTGACGAAACAGGATGAAGAGGCCATTTGACCAAATGATCCTGCTCTGCCATTTTCATTAGCTATATAGTTTTAATCCCAAATCCCTCAATCTTCTCCACGTTCCTTAATACTGTTACTGCCCAGGTCAGTATCTATGGTCCTCTTAAAAGCACCGCAGTTGATGTTGCATCATTGGCCTTCTGAGGGAGTATGTTCACTAATTTCACAACTGTGTGTGTGTGGGCCACTTTCTTCATTTTGATGCAATGACACTTATAATTCTTTATCCCCTTTCCCTGAACATACTAAACTGTGCTCACTAGCTCTCAATTCACCTCATCGACGCGTGAAACTGCATTACTAAATTTCTGCGTGGAATTCACCGATTTATAAAAATAAATCGTTCTTTTAATCATGTGTGAAACAATATGCATTCGTGTGAACAGTGACAGTGGTACCTAAGGAGGAATCTTTAGCTTCTCAATGAAACAAAGTGAAATTGATCAGTGTTGTTTACAACTTTCATTGGACCAGCACTTTCATCTGGTTGAACGAGCAATCATAAACTGGCAGCACCTAGAATAACAGAGAGGGATGAAGAATATGCTCCAAATGAATCACTATTCTGATTAATGCATTGAAGCTTTCTAAAGCGGTTCAGTTGTCAGCTGAGGCATATGCAGGTCTCTCACTAACATGAGAACAGTTAAGGATGAGGAAAGACCACATGATCCATCAAAAGCTTATCCTTCTAGCATTTAATTATTCTGAACTCTGTAAGGTCTGAGCATCTACGACATAGGCCTGAATTTTGTGGTCCATCTCCAATGGATTTTGAGGAAGACGAGCCCGAGTTTCTCCGCCCTTTAATTGTAGTTTGTCAGCTTTACTCTTAGTACCATTTTTTGTTCATTTTTGTGCTTTCTCCACCTTCCTGATAGTCAGAAGAAGTTGAGATTAATTTTTCTATCAACAGATGGTACACCAATAGACCATATTATTCATAGCACAGCTAATAACCGAACATTAATGAGAGAGAGAACTTGCATTTATATAGCACCTTTCATAACCTCAGTACATCCCAAAGCACTTCACAGCCAATGAAATAGTTAAATTGTATTCGCTGTTGCAATTTAGAGAAATCATGCAGCTAATTTAGCACAGCAAGATCTCAAAGCAGCAATGAAATAAATGACCAGATACTCTGGTTTAGTCAGGTTGGTTGAGGAATAAATGTTGGTCAGAACATCCCTCCTTTGAATAGTGCCACAAAACTTATATACTGACAGGACCTTGGTTTAATGGTTCATAGGAAAGACACCGACCGGGATTCTTAAATTAAGTTAGGGCGGGGTCTGGATGGGAGGCAGCAGGGGCGCAATTTGGCACAGCCGCCCTCCATGCAAGTTTGCTGCCACGATCTCAGCCCAGAGCCATTTTCAAGGAGGATAGCTTAGGCTCAGGTTGGCAGGCACCAATTAGTGTTAATTACAGGGCCTATTAAGGCCTGTACCCACGCCAACTGAGTTTTGCAGTTGGCAATGTGGGCTGTCAGCCTGGAACATGTCCAGGCCAACATGGCAGGCTCTGGGCAGGAAGTGAGGTCAGAGCCGATGCATCAGATGAGGGACCGCCCCCACCCCCCCCCGCCCCAACAAGCTTAAACCCCACACTGGACCATAATGGCTGCTGGGCCATTCCATGGAGGGGCAACTGTGTCTCTTTTTAGTCAATTTGAATCTGGCACAAGCCAAGGGGATCTCTAGGCATCCTGCAACAGTGATGTCATCAATCAGGAGAAGCAGCCATTCACACTGAAGTGTTCTCACAGACAGCAAACCAGAACTCACCTTGAGCTAAAGTTTTACAGAGAGTGCAGCATATAATTGGAACACACATGGGATTAAGTTGGAAGTTGAAATGTAAACAAACATAAAACATTATTAAAATAATGTGAAATTTTTTTAATCATAATGGAGAAATTTGACATTCCGCAAATATAAAATTAATTTGTCAAGGACAGCCAGGCTGCTCAGCAGTAATCACGCTTTTTAATTACTGTTTAAACAGTAATTGCTGTTTAAAAACCCAGTTAAACCTCATTTAATAAGCTGTAACTTTGTCCGACATTTTTAAAAGCGAGACTCAGAGCATAAAAGGGAACATTTTCATCAATTCAGCGATTTCTACACGATTGCGGTTTTAAAGAAAGACTTGCATTTATATAGCACCTTTCATGACCACTGGACATCTCAAAGTGCTTTACGGCCAATGAAGAGGGAGCTGGTGGAAATTAAAATCAATTAATTAATAAATCTGGAATATAAAACTAGTTTCAGTAATGGTGACCACAATTGATTATTGTAAGAACACATCTAGTTCACTAATGTCCTTTAGGGAAGGAAATCTGCTATCCTTACCTGTTCGGCCTACATGTGATTCCAGACCCACAGCAATGTGGTTGACTCTTAACTCTCCTCTGAAATGGCCTAATACACCACTCAGTTCAAAGGCAATTTGGGATGGGCAACAGCTGCCCTGGTGGGGTTTGAACCCATGTCCCCAGAGCATTAGCCTGGACCTCTGGATTATTAGCCCAGTGACATTACCACTACACCATCGTCTCCCACGTCACGGGCTGTAAAGCACTTTGAAACATCTGGTGGCCGTGGCAGGCGCTATGTAAAGGCAATTAAGGATGGGCAGCAAATGCAGGCCTTGCGAGCGATGGTCACATCCCATGAAAGAGTAAAGGGAAAGAATAAAAGACATATCATAATGTAGGAAACACGGGAGCCAATTTGTACACAGCACGCTCCTGCCAGCAACAATGTGATAATGACCAAATAACCTGTTTAGTTTGGGGAGACTGTAAGAGCACCACCTATGGGAAAGTGTAGAATCACTGACAGCAACTTCTGCATTCCTACATTTAAGTGCACGTGCGCAGACTGCAAAAGTTGCCGTCCATTTCAGAAGGCAGAAAATGTTGCCAGTTTCATTGTTACTGAAAACTCTAAGCCTATGTGTCCAAGTCTTTAGAGTGCATCTTGAACCTATGAATTTTTGACTCTGAGACGAGAGTGCTATCATTGTACCGAGGCTGGCACTTAAACAGAACACTTGTAGCTGTGAGCTGTGGAACCAATTTATGCCAACAGCTCCCTGTGGTTTTCTGGGTAGCTTGCCACATGCTTTCAAGCCTCTGGTGTCAGTCTTGAGCCCATGACCTTTTCACTCAGAGGCAAGAGTGCTATCAGTAAGGCTGGCACCTACATGTTGAAACATTTGGCGAGCTTTCTGATAATCTGTCACGACATCACAGTTCCACAAAGTAACCAAATGTTTGAAAGAGTTTCCCCTTATGAGAAGGAAGGTCCTATTAAGACAGTCGTGGGACAGAATTTGTCGAGAGCGGCAGTAAATACTTCACTACAAGAGCACGATTTGGCATCAAATGCATCTCGCCTTGGTTCTGGAGCTAGTAGTGGAAAGTGCAATACTCTTGAGTTGCAGCTACTAGACTGTTCAGTACTGCCTGCGTTAACATATACATTTTGCTGCTTGTGTGTGTGTATAGGAACTGCCAGAGAAGTGGAATAACGTTAAGAAGCTAGCAATAACAACGAAGCAGCAGGTGGCTCCTCTACAGGCCAATGAAGTGACGATCCTTCGCAAGAAATGTGCAAGTTTTGATGTGGAGCAACACAAGTTCCGAGAGAGGTTTCGCAAGGAAGCACCATTCAGGTAAGGGGCGACCGCTGCTAATGAGTCAGGAGCTACTGATCTGAAACCCGCTTCCAGCCAGGTAGAACTCTGTTCCCCTTGCTTGGCTGCTGTTCAACTGGAACTTTCATCACCCTGTTTTAAGAGGAGAGCTCTGTGCCAGCCTGGTTAATGCGTGCATAGAGCCATAGAGCCATATTATTAGTAATTTAAAGAAGATTGTACTGGTCAGGACATTTCAATTAAGGGATGTTGGGTTTGCAAAATGCCCAGAGCACCCAGTGAGCACTTCAAAAATTAGATTTGAATCCACACTGCAATTGCCATTACAAAGAAAGTGAGAGAATGTCTCCTCCAAGTGAATCTCGCTCCACTTCACTACAGAGACAGATTAGGTGCTGACTCTGAATGTACACTGCCAACATAGCATTGATGTTAAGCTGAAATCTCTTCACACTGATGCTGAACTGGCATCACTATTAATGCATCCCAAATGAACCTAATCCACCTTTCCAGGAGCTGGTTTTCTAAGGAATGACAGAAAATTTCTGATTAGAATTGCAATGGTTTGCTTGAACAGCTGTGAGTTGCAATGCCTTCTAGAAATTCTCTACAGTGCTTTCCATACACGTTCTTTCAGTGATGCTCTTCCCCTTATTGGTCAAGTAGACTAGCATACTAATGAACATGAAGTCTATTGCATCTTTATAAAGAGGAAACTAGCCTTAATTTCATGTCTTCCAAAGCATTAATATTTTGTAAAAGTCCAAAATTCAGTACCACTGTCTCTCTACTTTTTATGCAGAAGGTTTATATGAATGGATTTCATTTTGCGAAGATTATGGATATACTGGGAGTAATAGTAAATTGGACTATAACAGATCAGCCCTCGGTTATACATCTGTCTTGATTTTCACTTCCATTAAATTCAGTAGTATTGAGAATCAGACGGGGTTTGTAACAGGTGCCTGATGTGATATTTTCAGGTTTACACTATCACTCAAAACCAAAATTACCCCATTTATCCCTTTGAGAGTTGGTGCTTTACAAATATTTACTGCAGATTTCACTAGTGGTGTAATGCTCTATGTTCATGTGACAGTAACAATTTGGATCAATCAACATGCTTTCAAGGTTCTTTACTTTTCTTCTAGAATTTTATAGATTTTTTTTGAGTAAAATACGAAGCAAATCCCTGAAAAGCTGACTGAGTGGTAGGGTGGGCTTGAAACACTGTCAGTACAGAATAAACGGAAAGTGAATTTAGTTTACAGTAGCAAATGGAAGTCAGATCACCCAGCTGTCCTCTTGTGTATTTCTTTATTCTTTCATGGGATGTGGGCGTCGCTGGCAAAGCCAGCATTTGTTGCCCATTCCTAATTGCCCTTGAACTAAGTGGCTTGCTAGGCCAATTTAGAGGGCAATATTGTTTTCCCAACCCAAAGTGTTACATCGGTTTAACCTTCAATTTTTTTAACGGTTTTAGACAACACTTATTATGTGAAGAGAACAAAGTGTGGCTGTTAATTGCAACTTATGGTTCTGCAGGAATAAACATATTCAGTGTTTACATTTCTTTTTGATTCTGATTCAAGTCTGTCATCCATTCTTACAAATTATAGAGCGAGAGTGTCTAAATGTCAGGCCGCTGATTTATGCCTGCCTACTGGCATTCAATGTTAAAACTAAAGTTTTATTTTTTTATTTTTTCTCCCTCCTTTCAAACTGCTCTCTGCAGCCCTGAAATCACGCTGTGCAAAGATTTGCCCATACTTTACATGTTAATTTACAGTTCACTGGACTAGGAGTTTAACAGAGGCTTTATCATTGGGGTAATGCCTCTGCTAAAATAATGAACAAAGGAATTGCACATGGACATATTAATCTATTTGTATTGAAAGCAGAAAATGTTGGAAACACTCTGCAGGTCTGGCACCATTTGTAGGGAGAGAAAAAGAAAACTAATGCTTCAGTTCGATAACCTTTCGTCAGAATTGGAAAAATTTCTGTCCATGAGAAGCTTCCCCCTGTGACTACCTCTTCTGCTCCTCAATCACCCGCAATATGCCCTCCCCTTCCCACAGCACCTTCCAGTAAGTGCAGGACATGCACCACCTGCCCTTTTACCTCCCTTCTTCTCAACTTCTAGGGTCCAACACACTTCTTCAAGTAAAGCAGATTTACTTGAACATCTTTCAACTTAGAATACTGTATTCATTGTTCGTGGTGCAGTCTCCTCTACATAGGGGATATTGTATATTTTAAATCTCGGAGATATGCAGAGATGATGCACCAAGTTCTGTGTTAGTAACAGGAATTTATTTACAAGAGATTTTTTTTTTTCCATGTCTGCTTCCAGCAACATCTACAGTTTGGCTACTTATCCTTGAGTCCATATGCAGACTTAACTAATCAAGCACAGTGAGCATCAATAGTAAACAGACTCATATAATCAAACACAGAACAGTTGAACACAACAAGGGAGAACACAAACAGATTGGCTGACTCCTTTTCGGAATACCTCCATTTAGTCCGCAAGTGTGGCCCCTTGCATCTGGTCATATATCATTTAAATTCTATGCCCTATGCCCATTCTGGCCTCCCTCTCCTTGGTCTCGTACACCGTTCCAATGAAGCTCAATATGAACATGAGGAACAGCAGCTCAACTTTCAGTTAAGCACTTTATACCCTTCTGGACACAGCATTGAGTTCAGCAATGTTGGATCAGAACCTCTATCCCCATTTTATCTGACAGCAGCTATTGGTAACAATTCTGCTATTTCCATTTACACCTTCTCTGGACTCACCTTTTGTTTATTTGCCCCACTACCCAATTCCTTTTGCCTTGTGCCATCATCGCTTTTGTCTTTTCATCTCTGCTGAATTTCACCCTATCACAGACCTTTCCTTTTGTTTGTTCCTCCTCTCCGCGTTTCCCTGTTTTGGTACTTGCTTAAAACTTGTTACATCTCTAACTTTTCCAGTTCTTGATGAAAGACCATCGGCCTGAAATGTTGGGCTGGATTTTCATCCTAGAGGCGGGTAGTGGGAGTCGGGAAATTTTGCAGCCTGAGGTGTGCCCACCTCAGGAGAAAGTGCCAGCAAAGGTGGAACTTTCGTTCAGGGGTGGGTGGGGGAAGGGACAGGTGATAACTGGAGCTGCCCCTGGCAATAGTGGGCTGTCGGGTGCTGTTTAAAAGGCCCACCTCGGTGTTCTGGACTTCATCCTGGTTACCATAAAAACAATAAAACAGGAAACAGTCCTCCATCCCTCACCCCTCATACCTTTGCAGCTCCCCACTTCCCACAACCTCCAAGTCATCTCGTGTCCCCAACATCCACCCTCAATGGCCCCTCATGCCCTCCATGCCCACCTATGCTCCTCCCATGGGTGGGTGGAGGGGCATTGGTTGGCATGGAGGTTATGAGGGGCCATTGGGGGTGAGTGGCTGGGCATAGTTTGGCAAGGGGGCATGGGTAAGAACTTTTGAACTCGCCTTTCAAAAGGTTCCCTCATCCAGACAATGGTTCATGACACCTCTGAGGGGTTGTAAAGCACGGCTCATTGAAAGATTGTCCTGACTCCACGAAAGTTGCGGATGGCTGGTAGATGCCAATTCCTGCTATGGAGCCGGCCGGTTCAGCATAGCAGGGCTCACTGCCTGCACTCTTATCCTGCGCTGGTGAAAATTGGGGGCGGTAGGACTGGAGCTGGGAATCCTGGAATCTGGTCCCGTCTGCCGTTGTTAATGGTCGGCAGAGTCTTCCTGACTCCATGAAAATCCAGCCCGTAGGGCAGAATATTCCATACCACCAGCAGCGGGGAGCTTGGCGGGCGGGAGAGCTTAATTTGGCGTGAGGCCAAAAATCAGTTTCTCAAGGGTGAGATGCACTTTAGCAATGAAGTTCTCGGGACTTGAAAGGCAGGTTGAAGGTGGGTCGAGCTTCCCGACGACCAATGTCAGGAAGCCGTTTTGCATGCATTAGCATGTCATGCATGCTCATTAAAAGACCAGCTGGCCATAATTGAGCTGTCCCTCCAAATTACGTTCCCTGCCGGCGAGAAATGAGAACATTCACCTTTACAACTGCACGGAAGTGGTGTGCAGCTGGCGAGTTTGACATCTTCCATGATTAACGGAGAGTTGCTGCTGCATTGTCCTCTTTGGGGAGCGTCTGTAAATGCCAGACTATGCTGGAGACTGGGTGGCAGCAGTGCAAGCTGTGTGGAGGATGACCAAGGAAGGGGAGAAGAGTTAGCAGGGAAGAGTGCAGCAGTGGCCAGGCAAAGGTGTAAGGAATAGTGCAGGCTGCCCGGGTGCCCTTTAAATATGACCTTCAACCCCCCCATGAGACAATGGCGGGGGTGGCAACTTCCTGCCTTCTCCCACTGTGAGAATTGTCTTAGATACATCATTAATAAGCTGAACATCGCCAGATTGCACATGGCCCACTGTCCCCCCCCCCCCCCCCTCCCATCCCCACCCCACCCACCACCTCCCCCGCCAGCGGAACTCACTCCCAGTTTTGCACCCACCACCGAACCCAGGCTCCGGAATGGAAGATTCCGGCCATTCTCTCTCCACAGTCACTACCAGACCTGCTGAGCGTTTTCAGCATTTTCAGTTTTTATTTCAGATTTCCAGCATCTGCAATATTTTGCTTTTGTTGAGCATTTGTATCTTGATCACAATGAACAATTGCAAGGCCTATGTGTACCATTCCACTTGATCTCTCTTTTATTTCCTGTATTTTTGCTGCATGTAGTTACTGGTAGCATCAGAAAACAAATGCACTAATGAGAAGAATGTCCCAGGATTCTGGTTTCCCACTGCGCCGGGAAAGCTTTCTGCAATCCTTGTTTCTTTGTCATTTTGCATTTGCTTCTGAACAGGTAGATACTTTTGACAGGTGTCAATGTCCTGCAGTGTAATCTTCAGGTGAAGCAAAATTAGTCCACAGGATATAATGGGGATAGTTTGTTAGGAAATAACTTGGTCTTCGTTTAAAAGGCCCATAGTTTCTGCTTAAGTTTATACAATGCTTTGATTTTGCATTATTATTTATCATTCAGTAGCAAACCTTAACATCAATTTGGGAAGGTGGCAAGAAGAGTTGGGGTATAGGAGCCCCTCCGAAGGACAAACTGAATATCCAGGAGATGCAGAACGGAAACACTATAATGCTATCACTGGCAGAAGGGTGTAATTATTGTGTAACAAGTTTACATTTGCAGTCTCCATTATAAGTGCGGACTTAGGAATTCATGATGAGAAATTGATAGCAGTTTCATGCTGACCTAAGATTTTTAATGTATAGGTGGGTGTCGCAATTTTCAATTTTGGCTGATGTAATTGCACTTAACAAAATATTGTGCTGAAGCAAACTGATTAAATTAGTTTCTTTCTTTTCAGCGCAGTTTGTCAAACAAAATGAGACACAAATCCCAGATCAGCTTTAATTTGATATGACTGAGCCAAGGTTATAAAATCATAAAAATTCAAAGCACAGAAGAAGCCATACAGCCCGTTGTGTCTGCCGAATGTTACCGGGCAATCAAAATTCACTGTCCTGCCACCTCCCCGTAACACTGTACCTTCCTCTGTTTCAAACATAAGCCACTTTTCCCTTAAGGTGGCAATTGCCTCTCCTTCAGCTATTCCCTGTGGCAAAGCATTCCATGTTTCAATGATTTTCTGCATTAGGACATGTCCCTTTAGGTCTCTCCTCACACCCTTCACGCCATTTTTAAACTGTTGTCTTCTCATGATTGACTGTTCAGTCAAAGGAAATATTTGCTTTGTGAAAACCCTTAACGATCTGGACTTGGCACTGGGAGTACCATTTCTAATGGATACCAGACTGGGCCAGGTAGTTTAATTGGGCGGTATAGCTTAAGCAAAGGAAGAAAGCAACTAAATACGGAAAGACATGGGGCGGGATGGCATGGGACCCTTCTGTGCACTAAGTGTGGTGGTGGCTGTGAAAAGTGACATTGTTCTTGCTGGGCGCAGTGGTGGGTTTCCGTGTTGTCTGCTTCCCGCCTCATTAAATATGCATTAGCAGGAAGCGCGTCGGATTGCGGGCGGGTGGTTTCTGATTCGCCCAGCCCACCGTGACCTTAACAGACCTTCACTCCCGGCACTATATTTAAACCACACCCACGCACAGCCTTCTCAATGTCTGCAACCCCGGACTGCCCCACGAAAGACGTGGCCCCCAAAGGGAAGAAGCTTGCTGCTCCAAAGTTTAGTGACGTCTTGCTGGGCCACCTGCTGGATGGCGTTGCGGCCGCTGGGATGTCCTCTACCCCTCGTCATGGCAGCAGGAGGTCCACCAATCTCACCACTCCGGCTTGGAAGGCGGTGGCAACGGTGGTCAGTGCTAACACCGCACAGAAGAGGTCAGCCATTCAGTGTAGAAAGAAGATGATTGATCTCCTCCGTTTTGCCAGGTTAAGTCAACCATCTCATCACTCTCAACTCACACACTCACAAGCTCATCAGGCATTCGCAGGATGACGCTTCACAGGGATCTCACACACTGTCAGCTCAACAGGCATCATCAATCACTCTCTCACACACACCTTCACATCTCCAGCTGGGCTCATATCCTGTGTAGCTCACATCCTCATCTTGTGCATGGCTCCACGCGCTACCCACACAGGGCAGGCATCCTCTTCATCTACCTTGGCATGCGTCCTGCTCACACTATCCATTGAGTGTTTCTCAACTTGCAGTTGTCTGTGTTGTGGCCACAAGGCTCTCTCGTCACAATAGAGAGATGCAGTGTCATACATTCTGCGTAGCGTCCCCTCACCTAAACACTTGCCAAAGTCAGTGATGATAAAACCAAATGGTGATGTCTTACAGTCAATGGAGCCTTTCAGCATGCTCTGGAAGTACATATTGTAACTTTGGACAATGCTGAAGGGAGCAATGGGATAGGAGCGAGGATGGAGTGAAGCTGAAGTGTACTCTTTATTAGCAACGGCACATGACCTTGAGGGCTTCGTGGTGTCTTAGCATTTTGGGGTTTGCAAGGACCAAGGCTGGACATGAGGGCAGACTGTCTGTGTTAAAGGGGAGGCATTTTAATGACTGCCGGGCAAGTGTGTGAATGTCGTCATCCTCAGGTGGTCCACATCCATAGTAAGGTGAGGATGAATGCAGGCCAGCATCCCTAACTGAGAGTGCCGGATGTCAATGTGATAGAGAAGAAGGTGACACAAAGGACTGAGTGATCTCACAATGGATGAACACATGCAGAACGTCCTCGGCTGCCTTGGTCCAAGTGTTACCTATCAGTATCACCATCAAGGTCACACAGAATGTGTTGTACTGTTGCTGGAGATGGATCTCCTTGAGGAGCTTTGTAGGACTGAAGGCAGACAGCTACACGTCCACTGATGATTGTACAACATCTCCTGCCTCTACTGGGCTGCCGTAGTGACTGGGATGCTGGAGAGATGCTTGAAGAGGCAGCACCTCCTGACGTCTGATGTCGGGACACCCTCCTCCAGTTAGCACCTCATGGCAACAAGGATACATGCTCTCGAGGCTTCATCATCCTTCAAAGGACCAAGACAGTGGTGGGCCTGATGTGTAAGTGCTTATTCTCAGTTTGAAGTGCATGGTTTAGGTGAGAGGGAAAGCAACGCTGGTGTTCAGAATGGAGGATGCTCACTACAACTCATCATTCTGCTCATGTAACCTGATGGCCCTGAGGGCCTCAGGTGCACGCCTGCCTCGTCTGGCCCATGCAATGGCCTCTTCCCCTGCAGACTCAGCTTCCTCGACCTCATTGCCCTTAACCCTTTCAGTGTCCCCCTCATCGAAGGAAACGTGCAGTTCCTCTATGTTGACATCTGGCAAGTCCCCCCCACTTTGCAATGCCAGGCTGTGCAATGTGCAGCAAGCCACAATGATCCACGAGACTCTCTGGGCAGTGCACTGGAGCACTCCGCCAGATCAACTGAGACATTGGAAGTGTATCTTCAAGATGCCAATGGTGCGCTCCACCAGTGTTTGGGCAGCGGTATGATCTTGTTGTACCTTCTCTCTGCCAGATTTTGTGACTTCCAAACGAGCATCATCAGCCACATCCTTTGCAGGGAGCCTTTGTCACTGAGGAGCCAACCCTGGATCCTTTGTGGTCCCTCGAAAATGTCCGGAATCTGCGACCTCCTCATTGCACAATGTATGAATCATGGCAGATTCCCGGGTATCTCGCACAGACCTGCATGGTTTGTTTCTTACGATCACAGGCCAGCTGCACATTGAGCATGTGGAAGCCTTTCCTGTTGATGTGTTGCATTACCTGTTGCCAGGGAGCTTTTATAGCCACATGAGTGCAGTCGATGGCATCCTGCCCCTGTGGGAATCCGGAAATCGCAGCAAAGCCCCGAGCTGGCCTTGCTTAATCTCTAGCGAAGCCAGTGTAATTGTAAACCTTGGCAAAAGTTGTTACCTTCTGTATACACTTGTGTGTGGAAGTTTGAGAGATTCCACTGAGGTCCACAGTGGAGCCCTGGAAAGGATCACTCACGCAGAAGTCAAGAGCGGCGGTGACTTTCAGAGCCACTGGCAATGGATGTTCTCCCAGTCCTTGTGGCGTCAACTCCTGGAGAATGTGGCAGATGTGTGCACCAGATCCCTGGACATGTGAAGGTGTCACTGACATTGTCACTCGCTCATCTGCAGAAAAGACATGTGTGTTCTGTACACCTTCTGTGTTGAGAGCTGCCTATGCAGCCTCATCCTCTGCGTCAGGAGGGGGTCCTGCTGTCCCTTGCTCATAAGGGTGGAGCTCTTCCCTTTGACAAGCCTGGTGCTGCCGACACAATCTTCTCTGCCTTCACTCCTGCCTATGTGCGATGATGCAATAAATGCAGCCTCCATCTTCCTGAATGTCTCCTCTCTGCAGCATCAAAGGGAAAAAGACATGAGTCAGCATCAGCCTCCAAAGGTCCTATTTCTATCGATGACTTGTAGGTTACTGTGGGTTAAAGGGCTTGGCTTCAGTGTCGGCACTGAGATTCTGGCCAGTGCAAGGTGCTTTTCAAGGTGCTCCTCCCTGACCTCCGCCCCTTTACATGCCCGGCTGCAATGAGATTACTTTAGCTCGGAACTTGGATGTGTTGCTTTCAGGCCAGGTATTGGCTGCACTCTAAGTCTACACTGTTTAGAATACACATGAGGGCTCATGTGTAGCGAGGAACTGAGATTGTTTGAGGGGGAGCTGAGGCTTCTCGTCTGTGAACCTGCCAGCATCAAAATTCTTAGCTCTCACTTTTAACATGCATCTGCCGCTTGACCAGTTGCCCATTTGCTGCTGACCTCATTATCACTCCGGGGAATTTCCACTCTGGGAACAAGGGGTTAATGCAAAGAGATCGATTAGAGCCACTACTCTGGATGAGTCTCGCATGAATGTGCTTAACTGCACGACTCTCCTGATTCCCTGCATTGTCACTGAAAGGCTCTTAACATGTCTCAGCTGTGCATCTCTCCTCATTTGGGGATACACAGTTCAGTCTGGTGCCTCTTTAATTGGCCCCTCAGTGCAGTCCATCACTCCTTCAAAAAGCCTTCAGAGCCCTCACCAGTAGAGCTTTTACCCAGCTTGGATTCTCCCTGTGTGACTGGAAATCCCTCTCATCGTTCTGGAGGATCTTACTGTTCAGGTTTCCCTCCCTCCGATACCTCTCATGCCTCCCCCTCCAATCCTTGATCCTTTTATGATTGCAGTGGATATCCCAGTGTTACCCCCTGAGTCGATTGAGGCGGATGTGCCAATGCCCCATGGGGACCTTACCCCCACCACCCCCCATCTTCAGGCCTATTGACCAGTGAAATATAGAGAACCCCCTCCCTCACGAGGCCTTTGAAAGGCCCCTACACCACCTATTCCCCATCTATAGTCTGCAGAGGCCTCCCCTCTCCATGATGTGCCATCTATGGCCCAGTGTTATGGCAGAAGCTTCCCGGAGCAACACGTCTGACGTTATGACCATGCCCTGCGCACAACCTGCTGGGCACGATTGACACTGGACTGACATACCCTCCCCCTCCCTGGACTTGGGACAAGGACACTCTTTGCAAGGTCAGCAATGCAAAGTGAAGCACTTCCTCACTCTGCCATCCTCCCATTCTGGCCCCAAATCGCGTACGTCCCTCTGTAAAACAGTCTTCCCACTCTGGCCCAGAGGACGCTTCCACCCCACACCCACCTAGTCAGATGCCAGAGTGCAACTTTGCCACTCTTTGCCCCCCAACCCCACAGCCCTTGCCCTGCAGCACGTTATAAGCCACCCATCCCGCCTTACTTCTGGTCTGGTAGGTAGAGCCTTGCCTGTGATGCCCCGCTGAAAGCGATGCAGTGCTGCCCGCGAAGCCTGGCGCTGAGTCCGAGGTGCCGCAAGTGCCACCTAATGCAAGGCTGGTGAGCGAACCTCAAAAGTCACGAGCGAATTTCAGGCGGCTGCCAGGCGTAGGTCGCTTATAATATGTTTGCGAAACATGTCGGTCTAATTCGATGCTGACATGGCCGATTGCCGGTGTTGCGGGGGTGGGGGGTGGGGTGATTCCAGTGAGCGTGCGTTATAATGAATATTCATGAAATTCAAATGTATTAAAGTGACGCTCCTGATGTGGCACGGCAGGAAATGTGCGTCACGCTTGAAGCCAGTAGCGGATGATCGCAACTTGCTTTCCCGCTAACGCGAAACTGATTTTTTTTCGCTCTCGTGGTATTTTCCACTCCTGCCCGCCCTGATGCCTGCCGAGGGCGGGAGTGGAAAATCCCGGCCACGATACACTTGTAGAATGGACGTTTAATGTTTAGACTTGTTACACTGTAATTACCCTCTTCTGCCAAATGATAGCACTCCAGTGTGTAAGTTTTGCATTTTGGCAAACAAATTTCAATATAGGTTAAGTGTGAGGTGATGCATTTCGGCAGGAAGAATAGGGAGGTCATGCCCTGTTTGCATAATAAGAATCTAAGTGGGATAGAGGATGAAAGGAATCTAGAGCCACTGCTACACACATCGCTATTAGTAGCAATGCAGTTAATAAGGCTGTAAGAAATGCAAACCGTGCTCCGGGGTTAATTTGTAGAGGGGTATAATTGAAAATCAGTGAAGGCCTGTTAAAATTCTGTAACACCTTAATTAGACCACATTTGGAATGTAGTGCACAGTTCTGGCCTCCACAATTTGGAAAGGATGTGAAGGCATTGGAAAAGGTGTAAATAAAGATCACAAGGCTGATATCAGAACTGAGAGTTTATAAGCGTCAGCAAAGATTGAACATCCTGGCGCTCTTTTCTCTGGAAAAGGAAAGGCTGAGAAGTGGCCCGAGAGAGATTTTGAAGACAACAGAGGGATCATAAGACCATAAGACATAGGAGCAGAAATTGGGCCATTCGGCCCATCGAGTCTGCTCCGCCATTCAATCATGGCTGATAAGTTTCTCAACCCCATTCTCCCGCCTTCTCCCCGTAACCTTTGATCCCCTTACCAATCAAGAACCTGTCTATCTCGGTCTTAAATACACTCAATGACCTGGCCTCCACAGCCTTCTGTGGCAATGAATTCCATAGATTCACCACTCTCTGGCTAAAGAAGTTTCTCCTCATCTCTGTTCTAAAAGGCCTTCCCTTTACTCTGAGGCTGTGCCCTTGGGTCCTAGTCTCTCCTACTAATGGAAACATCTTCCCTCCGTACCACGGATGTGATATGGTGGGCATTGAAGAAATGTTTCCACTTGTCGGGGAGACCAAAACTAGAGGCCAAAATAAATGGCAGCCAGTAATAAATCTCAAGAGGGAATTCAGGAGAAACTCTTTATCCAACAAGTACTAAGAATGTGGAATGCATGACAGCAAGGAGTAGTTAACTCAAATAGCATAGATGCATTTGAGGAAAAGTTAGATAAGCACATGAGGGAGAAAGGAATAGAAGTGTGTATTTAAAGCAGGGTCAGGGAGAGAAACCATGGGCCCTGGCGCTTCTCCTGTTTCTGGGCCCCTTGTTTCTCCCACCTCCTGGTGCCCCTTGAACCCTCCCCTACAATCATGCATGATATTTTTTCCCCTTTCTACATTCACCAAGAAATTCACCAAACAATCAATGATAAAATAATTACGTAAAATGATAACGCCCATCATTGGCACCTGCTTACAAATATCGTCCGATATATATGTAGCATGGGTCATTAATATTAAGAGCAGCAACAATATAATGCAGTGTTAGTTTGTGTGCACCCTCTCTGTGATCCCACTACGACTATGAAACAAACTACAGGGTACAAATTTTACTTTAACAGCATCATACAATATCATTAACTTGACAGGAAAATATCCCATTGGTTATTTATAACACTGTTCAGATGGTAACACTGATTTTGGTGACTGCCTAAGCCCTCATTAACATATTCCACACATTGCACCACATGGGAATGACGACAGTAAATTCACATCGGGGGGAAAGATTAATACTTGCAACCTAGATAAACTGCACAAGTTCTTTTCCATTCTGTAGAAGTATTAGAAGACTTTCGCCTGCCTGTGTTCATAATATTATTCAATATAATTATTGCATACAAACAGTGTAATTGGAATTTATTTTATCAGTGATCACTCAGGGTATTAAGTTAAATGACTTCTGAGCAACAAAGTAGAATGATTGAACAACATAGGTCTTCACTGTCAATGAGAAATGTTGGACCCCTCAGGTGTCTCTGTGTGACAGAACTTTTAAGAGGCCAGAGGACAAAGACTGAATGGTTCACAATTGTATCTGTGTTTTCTTGATCAGCAATTCTGAAAACTCTGCTGATTGCTGCTTCTCACTGCAATATATTTTCAATATCTACTATGCAACACAACTTTATCATGATATTCCAATGACTCAAAAAACTCATAGAAGCACTAAGATAGAGTGGGATAATAGGTAAGTAGACAAAAAGACAAGATTGAAGTCAATGGAAAAGACTCTTGAGAATCATGTTCAGTGTAAAACAAGTTACTGATTCACTATGAGCCCATTACATACTCCTGTCATGGCAATTTCACCCCACAAGGCCTGCTCAGTAAACTTCCATTTGTAACAAAGTAAACCGAACTCCAGCCATGATTCCATCCTCTTCGCAAGATAATTATGAATCACAAAAGCCATCTAGCCCAGCTCATCTCATATATCCAAATGACACATGAACATATTTATTAGGAGCAGGAGTAAGCCATTCGGCCCCTCAAGCCTGCTCTGCCATTTGATAACATTGCCTGTATTATACCAGTGACTACTACAACTCAAAAGTACTTAATTCGCTGTAAAGTGATTTGGGACATTATGAAAGGTGCTGTATAAATGTGGGCTTTGTGTTTCTTTCATTAAACCTGCAGGCAGTAGGCAGAGTGACTAGCAACGGTGAAATTTGAGGCCCAATGCTTATTCTGTAAGGATAATTATTCACAGAACAATCAACTGATGTTAGGAAAGTGGCTACAAAGAAATCACAACATTTCCAAAACAATTCAACTCGGTAGCTAATACAACCTTACCATTCTGACTTCACTGGCACCAACCCACAATATATTATAAATGGCATTTTCCCTTTTTACGCTAATGACGCTATTCCCAGGATTTTTCAATCAGGCGTGTGCCAGCAGCTCAGGAAAAATATACATTGAATTGTTGATCTGAATTTTTCAGAGAATGACACATGGCACAAAAACACAGTACGGCCTTAACTCCAGAACCGGATTATTTCCTCTGCCCCTAGAAGCTGTCTTACACATTGTGTATTTACAGCCCATCAGGGGTGAACCTAGGATGAAATAAAGATTTGCAAAACCTTCCTTTAAGCAATCTCCGAGTGACAAATGGGGATTTCATTTCCAGACTTTGCAAGAGTAATAAAACGAGCGTTAGTGAGTCCACACTCTGTTTTGCATCAGTCCCGATTTTCAGTTACTTACATTTATTTTGATGAGGCCCAAGATTCTCAAACCTCTGGTACATCAACAGAGCATGTCATCAGAATTGTGTCTACTTTTGGGCATAATGAAAATTTAGACTGCTATTTATATGCTAGTTTAAATTCAAATGTGAATCTTGAAACATGTGCAGTATTTAATTTTGTGGTAGTAAAACTTAAAAGTGACCCCCTCAAAGCTCCACCCCACACCAGACCCCCACACCCACACCCCCACACACATCCTATGTCCCACACCCCCACGCACTCCCCACCCCCTCAACTACCCCCCCCACCCATACCTTCTCACCTCACACCTCACCTCATTCTCCCATTCCCACCACCTCACCTCACTCCCATGAATCCTGCCCCCGCACCTCAACCCCCACCACCATACACCCCCACCCCCTCACCTCAGCCCCCATCCCCACCCCCACACAACCCTGCCTCCCCCACCCCTACGCATACCCACCCCCCCACCTCAGCCCCCCACCCCCACACAACCCCATTCCCTCACCTCAGTCCCCCATCCCACACATACCCACGCCCTCACCTCCCACTCCCCCCACCCTCACACCCTCATCCCCCCACCCTTACATACCCCAACCCCCCTCACCTCGCCCCTCCTCCCACACACTCCCCAATGAGCCAGCATCCAATTAGCTCTAAAATCATTAAGGGACTTAACCAGCTGTCGAACAGGTCTTCAATCAAGAACATGCTCAGTCGCTGCTTCTGACCTTCGGGCACTTTGTGGTATTTTTTTGGCCGGCTTTTCAAAATCGGAACCACAAAGCTGCAGAAGATCAGGAGCAGCGCCGGAGCAGCTCACTAAGCTGAAAAGCCGACTTTTTAAAAAATGGAATTCTCAGGCCGACGGTTCTGATTTTTAAAAAAAGCAGTCTTTCGGGTCTGGGTTCTCACTCTGGATGCCGTTACAACACCGAGCTCAGGCCCCTCCCCAACACACACAACCAAGCCACCGGGCCCAGGTGTTTGGCACCCTCTGAAGCCCCCTCTCCTGGGTTCTGATTGACAGGGTTAGATGAAGAGGGATGGGAGGTTTTTTGGTGGCAAAGAACAATTGAGCCTATTTCTGTGCTACAGACTCGATGTAACTCAATGTGAATCCTCTGAGGGTTGTCACAGCTCCAGTGAAAATAACCCCAGTATCTCAAGTCTCTTCCCAATAACTATAGCTTCTTGCTTATTGATTGTTCTGGTGAAATCTATGCTGTATTAACTCTATGGTCTTAATGGCCTTTCTTGAGCCTGTAGTTGTCGTCTATGCATCAAAGTGAACAGAAGCTGCAGTGTTTTCTAAAATAATATTGAACATTGTCTTACTACGTTGATTTATTGTTCTACTTGATCAGGTTCAACAGTGCACAGCCTTACCAGATGTTGGATGTTGTCCACTGCCAGATTAGCCAAATGGAAGCCACCATGGGCACCAATAATGAGTCTGCCAGTTTGTTTGAGGTTAACGTACCAGACTACAAGCAACTGAAACAGTGCAGAAAGGAAGTATGTCTTCTTAAAGAACTCTGGGATATGATTTTTCTCGTGAATTCAAGCATGAATGACTGGAAGACGACGAAGTGGAGGGAAATCAATGTTGAAAACATGGATATGGAATGTAAGAAGTTTGCTAAAGACATTCGTGCCTTGGATAAGGAAGTAAGGGCATGGGATGCTTTTACTGGGTTGGACAACACAGTGAAGAATATTTTGACTTCCTTACGGGCTGTGGCGGAACTTCAGAACCCAGCTATTCGGGACAGGCATTGGTATCAACTAATGCAGGCTACAAATGTAACATTTACAATGGATGATAGCACAACTCTAGCTGACCTTTTGAAACTGAACCTGCACAACTTTGAAGATGAGGTCCGTGGAATTGTCGACAAAGCGGTGAAGGAAATGGGCATGGAGAAGGTATTGAAAGAACTGAACACAACCTGGAGCAGCATGGAATTTCAGTACGAAGGCCACTCACGCACTTCTGTTCCATTGCTCAAATCCGATGAGGAGCTTATTGAGACCCTGGAGGACAACCAAGTCCAGCTGCAGAACCTGATGACTTCCAAGTACATTGCCTTCTTTTTGGAAGAGGTATCTAGCTGGCAGAAGAAGCTGTCTGTAGCTGACTCTGTCATTTCAGTCTGGTTCGAGGTGCAACGCACATGGTCACATCTCGAAAGCATCTTCATTGGGTCTGAAGACATTCGATCTCAATTGTCCGAGGTATAAAACAGTTTTCAAGAAAAAATTAATTTCTATTTTTAAGTGTGATGAAACAATTAAAACTTAGATTTGCATTTGAAGTTGTGATTCTAAAATTGCAGGTCTTGATTTCTGAGTTGAGACAAATGATTAGAAAGTGTGGAGAAACGAAGTGATTTGCATGCCCAGATGTACAAATCACTAAAAGTTAGTGAGCAAGTATGAAAAGAAATCAAAAAGGCCAACTGAACGATGGTCTTTATCACAAGGGGGCTAGAATACAAAGCAGAGGAAGTGATGCTGCTGTTGTGTGGAGCTGTAGTCAAACCTCACGTAGAGTACTGCATTCAGTTTTGGACATCGCACCTCAGGCAGTATATAAAGGTCATGGATGGGACACAGAGTAGATTCACCAGAATGATACTCGGGCTTAAAGGGCTAAAGAGTTTAATTATGAGGATAAGTTGCATAAGCTTTGCTTGCATTCCCTTGAGTTTAATAGGTTTTGAGGGGGTGATCTAATTGAACTATTCAAAATGATAAAGGAATTAAGGCAGATACAGAAAAAAAATTCCTCTGGTTGGGGAATCCAGTACAAGTGGGAGCAATTTTAAGTTGGAGTTAGGCTGTTTAGGAATGAAACCAAGAAGCAGTTTTTCATACAATGAGTAATAGAAATCCTGAACTCTTCACCCAAAAAGTTTTGAGTCAATTGAAATGTTGAAGACCGAGAATGACATATTTATGTGGTGAGGATATCAAGGAATATAGATCAAAGGTAGCTAAACAGAGTTGAGGCAAAGATCAGCCTTGATTTAATTGAATTGCAGGAAAAGCTCGAGGGGCTGAATGGCCTACTCTTGATGCTTTGTCCCTGTTTGTCAGGGACTTTGTAGTCATAGATTGGTACCAGAATTATACTTCTACTTTTTTTTTTAAAGTTGTCTTGCGGGCGAATGATGATACAATAATAAGTACAAATGTATGAGAAAGTTTACTATTGTCCTATATGCCATTTAGGATTCCAAGCGCTTTGATGGAATTGATGTAGATTTTAAGGAACTGGCTTGGGACGCTGAACGAACTCCAAATGTAGTGGAAGCTACTAACAAAGCAGGATTGTGCGAAAAGCTTGAAGACATCCAGGTCAGGTAGATCATACCATTTTTATTTTGATTGAGTGAACTAAAAAAGGACTGAGGGGTATAATGAGAAATTGGGCCGGCCTGTTGATCTGTCAGAGAGGCCCTTTTGGGTCCATTGACATTTTCTGACCCTTGTAACTTCTTGGGGTTGAAAATCTCTCGTGGCTGCATTCTAGTCATCAGGGCTGAGATGTTCCCACGCAAGAGCTCTGTCACTGTGCTAACCCAGGTTAGAGGGGCCGGAGGAGGTCCCTCACAGGATTAAACAGATAATGCAAGCAGCAAGAGTGGGAGTTTGCAAACTTTCTCCAAACGACTTGACATAATGTGTACTGGGCCTAAGGATAAGTGTCCTGGTTTCATTGGTGTCCAACTTGGGTCTTTGCAAATTTTGAGGGAATACCCTGACTAGATCAGGTGAGATTAAATGGTAGTTTTTTTCAAGGCTGTGGACTTTTAAAGAGCTGGTGCATTTTGGGATATTGATTTTCCTATATGATAAGTCTATCTGCGAGGCCCACCAAACTTTGAAAACCCCTGGATGTATGCTTATTACTTGGCTGCCAGGGAATGAATTAAGTTTCCATTACAGAGCCCTGAAGAATGTAGATCCTATTTGAATGTTGACAAATAAACCAGCTTGGGCCAGGACAATATGGAAAATCACTGCACAGGGGAAGCCTGCAACAAATACATGGGTTAGATTTACTGCCCATTGGTCAAATCACAAATAAGACTTTTCATGCCTTGTTGATTTTTCTTTTCCCTGCACAGACTGGCTCTCTGTGAAAAAGCACTGGCTGAATACCTTGACACGAAAAGACTGGCATTCCCCAGGTTTTATTTCATTTCCTCCGCTGATTTGTTGGATATTCTGTCCAATGGCACCAACCCTCATCTGGTGAGTGGCGTAGATCACAAAAGGCTAAAAATTAGTATTGGTAATCTCATTGTACCAACACCTCAAATTCCCCTCTCCACAATGGTAATTGATGTACTAAAACCACTCAAGCAGAGCTGACAATGACTTCCAGGCAAAAATCATTTGAAAAAATAAATCGCACTGTTGTGTTAACTTGCTTAAATGCAACATAATAAGGATTATTGGATTATGATCAGATATCAATTTGGAAAATAGTTTGCTTCACTGGCCTGGCTATACACAGGGGCTATCTTAATTCAATTCACAGCACTCTCATTCCTGAAAAGATTGCGGGTGCAGGATGGCAATGTTGAGGTGTCAGCCTTCAGATGAGATATTGTTTTAAGGCCTATCTGCATGTTACAGGGTTTCAATGGCTGGTAAAGGTGTTAGTGCGCTAACCAAGAAAGACCTGGGGATCTGCTGGGGATCTGACCACCATTGCTCCTTTACCCAACATTAGCCATCAAGTGCAGATTAACTGTCCTTTCACCTCATTGATAACTGTAGCATCTTACTGCGTGAAAAATGACTGTTGCACTTACTATATCGCAATTACTTGCCATGGAGGGAGTGCCATGAAGGTTCTCTAAATTAATTCCTGGGTTGGAGGGATTGTCCTATGAGGAAATACTATATAGGCTGGGCCTTTATTGTCTGGAATTTATAAGAATGATAGGTGATCTCTTTCAAACATACAAAATTCTTACAGGGAATGACAGGGTAGATAGAGGAAAGATGGTTCCTGTAATTGGCTGGGGAGGTCTAGAACCAGGGGAAACAGTCTCAGAATAAGGGACAGGCCATTTAGGACTGAGATGAGGAGGAATTTCTTCACTTAGAGGCTGGTGAATCTTTGGAATCCTCTGCTCTAGAAGGCTGAGGAAGCTCAATCATTGGGCTGAATCTTCGGCTTGGTGAGCGGGGGCGGGGCCTGCTCGCTGAGGCATTAAAAGACATGTGGTGACGTCGGGGGTGCATCCTGATGTCATGGCGCGTCATTCAGACTTTCAGTTTGGCGGGCACGCACCCGAATCAGCTGCGTGCCAAAGGCCTGTTAAGGCCATTAGTTATAACTCGTTAAATTAACAAGTGGGCTGTTGAGTTGAGTGGTCAGGTGATGCCCGAGGATGCTTATCCTTTGAATTTTCATCTTTACAAATAAGCAGAGGTGCCTGAAACAAAACAAATCTCAATTAAAATAATTAACGGAGCTGCCTTAAGGTTGCCGGGCAGGCGAAGAGCCCTGGCGGCCTTCACGTTTTTCATGGAACCTCATCCACGGGCGGGATGAGGTTTCATGAATGATTATAAATTTTGACAAAAATTTTTGTTGAAATTAGTGCACATGTCCCAGCTCTTGTGACAGTTTCAAATGAGGGAATATGTCATAAAATTTTTCTCGCCATTTCATTAAACTTTTTGAACTTAAAACTAATCTCCCTGAGACACCTCTGTGCCTCAGGGAGATTTCTGCACTCTTCTGTGTGCATACGTGTGAAAGAGCGCACTCCCAAATCAGGCAACCCCTCCCCCTGCCCGCACAAGGAGCGCACAATTGGCCCACCCACGTAAAATGGCGGCGCGGACCCGATCAGGGACACCGATTGGGTCTGCGCCCGCTCCCGCCCAGCCCGCCCGATAGGCAGAAAATTCTGCCCATTGAGTATGTTCAGGGCTGAGATCGATAGACTTCTACATATTAAAAACATCAAGGGAGACAGGGATAGTGCAGGAAAGTGACGTTGAAGTAGAAGATTGGCCATTACCTCATTGAATGGCAGAATGGGCTCGAAGGGCTGAATGGCCTACTCCTGCTCCTATTTCTTATGTTCTTAGGATCACTGCATTCTAAGTAATTCATTTTATATGAAGCACTTTGGAGATTAATAGAAATGTGATTAGATACCTTATAAATGCAAATTCTCCTTTCAATATAATTTCTGATACACAGTAAAATGTCAAGCTTCAGTAGAGAAGCTCATCACCCACTATTCCTTCAGATGTTTACTTTGGAATGAGAGTAGGCATTCTGGAGAGATGGACTTAAAGGGGAGCTCAGCGACAGGACAAATCTAATGCAAAATGTGTGAAGGTATCATCATTAACTTGGGGGAGGCATGAATTTCAACAAGAATGTAAATTTCGACTGCCTCTATAATAGTTAGTTCAACTGCAATTCATAATTCTCCAGAATAATGTACCCTATTGATTCTTCCCCGACTCCCCACCCCAAGGATCAACATTCCTGGTTTAAACAAATGTATTAAAAAAATAAAAGACAAAAGGATGTTGCATTTACTTATAATTATTTTATAATGATTCAATTTTAAGATTGAGTGTTGGAATGGCTCCATTGTTAATCGTAGTTAATTAATATATTTTTGCCAATAATGAGCCAGATAAATAAAAGCCCATTTATCATTGCTGTCAAACAAACCGATATATGGTGATTTGTTTCATTGAGTAACAGGACAGTGAAAAATGTTGAAAAGTATATCGTCTCAGTCTAAAAATGAGTTGATGCAAGCTAACAAGTCAATAAGCCGTAATAGGGAAGCATGATATGTGCCATTTCTTAGCAAGAGAAAGGAGAGGTTCAGTTTAAAATGGTTTCCCAGCCTTTGTGAGCCACAGAGAGCACCAAACGGAATGATTATGATTTCTGTTATTATCCTCTGCCCAACTGACAGGCTTCCAGCTGCAGAAGCACAAGTCTAGCAAGGCTGTGCACACTTAGAATTATAGTAGAGTATGCTTATCAAGCTTGTTGCTTAGGTTTCCTTCTCCTTAGTGCAGACCCTGAATTTGTAAATCAGCCTGAATTGGCTTTTTTACACGATCAGAGCATTTTAAGATTTATTGTCAGAGCAGACAGCATAGCACATTGGAGTTGAAATTGTGGGTCTACAGAGAGCTTGTTATAGTTTAGCTTTCCTCTTATCTGGCAGATTTGTGATCTCAGCTGCGTTAGTTGAGCAGCAGTTGTGAAATTCTGAAAAGAGGTACACTTTCTCATTCTACTGAGACTTATAGCTTGTCATGAGAGAATTAAGCTGGCAGAAGTTAAATCCAAATTCGGTGGATCCTCATGTAGAATCAGTGGGAAAACAGCTACTATTAAACAGAACATATTGTGGAACCCACCTGCTGGGAAAGACACTTGCACCCCCTCATTGAATTATGAGACGAAGTTCACAATGCATAAGCTACATCTAGATTTATTTTAGCAAAATACATAAACTTCAGTGGAGAGTGGAGCACAGTGCTGAGATGGTTTAGTTTCAGGTTCCAATATTTACGATCAGATGATTAACAAAGCCCTGTAAAAGACAATGGAGTGCAATAACTTGTCCCTCTTAACGGGAATAAAAAACAAAAATGCTGGAAAAACTCAGCAGGTCTGAAAGATCATTCCTGGGATCATTCTCGTGAACCTCCTCTGGACCCTCTCCAGGGCCAGCACATCCTTCCTGAGATACGGGGCCCAAAGTTGCTCACAATATTCTAAATGTGGTCTGACCAGAGCCTTATAAAGCCTCAGCAGCACATCCCTGCTTTTATATTCTAGTCCTCTTGAAATAAATGCCAACATTGCATTTGCCATCCTAACTACCGACTCAACCTGCAAGTTAACTTTAAGAGAATCCTGGACTAGGACTCCCAAGTCCCTTTGCACTCCAGATTTCTGAATTCTCTCCCCATTTAGAAAATATTCTATGCCTCTATTCTTCCTACCAAAGTGCACGACCTCACACTTCCCCACGTTGTATTCCATCTGCCACTTCTTTGCCCATTCTCCTAACCTGTCCAAATCCTTCTGCAGCCTCCCCGCCTCCTCAATACTACCTGTCCCTCCACCTATCTTTGTATCATCTGCAAACTTAGCCAGGATGCCCTCAGTTCCTTCATCTAGATCATTAATGTATAAAGTGAAAAGTTGTGGTCCCAACGCTGACCCCTGCAGAATTCCACTAGTCACCGGACGCCATCCTGAGAAGGAACCCCTTATCCCCACTCTCTGCCAGACAGCCAATCTTCTATCCATGCTAGTACCTTGCCTCTAACACCATGGGCTCTTATCTTACTGAGCAGCCTCCTGTGCGGCACCTTGTCAAAGGCCTTCTGGAAGTCCAAGTAGATAACATCCATTGGCTCTCCTTTGTCTAACCTACTCGTTACCTCCTCAAAGAATTCTAACAGATTTGTCAGGCATGACCTCCCCTTGATGAAACCATGCTGACTTTGCCCGATTTTACCATGTACTTCCAAGTATTCTGAAATCTCATCCTTAATAATGGACTCTAAAATCTTACCAACGACCGAGGTCAGGCTAATCGGCCTGTAATTTCCCGTCTTTTGCCTCACTACCTTCTTAAACAGGGGGGTTACATTAGCAATTTTCCAGTCCTCTGGGACCCTCCCTGACTCCAGTGATTCCTGAAAGATCGCCACTAATGCCTCCACTATCTCTTCAGCTATTTCCTTCAGAACTCTGGGGTGTAATCCATCTGGTCCAGGTGATTTATCCACCTTCAGACCTTTCAGTTTTCCTAGCACCTTCTCCTTGGTAATGGCCACCATACTCACCTCTGCCCCCTGACTCTCTTGAACTTTGGGGATGTCACTCGTGTCTTCCACTGTGAAGACTGATGCAAAGTACCTATTCAGTTCCTCCGCCATTTCTTTGTTCCCCACTACTACTTCTCCAGCGTCATTTTCCAGCGGCCCGATGTCCAATTTTGCCTCTCTCTTACCCTTTATATATCTAAAAAAACTCTTGCAATCTTCTTTTATATTACTGGCTAGTTTACCCTCATATTTAATCTTCTCCCTCCTTATTTCTTTTTTAGTTGTCCTCTGTTGGTCTTTGTAGGCTTCCCAATCCCCTGGTTTCCCACTGCTCTTCGCCGCATTGTATGCTTTCTCTTTAGCTTTTATGCTGTCCCTGACTTCCCTTGTCAGCCATGGTTGCCTTGTCCTCCCTTTAGTATGCTTCTTCTTCCTAGGGATGAATTTTTGCTGTGTCTCCCAAATTACTCCCAGAAACTCCTGCCATTGCTGTTCCACTGTCTTTCCTGCTAGGCTCATCTCCCAGTTAATTCTGGCCAGTTCCTCCCTCATGCCTCTGTAGTTGCCTTTATTCAACTGTAATACCGTTACATCTGATTCCAGCTTTTTCCTCTCAAATTGCAGGGTAAATTCTATCATATTATGGTCACTTCCTCCTAAGGGTTCCTTCACCTTTAGCTCCCTTATCAAATCTGCCTTATTACAAATCACTAAATCTAGAATTGCCTGTTCCTTAGTGGACTCCACCACAAGCTGCTCCAAAAAGCCATCTCGTAGACATTCCACAAATTCCTTTTCTAGGGATCCACTACCAACCTGATTTTCCCAGTCTACCTGCATATTGAAATCCCCCATGATCACTGTAACCTTGCCTTTCTT
Organism: Cetorhinus maximus; assembly: GCF_964194155.1. Classification (NCBI taxonomy): domain Eukaryota; kingdom Metazoa; phylum Chordata; class Chondrichthyes; order Lamniformes; family Cetorhinidae; genus Cetorhinus; species Cetorhinus maximus. The sequence goes on along the minus strand of NC_135902.1, from coordinate 8,792,166 downwards.
ACACACCTTTTCTATCTCCTGGTGTATCTTGTGTCCCCACATCCTGACTACTGTTCGGAGGCCTGTACATAACTCCCATTATGGTTTTTTCACCTTTGCGGTTCCTCAACTCTACCCACACAGATTCTACATCATCTGACCCTACATCATTTCTTGCTATCGATTTAATTTCATTTCTTACTAACAAAGCAACCCCACCCCCTCTGCCAACCTGCCTATCTTTTCAATAGGATGTATATCCTTGGCTATTTATCTCCCAGTACTGATCCCCTTGCAGCCATGTCTCCGCGATGCCCACTACATCATACCTGCCAATTTCAATCTGCGCCACAAGCTCATTTACCTTATTTCGTATACTGCGTGCATTCAGATACAACACCTTCAGTCCTGTATTTCCCGTCCTCTTTCTCATTGTCGTCCCTTTATCTGATGTGCTTGAAGTTAGATTCCAAGCCCTTTCCAAACACTCTGTCCTATTTTGTGTTCTGGAGACTTTAATAGCCTCTCCTGGGCTCTCCTTTCTTTTCAATTTTTTCATAATTTTCCATGAAGTTGAATCCACCCCCCCACACGCTAACCTGCTGCTTTGTTTCCCATTAGTCATGCTTCTTGGAGTTTTACCCTTCCCTTCCCCACTACTTTCTAGTTTAAAGTCCTGTTGACCAGCCTATTTACCCTTTTCGCTAGAACATTGGTCCCAGATCGGTTCAGGTGGAGACCGTCCCAACGGTACAGATCCCTCCTGTTCTAATACTGATGCCAGTGCCCCACGAAATGGAACCCCTCTTTCCCGCACCACTCCTTTAGCCACATGTTTACTTCCCTTATTCTCACGTCCCAATGCCAATTTGCACGTGGCTCGGGTAGTAATCCGGAGATTATAACCCTTGAGGACCTGTTCTTTAATTTAGTTCCTAGTTCCTGATAATCCCCAAACAGGTCCTCTTTCCTAGTCTTACCTATGTTATTTGTCCCGACGTAGACCACAACAACAGGATCCTCCCCCTCCCTCTCCAATATCCTTTCAAGCCGGTCAGAGATGTCCCTCACCTTGGCACCGGGCAGGCAACATACCATGCGGGACTCTCGATCCTGCTTACAAAGGAAGCTATCAATTCCCCTAATTATAGAATCCCCTACAACTACTACTTGTCTTTTTGCTCCCCCCTCTTGAATGGCCTCCTGTGCCACGGTGCTGTGGTCAGCTGGCTCATCCTCCCTACAGCCCTGTTCCTCATCCACACAGGGAGCAAATACCTCGTACCTGTTGGACAAGGTCAAGAGCTGAGGCTCCTCTGTTCCTGAACACAGGATCCCTCTACCTGCCTCACTTGCAGTCACACCCTGCTGACCCTGACCACTGACCGGACTTGAGGTATTTAATCTACCGGGTGTGACCGCCTCCTGAAACAAAGCGTCCAGGTAACTCTCCCCCTCCCAGATGTGCCGCAGCGTCCGGAGCTCGGACTGCAGCTCATCAATTCTGCACCGGAGTTCCTCCAGCAACCAACACTTGCTGCAGATGTGGTCACTGCGGCTCGCAATGGGATCTGCCAGCTCCCACATCATGCAGCTACAGCACATCACCTGCCCAGCCATCTCTACTTAGATAATTAATGTATTAATTAGCTTTGCAGTGTTTTTTTTTTCAAATTTGGTGCAGATTTCCTACCAACCAATCAGGTCACAGCTTTCCTGTGACATCACTTTTTCAGTTTTGGCTTCAGTTAGTCTGTGCCCCGAGGTCACTGCTCCAGTGCTCCTTCTTCTGTGTCTGCTCCCTAGAGACAAGGCCGCGAATCCTCGAGGTAAGCTAGATTTATACTCACCGCTCCGGTGCTCCTCCCTCCGAGTCTGCTCCCAGGATTTACTCACCAATCAGATGCTTTTTCTTTAAAATCTACTTTCAGAAGAGTGTCCCTCGCAGGTCTGGTGCACTCCTGAAGGCACTGCCTCTTCCTCTTTTTTTTTAGGTTTGAGGAGGAGGGAGGGATGGAAACACGACAGTAATGTAATGTTTGGGGCTATTCCGTTCTTTGACAGTGGGTCCTCCTCGATTCCCTCCTGAGTCGCAGTGGCTGCGATGATTTCTCCCAGAATGCTTCAGTCACTTCTCACCAGCGCCCTCTGTTAGATGCCCTTCCCCCTGCTGAGTGCAAGAGTCCTTCTCCTCGATTCCGTCCTGAGTCGCGGTGGCTGCAATGACTTCTCCCAGAATGCTTCAGTCACTTCTCACCAGCGCCCTCTATTGGATCCTTTTTATTAGCATGTCCCATCTCGTGTGACATTGCCAGATGAGGGGGGCATGTTAATAATTTTTATATTTTTCTATTTTTAATGTTTTTTACACTGTCAGTGATCTCCCTGAGATGGCACTTAGTCTCAGGGAGCAGTGTGTTCTTTCGTGCGCATGCTCGAAAGAGCGCACTTTGACAGATGGGGAATCCCTCCACCCCCCCCCTGCACAGGAAGCGCATGGTGCTTCCCGTCGGGGAGGCCGCTGAGGCCCGCCCACTCAAAATGGCGGCGGGCCCCGTTTCGGTGGCAGAATTCGGCTGCCCGCCCGCCGCCGAGCCGGTGGGGCCCGCCCGCCCATCGAGGTAAGAATCCTGGCTTCTGTTCTTATTTCCGACTTCCAGCCCCTGCAGTATTTTGCTTACCTCTTAACAGGGAAATTGTGTTGGCTTTTTAAGATCTGCTTAAATCCCAGAGCATTTAATTAGCTTGACCGTTATTTCTCAGAGGAAACTTTTTCCAAAGCCACATGAGGGTGTTTGAGAGGACCAGTGAATACAAATTGGCTGGGCCAATTTGATAGGCATTTGCCATGAAAACCTGGCGACAGAAATATCAGTTAGATAAAACTCGCAGCTTTGAAGCATACCTTTGGGGTGTGAAATGAGATGTGACAGCTATAAAAATGACACATCGCTCTGCAGAAATGAGGCTTTAACATGCAACAGCCGTAGGGAAATTCAAAATCGAATGTGAAGCAAAAGTGACTTGTCAGGTTCGGGATGAGATTCAGGTCATGTGTTCAAGACAACTGATCAGATTAGGCCATTATTCATTAGAGTTTAGAAGAATGAAGGGTGATCTGATTGAAACGTGTGAGATTCTGAGGCCGCTTGACAGGGTAGATGTTGAGAAGATGTCTTCCACTCGTGGGGGAATCTGGAACTAGGAGACATGGTTACAGAATAAGGGGATACTCATTTAAAACGGAGATGCAAAGGAATTTCTCCTCTCAGAGGGTAGTGAATGTCTGGAATTCTCTACCCCATACAGTTGCGGAGGGTATATCGCTGAAAGTATTTAAAGAGGAGGTAGGTAGATTTTTCAAATATCGGGGGGTTGAGGGCTATGAGGAGCTGGCACGACAGAGGAGTTGAGGCCTGGAGCTGATCAGCCATGATCTTATTGAATGGCGAGGCAGGCTTGAGGGGCCGAATGGCCTACTCCTGCTCCTATTTCTTATGTTCTTACGTTCTTATGATCAGTACTTTCTTTCATGTGTGCCCTTGAAACACGAAATCTGCAGGTTCAGCGTCACTTGTCCAAACTATTTGACAACATGGCGAACATGAAATTCCAGACTGAGGCAGACAATCAACCAATGAAAACGGCTTTGGGGATGTACAGCAAGGAGGATGAGTATGTGGACTTCAAAGAGCCATGTGACTGCAGTGGGCAGGTAGGAAAAGCATATGTTGTGTGTCTGATGAAGGTATTTAATTGCCTCACATTTAATAATAGGAATGGGAACTGATCTAGCCATGGAAGCATGCATTCCAGTAAATTAGGAAGCACACCTTGTCTTTGGATCAAATCGCAGAATATGTTCTACTCCTACACAAATGGGGTTGCATTGAGTATTATAACTGCTACAGTGTGCTACGGCCAAAGAATTGCACCATCTCTCTCCTCCATTTGCCTTCACTTATCTCTTTTGAATTGTGACACAATGAATGTAGCAGATACTGATTTAATGTTGTTTCTCGATGCCACTAAAACAATTTGATTTGTTATAGATAGTGTCCTTAGCACAACTTTTTATCAATTATACATATATTTTTCTTTTGTAAAAACATTGTTACCTTTTTTAAGGCTTGTCCGTGACCAGGAACTGGTTGCACTCTTTGTGTTGTCATGTCTTCTGCAGTTCCATCTCCAGGTTGTTGGTTTACTTTGCAGGGATTTTAATCTCATGCCAATGATCCAAGTTTTCTGTAGTCAAACATTTCAATTATTGCCCCTTATCTAAAGAAAGATATGCTAACATTGGAGGCAGTCCAGAGAAGTTCACTAGGTTGATCCTGGGTATGGAGGGACTTTCTTATGAGGAGAGGTTGAGTAGGCTGGGCCTGTACTCATTGTAGCTTAGAAGAATGAGAGGTGACATTATTGAAACATGTAAGATTCTTAGTGGGCTTGACAGGGTAGATGCTGAGAGGTAGTTTCCCCTTGTGGGAGAGTCTGGGACTAGAGGGCATAATCTCAGAGTAAGGGGTTTACCATTTAAGACAGAGATGAGGAGGAATTTCTTCTCTCAGAGGGTAGTGAATCTGTGGAATTCTTTACCGCAGAGGGCTGTAGAGGCTGGGTCATTAAGTATATTCAAGGCTGAGATAGGCAGATTTTTAATCAGTAAGGGAATCAAGGGCGATGGGGAAAAGGCAGGAAAGGGGTTGAGGATTATCAGATCAGCCATGATCTCATTGAATGCCAGAGCGGACTCGTTGGGCCAAATGGCCTACTTCTGCTCCTTTGTCTCATGTTCTTATTATGGCCTTATTGTTGCTTCTGACCTTCTGTTAACTCTGCTGCATAACTCCAGCCTGGACAAGCTTGCATTGTGACTTGAAACCAAGCTGTGCCAAGAGATGCTTGGTTAGTTGGACACTACTCCCATAGCCAACAGTGGAAGAAAAGTGCGATTTATTAAATTTCATGGGTGTTAAGCCTCTTAGTCTGAACTATGAAAGCTGGTGGGACTCATTACATCTAACACATTGGAAAAGTTGAGCTCGACAAATTTCTGCTTTCGTTGTTTTCTAATTCTCACTGGCTATTTCTCTCAGGTTTCAAATTCCCTACTATCTTTTAGGCATTGACCTGATGGTTTATGGGATTGTGGCCTTATTTGCATCATACTGGGGGACATTTTATTGACTTTCACTCCTAGGTTGAGACCTGGCTGAATCGAGTGCTTGATTCCATGAGAGACACAGTAAGACATGAAATGACTGAAGGTGTGGTGGCCTATGAGGAGAAGCCAAGAGATCAGTGGCTTTTTGATTACCCAGCCCAGGTAAGTCAGAATGAGCAAGCTGTGGGTCTGATCCCTGCCACCAATACTATTTGACCTTCTGATTGCATTTTAATCATCGTACCAGATTTCTATTCAGCTAACAACAATTTGGCTCTAAGACAATTGATAGATAGATTTTGCCTTTATTGCCTGGGCGTGTAATGTTTTCTGAACATAGGGAAGATAATAAGGTGGACAGAATCACATGCTGAAAAACAGAGCCTGACTGATTACTCTTCCATTAAATTAAATTGATGGAAATTAGATGGTCTCTGTTAATGGCACGTGATTCTTGGCATCCAATTTTACTCCCTGTGCCCTGCCCAAGTGACACTCTGTAAGTGGGATTGAAATTTCTGCCGATGTCTAATTACTTAAAAAATCACACAGCTGAAGTCACCTTAGGTAGTCACATTTTGGGGTGAAATTTATTTCAGTGTTATTCTTCATGTGATGGCTGGGTCCAGTCAGCTGATCATTGGTTCCCATTTAAAGCTACATAAACATTTAAATAGTTTATTGCTTTGATTAAAATGGAACACCACCTGAGATAATCTATAACAACATACAAAGACTTATTTATTTTCATTTTTGTTTATCGTTTTATCCCCACCTTTTATCCTATTTTCAATATTTTTTTCCTACCACCATTCCCTCCCCTCACCCCACTCCCACAAGGGCCATCTGTCACTTGCTCATGTTGTTCTTTCCAGAGTGCTTACCCTTGCCCTGCTATTATCACATTCTGCTTTCTGACCTTAATGCCATCATCAGCACCTCCTTTAGCCAGTACCACTACCATTAACACCTCTTTGTCCTTTTGTTTATGACATCTTTGGCAATCTCTCCTTTGCCCCCACCTATCGCTGGCCTTCTATCCAGCTTCACCTGCTCCACCCCTTATACAGTATAAATTTCATCACATTTTTACTTCTCTAGCTCTGAATAAGAGTCATACGGACTCGAAACGTTAACTCTGTTTCTCTCCACAGATGCTGTTAAACCTGCTGAGTTTTTCCAGCATTTTCTAGTTTTTGTTTCAGATTTCCAGCATCCGCAGCATTTTGCTTTTATACAAAGACTTTAATCTTTATATTAGCACTGCCAGGGCAGTCTACTTAAAGTTGTCCCCGTCCTTTCTTGAAACAGGTAGCGCTTACTTGCACCCAGATTTGGTGGACTACAGAGGTTGGCATTTCCTTTGCCAGACTGGAAGAAGGGTATGAAAATGCCATGAAGGACTATTATAAAAAACAGGTGAACCAGCTGAACACACTCATTACCATGCTCGTTGGCCAACTGTCAAAGGGCGACCGGCAGAAGATCATGACCATCTGCACCATTGATGTCCATGCCCGCGATGTTGTCGCAAAGATAATTGCTCAGAAGGTTGGTGGTGGTGTTGAGTGGCAACAAAGTAATGACTCAACTTATTAAATCTCACTTCAATTTTCATCACAACGTTTTTCACTTTCTTTCATATGAAGCATGTGTAGCTTTTTCCTTTTCTCCTGTAATTATGAACATTTACCAGTAGCCCCTTCATAGCATGAAAGAACCCAGCCTCTGGTTCAGGCTAGCCACCATGTATCAGTACCGGTCCCAGCCTGGATAAATGGGGAAGGTTAGTGGCAGGAAGGGCATCCAATTGTAAAACTATTCACCAAATCCAAAAATGATGCTTGATACAAGGGGTGATGAACCACAATTGTGTTTTATCTCATATGAACATACGAAATGGGAGCAGAAGTAGGCCATTCGGCCCCTCGAGCCAGCTGCGCCACTCATTAAGATCATGGCTGATCTGTTTGTTTATCAAGTTCCACTTTCCCACCTACCCCCCGATAACCTTTCACTCTCTTGCCTATCGAGAATCCATCTACTTCTGCCTTAAAAATATTCACTGACCCCCCCCTCCACCGCCTTCTGAGGCAGAGAGATCCAAAGTTGCACAACGCTCTGAGAGGAAAAATTTCTCCTCATCTCTGCCCTATGAGGACGACCCCTAATTTTAAAACGATGCCCTCAATCCCAAGGCTGGTGAAGTATTAAACTAGACACTAATGATTTTCTGGATACTAGGTTTATTTACAGAATGCAGCACTGCATATGCCTGCCTCCTATCTACCAACCCAGTGTCATAGCAGTCTCTCTTTATAAGTGCTCAAAACATTTAATTAAACGATGCCCTTCACCTGTGTATCTTAACAATATAAGTACAATATCATTAATATTGTGGCCACCCGAATAACATTGTAACATTGGAAAGGCTGAAAGAGAAAGGAAGTAAGAATAGGCCTTCACATGGTTCAGCAGAGACGGCTAGAGCTGGACTGAAGTCAGTAGGGGTAATTTTTACCGCGAGGGCAAAATCTTCTGGTCGGTGTGCGGGAGTGGGCCCCACACGCCGAGGCATAAAATGACGCGTGGCGACGTCGGGCGTGCGTCCCAAAGTCACCGCGCCTCATTACGATCTTCAGTTCAGCAGACGCGCACCGGAGTCGGCTGCACGCCCGCCGAACTGTCAAAGGCCTAGTAAGGCCGTTAATCACTTAACTGAAGTAGTTGTCAGGGCTGCCCGTCCAACTTTAAGGTTGGCGGGGGGGCAGGCGAAGAGTCCAGGCGGCCTTCGCATTTTTCATGGAACCTCATCCACGGGCGGGATGAGGTTTCATGAAGGTTTTATAACTTTAATAAAAATTTTCATTAAAGTTCATTGACCTGTCCCAGCTCATGTGACACTGTCACATGAGCGGGGACATGTCTGAATAAGTTTTTCTATTCCTTTTTTCAAGTTTTCATAATGAAATTAATCTACCTGCGGCACGGAGCTGCCTCAGAGAGATTTCTGCGCTTTTTCGTGCGCTTGCGCAAAAGGAGCACAGGCCCCGACTCTCCCTCCTCTCCCGCCGCCCGCACAGGTAGCGCTGAGCACTTCTGGGTGTGCGTCACACTGGGCGGGCCTTAATTGGCCCTCGTGCTGGGAGATGCCAGACCATAAGGAGGTAAAAAATATGAGCAGAAATAGGCCATCGGCACTTCAAGTCTTCTCCACCGTTCAAAAAGATCATGACTGATTTCTACCTCAACTCCAACTACGCCCACTATCCCCAAAGCCCTTGTTTCCCTTTGTATCCAAAATTCTATCAATCTCTGACTTCAATATACTCAACGACTGGGCAGCCACAGCTCTCTGGAGTAGAGAATTCCAAAGATTCAAAACCCTTTGAGTAAAGAAATGTCTCTCTAACTTAGTCCTGAGTGGTGAACCCCTCATTCTGAGACAGTGACTTTTAGTTCTCGACTCTTCAGCCAGGGGAATAATCCTCCCAGCATCCTCTCTATCAGGCCCCATAAAAGTGATATGTTTCAATAAGATTGCCTCTCCTTTTTCTAACCTCCGATATTATAGACCTAGTTTATGATATCTCTCCTCATTGGACAATACCTCCAACCCAGAAATCAGTCTAGTGAACCTTCATTAAACTCCATCTAAGGCAAGTACACCCTTTCTTAGGTAAGGAGATGAAAATAGTACACAGTACCCTAGGGGTAGGATTTTTCACGAGGCGTGCAGGCACGTGCCTGACACGCCTGAGGGTGATATAAACCGTGTTGGTGTCAGCTGAGCGTGCCGACGTCAACGCACGCTCTCGCGATAGTTCAGTTGGTGGGCGCATACCTGAGCCAGCAGTGCGCCCGCTAACAATTAAAAGGCCTGTTAAGGCCATTAAGTTAACAATTGTGCTGAATTTTTCATTGCCCGTACAACCTAACGGTTGACAGGCAGGCGAAAAGGCCAAGCAGCCTTTGCAATTTTTTTTTAGGAAACCTCATCCACGGGCAGGGTGAGGTTCCCTAAAGCAAATAAAAACAAAATAAAAATTTTACACTTGAATTAAAAACATGCCCCTGCTCATGTGACAGAGTCAGATGAGGGGACATGTTTTATGACACCTTTATTTTCTTCCCAAGTTTTTTTTTTAAACAGCGCTTCATCTCCCTGAAGCAGCTCCGTGCCTCAGGGAGATTGCGGTGCTCTTTCACGCACATGCGCAAAATCCGCACCCACCCTCCTACCCCCCACCCACATAGGCAGCGCTCAGCGCTACTGCTCGCTCCACGCTGGGCGGGCCTTGATTGGCCCACTCGTGTAAAACCACGGTGTGAAACCGACTGCAGACGGCGGTCGGCTTCCCGATCGCCCCCACCCGCCCCTGCCAAACACCCCGCCCAGGGGCAAAATTCTGCCCTAGGTGTGGCCTTACCAAGGTCCTATATAATTGCAGTAAGAATCTTTTGCTCCTTATGCTCCAATTCCTTGATAATAAAGGCCAACATACCATTTGCTTTCCTAATTGCTCACTTTACCTTGGAGGAATCCACCTATCGACCTGGAACTGACTGCTTTGAACCAGTCACAGTGCCACAGCTCCCTTCCCTTTCGACCTTGCAAATTTTCTTTTGTGTGTTATTGTTCACAAGGCTAGAAAAAGATCCCGTTCGCTTTGGTGATGTATTTTCGCTTTGAGTGCTGTGCACTCTTTGTGGAGTCAATTAATGGTTTATGTTCCTTTTCACGTAGGTTGAAAACTCTCAGGCATTTGTCTGGCTCTCCCAGCTTCGCCATCGCTGGGATGATGAAACAAAACACTGCTTTGCCAACATTTGTGATGCCCAGTTCTTGTATTCCTATGAATATTTGGGCAACACCCCTCGATTGGTAATTACACCACTGACAGACAGGTATGTTATTATAGGCTTAAAGTTTATTGCGTCAAGTCACAATTGTTTTGTTGCCCTGGATATTGAATGGACTTAGAAGCCAAGAAATTTGATGATCCCAAAATCCAATATTGCTTGTGCACACGTTCGGTGCTGGAAGTGCTCTACCTGCCCGATGGATAAAAGCTGAAGTATACGTGCTCAGGGTCCTAGCCTAAAGCAGGTGTTCGACCCTGTGCATATGCATGTAGGGTTCTGATAACAGTTTCACATCCTGTCCTGAAATTTGACTGCTCAGAATACAACCTGTCCCACGTCTGCTGCACTCAGGATAACTGGTCACCAAGAGAGGGAAGTGTAAAGAAAAGCTTTATTTGAATATGGAGCCACGAAGGGGCTTAAGTGCTTATCCTGGCTCCACAACAGTCCCAAGGATCCTTTCAGTCCCCTGCTCGGCCCCCTACCGATTGCCTTGCCCCATCTGACTGACTCCCTCAACTTGCAATCGCACCCCTGCCCATCTCAATCACCCTCTGTTGATTAGCCCCCTGCAGGACCTGCCGTTGTCACGATGCAGCCTAATTTCAAATATGATTCGCTGGTTAGCTGCCTGTGCACCTACAGAAGGTGCCTGCAGCTCGCTGGTCTAATTTAAGTGAGCTCTAGGCCCCAGATTGAGAGAGCCCTGGGCCTAACTGCCTAATATTACTCCCAATGATTCTTTCAAAACAGTCATTTCTGGAGCACAGGAAACCTATTGCGTTTGGTCAGCAATTACCTTGGACCCTGTTGACGCCAGCCCTTTCACTTGAAAGCGACTTTGGAACCAAGCAAGGTTGGTGCTTTTCAGGGTATATATTCTATACACCCATCAGCTTACGATGCAGGGTGGAGTGCCTCTTGTAAGGTTATTTTCAGTATCACATTTGGCTGAATGCCGGGAGATCCATCCATGAACCAACACTTAATTCCTGGCCTTCTCCACGCAGTGCACATGTTGTAGTAGAACACTGCGTCAATGCATCTCTGCCCAACTGTTTCTCAATTGTTATATTGTTTTACTTTTAGGCAGAGATTGATTATGATTAGAATTATGTGGGTTATGTAATTCTTTTGGACGTCTCTTTTGTATCTGATAATCCGAATAGATTCCTTAGTGTTCCAGTGTGTGCTGGCCCTGGATTTCTTGCCTAATACCCACACTTATTTATCATACTGACAATGTATTAATTTAATGTCAACTTGTTAGTATCACCTATACAGTTCAATAAGATTAGACCAGCTCTAACTCAATAAAGTGACGCCAGGGGTGCCGAGAAACTCATTTAAGTGAAGGAATTAAATTATTGTGAGTTATGATTTATTTCCTTGCCATGTTGCACTGCATAACTCAAAGCATATCCCATGTGAGAGCTGATATTTTATCTTTTTTAATACTTTTTCGCTTCGGGGGCAATAGCCAGTGTTTCTCAGCAATGATTAACTGCAACTTATTTGAAATGGAAATCAGAATATATTCCCGAAATTCCGAGCTACCTTTTTTTAATGTAAAGCGTGTGCCACTTTTTTAGCATTGACCAGCTTGTTTGCCAGTCCTACATGTTTGGTCTGCTCTTTGGCTTCGCTGTTGGCTAATGGGGCTGCACTGCACAAATTTGTGGTGCTGGGCCAGTGGCTCCTGTGAAGTGGCATCTGAGGGCCGTAGAGGCTGGGCCTTTAAGTATATTCAAGGCTGAGATAGACAGATTTTCAATCAAGAAGGGAAACAAGGGTTATGGGGAAAAGGCAGGAAAGTGGAGTTGAGGATTGTCAGATCAGCCATGATCTCACTGAATGGTGGAGCAGACTCGATGGACTGAATGGCCTACTTCTGTTCCTATGTTTTATAGCATGGAAGTATGAAATTATGAGAAAGCGTACAGGAGCTTTCAAGGGGGAGGAGAGGATGAGTTGGGGCTTTGTGCATAGCAAGTTATCAGGATAATGAGGGTTGTTTTTTAATTTCAATGTTTTTGGCTTGAAAGGCGAAATTAAACCTGATTTAACATTGCGGGGAATGAATTGACTTCATTAAGCAGTGACATGTGCGAGGATTGTTGCAAGTTTTAACTGTCATCTTATCAAAACAGTGGCTTCGAACTTGAGCCATGTAGCACCTATTTATCAGGCAATACGCGGCCTCCTAAATTCCCAAAACGTCAGGTAGGAAGCGCATGCAAGCCCTCGTCAGAGGTACTCTTGACCTTCATATTGGGTCAGGACAAATATAGTCACCTTTTACACACACCTGAAGCAAGCATTAGTCCCTTTGCAAATAAGGGGTCTAATGCCTTCTTGAGTATCCTGTTCAAACTGGAGGAACAGCACCTCATCTTCCGACTAGGCACTTTACAGCCTTCCGGGCTGAATATTGAATTCAACAACTTTAGATCTTAAACTCCCCCTCCCCGCATCCCCACCCCGTTTCTTCCCCCTCCCTTTTTTTTTTCTTTCAATAATTTATATAGATTCTTCTTTTCCCACCTATTTCCATTATTTTTAAATCTACAACTAATACCTTGTTAGTCTTTCCACCCCACCCCCACTAGGGCTGTACCTTGAGTATCCTGCCATCCATTCTTAATTAGCACTTTTCTTAAATAATATCACCACCTTCAAAACCTCTTTGATCCTTTTGTCTGTGACATCTTTTGATTATCTGCTCCTATCACTGCTTGCTTGTCCCTACAACCACCCCACCCTCAACTTCTCTCTCCCCCCGCCCCCCACCTTAAACCAGCTTATATTTCACCTCTCTCCTAACTATACTTCAGTTCTGTTGAAGGGTCATGTGGACCCGAAACGTCAGCTCTTTCCTTCTCCACCGATGCTACCAGACTTGCTGAGTTTTTCCAGGTAATTCTGTTTTTGTTTTGGCTTACCCTGAGACAGCCAGCACTAAGAATGGCTGCTGCTGAATTTTTAGGGCAGCTTATTTATCCCTCTAATGTTATTTTTTGGTGTAGCTGTGTCTTATATTGGGGTATGAATGCAGACATGATGCCTGCTTAACTTGAGGCTAGACAGCGAGTATTGTGAGCTGCACAGCAATGTAGAATATGAGAGAGGCATCATGGACAACCCTGAGGGTCTTTTTATCTGATGTCCCAGCAAATGGTCATTTTAGAACAATTAGGAACTTGAATATTGCTGAGAAGAAAAGCATGGTACCAACGCTTTTCATCTTACACTCATCAGGACAAAGCAAGAATGTCAAATTTCAAACGATCACAACAATTCTACGACAGGAGAAAAGTATGCCTGACGTGACACACCTTCATTTGCAGGGACCCACTCTCTGCAAACAAAAGGAAGATGCTGCGCCTTTGTTGAATTACCTGGGAGCTTGGGGAGCCTATAGTTTCCCATTGCTTTCTCCATTGTAATGCCTCAGCCAATCAGCGCTGGCTTGCCAACCAATTATCACACTTTTCTCCTGTAGTATAAATTGTTGTGATCATTTGAAATTTGGCATTCCTGTGTTTGTCCTGAGGAGTGCAAGTTGAAAAGCTTTGACAGCTTGTCCCTCTTTTCAGCCATAATCAGGAACCTTTATGGGTCTTTTTGTTCACTAGCACAAGGACACTCAGACCAATTTTAACAGAACATCACCATCCTCAAGCTGAAACCAGCTAACTCAGCACAGAACAACATCAAGCCCAGGACAGTGGTGCACTGTATACTTGAATACCACATCCAGCAAAGTACTTACCTGCTGAACAATGCCAGGAGCATCTGATCACAATGTAATCTGTAGCTACACCAAATATTCTCATCTGAAGCATGTTTCAGCGCTAATAATCAAATATTGAGAGTAACCATGTTTACAGTTGGTCACTTAGTTTTTGTGTGATAGAGATTAGGAGCAGAAACATGTCACAAATGGCTTTATGCAACAAAATTGACATTGCAGCTTGATACAGTGACTATTTTTCAATAGAAATATAATGATACCCATCACAAAAGTCAAGTATGCGTTTCTTCAATTGATTTTCATTCCACAATGGTCAGATCCTACAACAATGCATCCGAAACTTAACCAGATACTTACTGGGAATGTGTATTGTGAGAATATCCACCATTGCCACACTCTACCTGGTGGAGGAATAGCTGAGTGACGAGTGGCTACATCAGAAACAAGTCAGCTAAAGGTTTGGTTCTACTGAGACTTCACCACAATCTGCCTATATCAGAGTTATATATTGAAGGGTTTAACAGTCCAGTCTTTGTTTGTTTTCTCTCCCTATCTCGTTCTTTACTTTCCTTTGATGGTTCAGATCAAAACTCTCTAACACAAGAAAAATAAAGATGAGTGGGACCGTTTGGCCCAGTTAGCTCATCCATCCAAAATACATCTTGTAGCCTCCCAACTCCCATCTAATTATATCTTGAAGGAATCTGAAAGTTTTTACCTCTACTTACCCTGCCTGTAAGCCATCCTACTCAATCTTTGCATAAAGGAATTCTTTCTAATTTTGTCTTTCGTTTGTTTTTACCCATTTTAACTTTGTTGAAAGCCTTTGCCTCGACACTGAACACTATCTGCAGTGTCGGAAAGATTTGGTTTTGCTGCTCTTGTGGTTTCCCCCTTTTCTCACAGCTTGTGCTTGTTCTTATTCCTTTGACTGGCTTCAGGTGTTACATCACTTTGACCCAATCTCTGCACCTGACGATGAGTGGAGCCCCAGCTGGGCCTGCAGGAACAGGGAAGACCGAAACCACGAAGGACTTAGGCCGAGCGCTGGGAATCATGGTCTATGTATTCAACTGCTCTGAACAGATGGATTACAAGGTATCGGATCTCTATTGTAGTTTCACAGAAAATCTCACACATTTTGCAGAAACGTTATCCTGTGGTTAGTTTGTTTACCTGTTGTGGGTTTCATTGACCTGTCCGCTTCAGTTTATCTTTAGGGCATTGATTTTTACTGCAATGCTCCATGTTAAGTTTGCATAATGAGTGTCAATTTAACTGATTGAGGAGCATAAGTTGAGAGTGACTCTGATGATACCTGTAAGTGAGTTATTTTGTGTAGCGGCTGAACTTCCATATGGATGGGAGCCGCTTGTCTTTACATGGATAATAATAAATAATAATTTTGCAACATCAGCTATGAAGTTTTCCTGACAAAATCATATAATGTGAACCTTGCAATGTCACAAAGTGTTTGGAAATAAACCATCCTTTTAAAGGTGATGGTGATTCTATCTCTGCCAGTTTTATGTCGTTTGTGATTCTCCAGGATGTGAAACAGACTCTCATTTATGGAGTGTACCTGCACTCCAGATCTCCCCAAGCCACACGCCAACTCAGGGCAGTGGCCTGTCCCAACCATCCACCTTTCTAGCAGTTGAGCAGCCCGGGATGGTGGTTCTTCCATTCCCACCACCTTCCTCACAATGCAGTTCCTGGTGGGATTGGGACCACTGGAACCTGTCTACTGGGTTGCAGCTGTAATTGATGAATCTGTGAATCTGGAGAGTTGCTGTGGTGTTGTTTATTAGAGCTCCAGAAGGTTATCCTTCTGGTTATGATTTCCTCGAAGGGTTTTCGTAATTATGCTGCCTCCCCCAAGCCTCATACACAATCTGGCTCATTGTCATTAAGTACCATATATTCTGTGTGTAAATCAGACCTTCGTATGAGTTTATAACCGAGCAGTGTGCCCTATTCAGTGGTTAAAGTGAACATTTGGCACTTAAATGTGATACAAGTATGACTCCACTGATGTCATTTACCCTGAATACAAGGCCTTTAAAGCTGTGATCATGAGTCATTAATAATCTGCTTGAAAAACCCACCTCACTTACACACTCTGGATTGAGCCTTACCCTCTGTACCAGTGCAGTACATGAGCTGTGATGTTGGGCACTAACTCAGCCCTTGCCTGACTCTCTATAAGTGTTAGTTAGCAAGGAGGCCTACTTGCCACTTGACTTTTCTCCACGTGCCTGCTAGAGATTAGGGGCAGGCCCTGCACGCTGATGTGTAAAATGACGCGTGATGATGTTGGGTGTGCGTCCTGTAATCGCCCTGCCTCGCCATGTTTTGTTCAGCGGGCGCCTGCCAGAGTCATTAAGGAAGTGATTAAGGTCATTGTTAATGCTGCCTGTCCAACCTTACGGTTGGCAGGCAGGCGAAAAGACCAAGCAGCCTCCATGTTTTTTAGGAAACCTCATCCACGTGTGGGCCGAGGTTTCCTAAAGCTTTTATTAATTCAATAAGAAATTTTTCCTACATATAAAAACATGGCCCATCTCGTGTGACACAGTCACATGAGGGGACATGTTTAAATACATTTTCAATCCTTTTATTCCTTAATTACAATAGCGATTCAGTCTCCCTAAGGCAGCTCCATGCCTCAGGGAGATTGAAGCGCTCTTTCGCGCGCAGGCTCTCTCTCTCCTCCCTGTAGTGCTGAGCGCTACAGCTCGCGTCTTATGCTGGGCGGGCCTTAATTGGCCCGCCCACGTAGAATGGCGGCGCGGAGCCAATCGCGGGTGGCGATCGGCTCCACAACCATCCCACCCGCTCCCGCCAAACCCTCCTGCCGCCTGAAAAATTCAGACCGAGATGTGTATCCCTGACTCCCCGCTCCCCTCAAAGCATGAATAGGGAAGTTGTTTGAAACTATTTGGGGGGGGGGGGGGGGGGGTGGAGGGGAGTTGGGATGTTGGTGGGGGTGGGGAGGCGGTTAAATAAATCACTCCGCTCTGTGGCTCTGGCCATAGCTACTGTTGGCAGCTGAGGTATTGCAGGATATTTACTGGAGAGGGATATTTACATGTGTTGTATTGCTCTTGGTCCAAATTGAGCCAGGTTTGCAGTTTTACAAATGGACCTTAAACCCTATTGTACACCAACTACTTCAGTCTACAAATTGGTTATGTTACTGCGACATTCCTAACCCTGTACACCAATTATTATTAAACCTTTTTCAGTCTGAGCTGGCTAAAGTTATTCCAGAATATTTATTATGGTATATATGTGCAAAGTGTAATATGCCTTGATAATGGTCCAGTGGACAGGGTATACTCCCTCAAATCAAGTTGTTTGGAAACCCATTATTCCCGCGTCAAATGACATAAAGACAGGTTTTTTTATGCTGGAATGTAATTTTGAGTGAATCATGCAACTTGAAAGCTTCTATGGATTGAACAGTTAATTGCTAGTCAAGTAACCAACTCGTTGTTAAGCAAAAATGTTCCATGTTGATTCGTTGAAGCTTAAAGCGCTGACTTCCATGCAGATTATCAATACTGGTCCTCTTGTCTTGCCTCATCAGTCCAAAATAATTATATGGCTACATCATATACTTAAAGCTTCAGATATATTTTGACAACTCAATAGCCATTTTCATAATGCCTGTGATATCTTTTGGCATAATCTATCAATTGAGTAAGGCATTATGTGGTGAACAGACTGTTGTGAATACGAACTTGTTAAATCAGAATTAAAGGAGCAGCGTTGCCATGGTAATATGAGTCTTGCAGTACACCAGAATTTGGGAGAATAAGCTGTGTAATAACAGTTTCGGGACAAATAATCTGTGACATTCTTCTAGTTGTTGTTTTAATAGGCATTTGGCAATTTACTTTACACTGCTTAATTTCCCTGTTAATTTGGAATACCTAAGAATTTCATGTGAACATGTAAAATGTCCTATATTCCCGTCATGCAGCATATTCCTAAGCACTTGTTCCTACACTGAGGAGAGTATGAAGATACAGTTAGCAGCATAGGTGTTATTGTGTTGACCTATTGTCACAGCGCTCCAACTATCTTTTATTTTAACCTTGATTACAGTTTTAAAAATACAAAACTTGTATTTCTATAACACAAACACCTCCCTTTTTAACATACGAGTGAAGAGGAAGTATTTTTGGAGACTTCTCAAGAATCTAATCTTATGCTCTTTAACCTACCTTGTTCCTTAGTCCAAACTAAACCCAAATTATCATCCAGGTTAAAATGCTCGTGTTATTTAAGTTGCAGTTTGAGGAGATTTACTGGATATTTCTTATTTGCAGATTAGCTGACATTTCACCTAAAACGTTCTAATACATCTTGTCACCAGTTGTTATGTATGCATCTTATTGAGTGAACTATGAAATTATGGGCACACCATATCTAGCAGATACAGCATTGCAATTGTGAAACCAAAAAATTGCAGGACTTCCCAAGGCACTTTACAGCAAAGAAGTACTTTTAAAGTCCTGCCATTTTTGAAATATAGGCAACGTGGCAGCCAATGTTATGCACAGCAGGGTCCCACAAACAGCAAGGTGATAATGACCAGGCAACTTGTTCTGGTTGAAGGGCGACTATTAGCTCGAACACCTGGAGAACTCCCCTGCTCTTCTTCGATTAGTGCCTTTCTGTTGCATTTACCAGGGCAGAGGGGGCCTTGGTTTAATATCTCACCCGAAAGCTGACACTTGTGACTGCATGGCACTCACTCAGCACTGCACTGAGGTGTCAGCCTAGACTTTGAGTCAATGGAATGGGGGTGGAAACCACAAACCTCTGACTCTGAGGTGAGAGTGCTACCAATAGAGCCATGATTGGCATCGTAATTGTGGTTAACTAAACTAAGATTGGTGTGGGGGGACCAGGTGAAAGCTTGGGTTAAAATAGCCCTGTTACAATTTAAGCGGATTTTTTGTTTGGAATATTAGGAGTCCATGGGGAAATCACTTTGAATCCAGGGCCCAGTGAATATTGTCCCACAGCTCAAAATACTCTCCATTCAGAATTGACGCATGCAACAAACCAGCAAATAAAATGTCCTATGAGAAGAAGAGATTAAATAAGCTTGCATAGATATGGTGGCTTTCATCCTTGTGACATGTAGAAGCGATGCGTTAAACGTCCAGGTAATCTGCTTTGGTGCTATTCATTGAGGGATTAATATTGGCCAGGATACTGAGAAAACTCCCTGCACCTTCTTTGAGTCGTGTGGAATTTTTTATGTCCAGATGAGACCTTACTGTAATATCTCATCGATAAGTGACTGCTGTGACAAAGGCAGCAATCGCTCAATATTGCTCTAAAGTGCAGGCCTAGATTATGCGCTGAAATAATGAAACAGATCTTAAAACTTCACAATAAATCCAACTACATTTTTGTAAGCGTAGAATAATAGTGACACAACACAGGAGGAGGCCACAATATAAAAGCAAAATACTGTGGATGCTGGAAATCTGAAACAAAAACAGAAAATGCTGGAAAAGCTCAGCAGGTCTGACAGCATCTGTGGAGAGAGAAACAGAGTTAAAGTTTCGAGTCCGTATGACCCCCCAGCTTCACCTGCTCCACCCTCTTTAAACAGTATAAATTTCATCACAGAGGGAGGCCATTCTGCTCATCATGCATATGCTGGCTCTTAAAGCTTTCCAATTAGTCCCACTCCCCTGCTCTTTTCCTGATGTCCTGCAGTTTTTTTTCCCCTTTAACTATTTACCTAACTCCCTTTTGAAAGTTACAATTTAATATCTTTCCATTAATGTTTTAAGCAGTACATCCCAGATCACCACAAATCAGTGCATAAAAAAAAGTTCCCTCATGTAGCCTCTGGTTCTCTTTCCAATCACCTTAAGTTGGTATTCTCTGGTTACTGACACTTCTGCCGCTTTAAACAGTTTCTCCTAATTCACTCTATCAAAACCATTCATGATTTTGAACACCTCTATCAAATCTCCCCTTCACCTTCTCTGCTCGAAGGAGTACAATCAAACTTCTCCAGCCTCTCCATATAACTGAAGCCCCTCATCCCTGTTACCATTCTGGCAAATCACGTTTACACCCTCTCACAGGTCTTCAAATCCTTCTTAGAGTGTGAGGCTCAGAGCTGGACGCACTTCCATAGCTGAGGCCTAACCAATGTTTAAAACAGGTTTAGCATTATCTCCTTGCTTTGTTCTCTATGCCTCTATTAATAAAGTCAAGGATCGTGTTTGTATTCTTGTATTTCCTGCATTTTGTAGGCAGGAAAGTGGTGTTGAGGCCATGAGCAGATCAGCCATGACCTTATTGAATGGTGGAGCAGGCTTGAGAGGCTGAATGGGCTACTGCTGCTCCTTAATCATATGGATCCCATTTGCTTTTGAAATAGTCTCCTCAACTTGTCCCACCACCTTCAAAGATTTGTTGACATATACCCACAGGTCTCCGCACTCCCTTCAAATTTAGTCTGTGTTGCCTCTCCTTGTTATTAGTACCAAAATGTATCACTGCGTAATATTGATTCTTCTGCTTTTTTTTCTCCTACAGTCCTGTGGCAATATCTACAAAGGCTTGGCACAGACTGGTGCCTGGGGCTGTTTCGATGAGTTCAACAGGATTTGTGTTGAGGTGCTCTCTGTGGTAGCTGTGCAGGTGAGTCGAGGCTCTCTGTTCCATGGAATCATAGAATGATACAACACAGAAGGAGGCCATTCGGCCCGTTGCGACTGTGCCAGCCCTTCTAAAGAACTATCCAATTTGTCGCACTCTCCTGCCCTTTGAAAACCTCTTCCCCCCTCAAGTTGTTCTCCAATTCCTTTTCAAAAGTTACAGTTGAATCTGCTTGTACCACCCTGCATTCCAGATCCTAGTTTTGTGTGTCCCATTTGACCCTGACCCTCACGCGATGCAGCAGCCATGTACACCAGTCACAGTTGATTTATTTCCAGGTGGTACCCACACAGTGTAACCGGGATAGAAATATTACAGCACAAAAATTGCTTGTAGCTCACTGTGTAAGTGCCTGAGTCTGTGCAGTACCTGGGCTGAATATGTACACGTGACATGATGCACTACTGTTCCCTGGGAGTTCGCAACCAGCAGTAATACAACAAAAGTGCCCTGTGCTGTAAGATTGAGTTAAAGCACAAAGTCATCCCATCCAGAGTGCAATGAGCATATTTTCTCTATCTTAAGTTAATATTCTGTAGTGCCTCCTGTGTATATATTTGCAATGTGATACATTTATAATATTGAAATGCCAAGCTATCTCTGTGAAAGTCAATTTTTCCTAGTTTTAATTTTATTCATGGGAGAAGTAGAACGATGTATCTCTTTAATTCTCAGCCTCTTGACCTGAGGGAACCTTCAAGGCAGAATGTATGGACATTTTCTGCTTTACCTAATGTGGTTAGGTGTCCCATTATAAATCTGCCTTCATTAAAGATGCCAGATCTTTTGATGTAATGCGCTTGGGCCGAATCGTAAAAAGGATCAAGAACAGGAAGGCACAGATTTAAAGTGATTTGCAAAAGAAGCAAATGTGACGTGAGAAGAAACCAGACAAGTGGTTTGGGTCTGGAATGCACTGCCTGGGAGTGTGGTGGAGGCAGGTTCAATTGAGGCATTCGAGAGGGCATTAGATGATTATTTGAATAGAAACAAATGTGCAGGGGTACGGGGAAAAGGCAGGGCAATGGCACTAAGTCATAATGCTCATTTGGAGAGCCGGTGCAGACACAATGGGCCGAATGGCCTCCTTCTGTGCTGTTAAACTTCTGTGATTCTGTAATCTGGACAAATTAGTTGTATACCTGCAGGGTCATAAACAAATTTTCTGACACACAGGCCTTGAGTTTGAACCTTTCCTTGTCCTGAAAGATTGATGCGTGGGAAGGGGTTAAGATGAGGGTGAGTCCACGTACCATCATGAGGTCGCGCTGACCCTGCCTGCTGACATTTTATCTCCATGAATTTGAAGCTGGTCGAGGCTCCCACGCAGGCTTGTGATGACCTAAAGTGTTATTGGTGCTCCGATGTGATTTCTCATGATGAGCTCAGGGTTTGGGGTCCTTCCGATGTCAAAGCTACCCAAAATATTTGGCGGGGAGGTGCCAGGAGAGCCACAGTAAATTTAGACAAATAACTTTGTAGTGAAATCTTTGCAGGCCAGGAGAAGCAGGAGTACTTCCCCTGGCCCCATGGACAGTCTTTGGGCCTCCACAGCCCCAGCTTTATATTGATCTCTTGGCATTATCATCGCTGCTGAAGAAACTGCCCAGTGTCAACTTCATGCCGAGGATCGTTCCCTTTTGGATCCCTGCCACGCTAAGGCTACCCAACCCAATTTTCCCTCGTGCCCTCAGCATTCCTATCCGCTTTGTGAGGCAGACTGTCCTGCTTTATTTAAACAAGGCCCCGGAGTTATAACGGCCTGACCCTCTCACCGAGATCCCAGTGGAGGTTCCCATCCTGCCAGTTCCAAACGTGCCCCTGGGCCAGAATATTGCTGTCGGCGCGTGGGGGGCGGGCCCAACACGCCCACATGTAAAATGACTCGCGATGATGTCGGGCGTGCGTCCCGACGTCATCGCGCTACTTCGTCCGGCGGGTGCGCACCGGAGGTGGCTGCGTGTCCGCTGAACTGTCAACGGCCCATTAAGGCCATTAAAATAATGAGTCATTAACAACACTTCCCGTCCAACCTTAAGGCTGTTGGGCAGGTGAAGAGCCCAAGTGGCCTTCGCGTTTTTCAGGAAAACCTCATCCACGGGCGGGATGAGGTTTCCTGAAGGTTTAATAAAATAAATAAATAAATTTGGCTAAACTGACAAACATGTCGCAGCTCAATGTGACACTGTCGCATGAGGGGACATGTCTAAATAATTTTTCACTTCATTTATAAAAAAGTTTCACTGTGTATTTAATCTCCCTGAGGGAGCTCTGCAGCCTCCGTCGTGCTGGACGCTACAGAACGCGTATTATGCTGGCCACGTAAAATGGCGGCACGCAGCCATTCGGGGGCGGCAATCGGCTCCACGCCCGCTCCCGCCCAGCCCGCCCGACATAGGTAAGATTCAGCCCCTGGTGTTTCCAATCCACCCACTTTTGGAAAGGGTCTACATCAGTCAGCAATTAGCCTCCTGAGCAGTGATACCGGCCGCTCGGGAGAAACTGACCTTCTATGCACGTTGTCATGACTTGCAACAAAATGGCATGGTCTGAGCACTGCTGATCGCTTGCTATTCAGAAACCCGCACTTCCTTACCGACTGTGAGGATGGTGGCATCGGGGACCAGTGAACATTGCCGGGAAATCACGTGAGTCCTGAAAGAGCAACTGGGGAAGGGAGAGAGAGAGAGAGAGAGAGAAACACAAACTGGGGAGAGAGAAACCAACTGCAGAAGGGAGGGTGAGAGAGAGAGACACACACACAAAGCAGGGAGGGAGAGAGAGAAAAAAACAATCTGGGGAGGAGAGGGAAGGAAAAATATAGGTTGAGAGAGAGAGAGTGAGCAACACAAAGTTGGGGGAGAGGGTGCAGCACAAATGAAGGGACGAAGAAAAGAGCACAACAAACTACGGTGGGGAGGCAGGACAACACACACTGGAGGAGGGAGAGTGCCCGTTGGCCTGTGATCATAGCGAGTGGTTAAGATCTGGAACGTGTTGCCTGACAGTGTGATGTAGGCCGGTTTGATCGAGACATTCAAGGGGGAATTGGATCATTATCTGAAAAGACAGAATGTGCAGGGTTAAGGGAGAGAACTAGGCGAATTGCCCATTTGGAGAGCCAGCGCAGATATGACGGGCTGAATGGCCTCCTGTGTTGTAACGATTCTGTAATGCGCGCTGTTGTATAATGTATTTAATTCTGGGATTCTGGCAGCTTTGGTGTCGCCCTCTGAGCCTCACTTTCCCGAAGCTGGGCTTCAGTGATGGAGTGTAAGAGCCAGCGAATTGAATTAGTTTTGATTTTGGTTTTATTTATTGTTTTTATTACGTAAAGTTATGAAATTGTACAAAAACCGAATCTGCACTATTGGCTTGTTGTTTCTCATTGTGGTCAATACTGTAGAAATAATAGTAGTTTTTATTTAAACATTATTTATCTTTCTCTTTTTGTTCTTTCTTTGATATATAAATTGTTATTCATCTGGCTTGTAAACAAAAAATGAACTATTTTATTTGGGGCTTTGCTATACTAAGCTAAATACAATAACATCTGCAAACAGTGGTAAAGTATCATGTGATCAAGTGCCATATGATAAAGCGTCACGAGTGCTGTCACATGATCAAATTCCATGTTATCGAATGTTACATGAGCAAATCTCCAGGACCACGTCAAACCAGAGTTGGCAACCCTAACCTGCCCTCCTCACCACCGCGCCCCCCCTCCCCACCCCCAGCTAAAGTTGAGGCCTAGGTTTCTGAAGTAACCAATTTGTAGGGTTTGTGTACTTCCAAAACTGCACACAATTTATTTCTGTGCTTGTGCTGCTAATGTGATTTGGGAAACCTTGAACTAATTGACACAGTTCTCGCAAATGCCACATTTTCATGGGGTCTAGAAATCCATAGGCACATCATTGCTGATTATTGCTCCAAATGACGATGGAGCCTGTGCCCGCTGTTTCCTTTTGCTATCAGTAGCTGAAGAAAAATCTAAAAATATAAAGAAACCTCAAATTGCTGGTGGCACCTGCAGAGGCATCTTGCCTGATGGAAGCCTACAGTTTCACACTGCCTGTCTCGCTCGGCTAAGCCCTGAGAGGGATAGGAGGACAATCGGAGAGCGACTGATAGCAGCGGACACCAGCTGTCAGAAGATCTGTGGAACTGCCGGACTCCAAAGCAGTTAAAAATAATTAAATTTACCTTCTCTGGATGGGCCGGAACCACACCTGGCTAACCAGGCCAGAGGCTAGGGCAGTCTAATTTCTGGTAAGGGTCTTTAAAACAGGTGGCAGGCCCCCCATTAGCATATGTGAGGGACCTCATGTCTGTTTTAGG
The DNA here is from genome assembly GCF_964194155.1 of Cetorhinus maximus. Lineage (NCBI taxonomy): Eukaryota > Metazoa > Chordata > Chondrichthyes > Lamniformes > Cetorhinidae > Cetorhinus > Cetorhinus maximus. Next base: position 8,767,354 of record NC_135902.1, on the reverse strand, counting down.
TGGCTTTGCCTGATGCATGAAAAATGCCCATACCCAATTATTGATCAGACTTCCTTCAGGTGTCCCTGTGTTGTAGAACATTGCTCCCCAAAATTCATCCTTTTTGTGTCCATTTTACACTTGTAAAACGGGTGAAACAAGTTTGAATTTGAACCCTCTTGCGCAAATGTGAGATGGTTTTCTCTCCTTGTCAAATTGTAAAAGCTGAGGAACCATTCCATGACTATTGTCATTACTGATACAGTGAAGATTAAATCTTAGCGGCATTTTGGCAAAGCTGTTGGAAGTAAAGATTTGCAAAGAAATTGTGCCGCTTTTATACCTGATGCCTATATCCCATCATATCATTGGCTGATCTTTATTCTGTGGGAGCGTGAAAACTTTCCAGCTTGAGGAACTATTACTGGATGTTGAAATTGTTGGAAGGCTTCTCTGATTAGGGTTTCATCCAGACCAACATTGAGCACAAGAAGGTCCAAAAGGCCAGCTTGATCATTAAAGGATTAAATTAAATTGTTGAAATGGAAGTCTGGTTATCAAATTTGGAAATATCAGCCAAAAGGCCATCTCACACAAAAAAGGCTCAAATCTATATCTGCGTGAACATGTCCTGCAGCTTTTAAAAGTCAATTCTCATGAGTCATAACTTTTGAAACAATCAATATCTGATTTGTTACTATTTGGAGATGGTAAAACAGCAGACAACAGGAGGCTTTCTGAAGGAGGCTGAATCAGAAAGAATAACATCAGTAACAATGCCCATCACTGATTCCCGGGGTCTTCCATTTGTTTAAGATTAGCAACCGGTAACTGATGATCTGTTACCCTTCAAGCCTGAGCTCGCTTCTTTCAAAGCCAGCAGCGTAACTATGGCAACCCTCGCCCAGCATGAGTTCTTTACGTGGTTTAATCTATTTATGTTCCCTTCTCCAGTGAATGAGTCCATTTCTTTCTAATTAATCAAAGTTCGAATGTAGACTCCACACCCACACTTTGAAGGATTTGGAAGCAGGTTGAAGTTTACTTAATGTATAATGTATATGTGCATGATATGGATGGAATAGAGATTTTTCCCACTAAAATCTAAAATTGGTACTTGTAGAATAGGGGTTCTCAATTTAAAATTGTGCACCAGACTGGTGGACTAGAGGTGGTACCTTCACAAAAGACAGAAGTAGCAGAGGTATTGGTCACAATGTTTAAACTCTCGTTTGACAGAGGAATAAAGCCACAGCACTGAAGGTTTAGAAATGTCCGCAACTATTCCAGAAAGCAGGGAGGGAAGGTTATTGGAAACCATTATCAGAGACAAACTAAACTTTCATTTGGAAACATGTGGGTTACTCAAGGAGAGCTAGCATGGAATTGTTAATCGCAAATTGTGTCTGACTAACTTGACTGAGTTCTTTGACCTGGTAACAGAGAAGGTTGATTGAGATCATGCAATAGATGTTAACATATATGATCTTTTGGAAGATGTTTGACAAAGTGCCTCACAGGAGGCTTGCAGAAAAGATGGAAGCCCGTGGAATTAAGGGAGAAGTGGTGGTGTGGATAAAAATTGGCTCAGTGACAGGAAAAGTGGTGGTGGATGGATGTTTTTCAGACTGGGTTTGCAAAGGTGTCCCCCGTGGGTCAGCTTTTCACTCACTAATGTATTCAATTTTTATAACCTACCCAGACTCGGGTGGAAGGAACAGCATTTGGATGATATGGAAGTTGGCATGGTAGCCAGTAGTGATGAAATATAGATTTCAGGATGACATAAGCTGGAATTTTCTGCGGGCGTCATGGCGGACGAGGGTGGGGGACAATATGGCGAGAAGGCCAAAATTCGGTTTCACGCCGCCGTGAAAGCACAGCGGGATCATCCGATGCTGCCTGCCATGGCAGAACGCCAACCCTGCTGGGGGCCAGCGTGAACCTGCTCAGTAAGGCCCGATCGTAATCAGCCCCCCCACCCCACCCCCCCACCGGCCCACCCCAGATTTATTGCTAGGACGATGGGAAACACGCTGGCCCAGAACACGTCTGGGCAAGTGTGACGTGCAGAAATCGGGACTTACCGTTAGGGTCCGGCTCAGATGGTGGACATCGGAGGAGCAGAAGATGCTGGAGGCCTACAGCTACTGGAACCTGGAGGGAAACCTGCATCGCATACTGGATGGATTCTCATAGACATGGCTCTGCCGCGAAGCAGCTCACAGAAGCTGGAAGGTCTCCGTTGATGCTTGGGGTCTGTTTCGGAACATCATGACCTTGGCCATGGGCTGCTACAGAAGATCGGCGAGGTGGGGTGGGGAGAGGAAGGTCCAGGTGTGAGTGGGAGAGAAGGTGTACTGGGCAGGGGGTAGGGGTGGTGAGGTTGGGAGTGGGGGAACGAAGGGGATGGCATGGTGGTGAGGTTGGTGGGGAAGGAGGGAGTACAGGGGAGGAGGTTTTAAAGGGGGAGAATGCAGCAAGGGGAGGTAGGTGTAAGGAAGGAATTTGGAGGGAGGAAACTGTTCAGCGGGAGGAGGGAGTAATTGTGGAGGAGGGAGTAAGGGGTGGGGGATATCCAGGTGAACGTGCAAGGACGAGGTCTGTGGAGTCAATGACTGCCTCCTGGGAAGCAACCTGAGGGTCGGCATGGTAAGAGGGAATGGTGAGTATGAGAGGGGGCAGAGAGAGCTGGAAGTGTGAGGGTGTGTCTGTAGCAGTAGAAGAGACTGTGAGGGTGGTTGTTGGGGACCCGGAGGCAGACACGGACCCTAGGGTGGGGAGGAGGAGGTCAGGGCAGTCAATGTGGATGGGGGTGAGATTCTCAGTAAGGTAGGGAACATGCACATTCACCTGGACATCCTGGAAACGCAAGGATACAGGTTGGTAGGTGATGGTGGGAGGTGGAAGGTGATGCCAGGAGTGTTGGCAGTGATGGGTGAAAGGACATGGGTGACTGGGGGAAGGGAAAGGACAGGGGAGTTGAGCAAAAACCTGACTACGACCATCGTTGTCGAAATCGAAAGTGGGCGGAGCCTCATGTTGGACGGGTACAGGTGCTGCCTGGGAGTGTGGTCAGTGGGTGGGCGGAGATGCAGGTCAGGCTCAGATGGACCACTGAAAGTGAACCCCAGCAGGCAGCATTGAAAATGCTCAGGACAGTGAGGTGAGTGTGATGGAGGAAGGCTCTGTGTGTGTGGGAGAGTGTTTGCACGAGGCTCCGAAAGGCCCTGCCACACAAACACTTCTCCCTCCAGAATCACTCGTGGTCTGGCTGCGTGTAGTTAAACTGCTAGTAGGGCGGGGCTCGGGGGTGTGGGGCGGAATGCATTGGGAGGACCCCCAAAGCCTGTCAATGAAGCTGAAAGACAACATTACACATTACTCAGTGAAAGTGAAATATTTTCAGATTATAAAGTGACAAAATGTGTTCACCTGTTCAACCACTTGTTATCAGAATTTCTTAACTTTTCTAGGCCTACCACTTCTTCTAGGTGCTACCCTGACATCCACAGCAGGGGTAGAGACAGCCTGTGTGATGATTGGCTCTGTTGCCTCTGATGACTTTGGCGTGTATCCTTTGGAGACCAGTGGCCTTGGGGGCCCTGGCTTGCTTTGTCTGTCCTCCTGTGGGCCAGCAGCTCCCTCTGTGGTGACAGAGGACGAGGTTGAGGGGGTCACAGGGAAAGGGGACTCGGAGGGAGAGGACAGCCCCTGAGATCCCTGAGTGCATGACCCAGGGGAGCCCAGCTGCTGCTCCTCCTCCCTTCAGGTGCCCGAGGGCCCCGGCCTGACTCCTTAGGGGGAGGAGCACCTAGAGGGATGCCGAGCTGCCCAGTTTCCCTCTCGCAATGCCACTGCAGGAACTCTCCCATGGCTGCTGCGATGGAGTGTAGGTTTGTGCACAACTCCGTGTTCTGCTGGACCAGGGTCTCCATGTCATTCACCATCCTTCCCATGGAGACCTCCATATGTGCATATGTTGTCACCTCTTCATCGGAGAGCAGACAGACGCACTCCTCTACTCGCATGCCATTCATGAGAGCTTCCAACAGCTCTGCGTGATGTTCCCCGCCTTCTGCTGGTTCTCCAGGATGAGTTGGAAGGCCGAACCCAGAGGCTTGTCATCTGACTCAAACCTCACGGATACCTCTTCTCCAGCAGTCCTCCGAGTGCCAGGGAGCTCGGCTGAACCTACTTCCTCCTGCTGCAGGTACGTGTATGTGCGGCGACCACCAGATTGTGAACCCAAGCCTGCTCTAGATCTAGGTCCCACTGAGGTGTGTGTCTCTGCGCTGGTGGAGGGTGTGGGTAAGCGCTGTGATGGGTCTTCCAGGCTGCCTATTTCCAGCTCTTCATTGGAGGAGGTGTCCTCTTAGCCTGAGGTGAGGACGTGGATAGAGCTGAGGGACTGGCTGGCTGAGGGTGTCGGTCACTTGGGAGAGCTCCCTGTGAACCAAAGTAGCGATAATTAGTGCATGGGAGCAGAGTCAAAAGCAGGAGACACAGCACTCACAGTTGTGTTGAAGGAGAGATGACGTGGTGCAAGGTCCTCACATGGGTGTTCACCACCAACCTCACCATTGCCACAGGCATGGTCCACGTCCTGATCAGTCAGCGCGATGGCACACTCCTCAAAGTGAGTGAGGGGCCTAATGTGGACCACTCCACCCCCAGTCTGGGACCTCACCCTGTTATTGTGATCCAGCTTCTCCTGTATGAAGACAGTTGGAGAGAGTATGAGCAGGACACATGGCACTGTGTGGAATGTTTGTGTGGTGAGTGAGCCATGGATGGGATGAGGACGTGAGCTCCAGAGGATATGAATCAGATAGAAATGTGAGGGTGTGTGTGAGAGTTAGTGGTGTTGTCCCTAGAAGGTGTGAGGTACCTGTGGATGTGTTTTAAGTTTGTGAGTGTGTGAGTTGAGACTGATAAGGTGGTAGACTTACCCTGGCGGAACAGATGAGAGCATTCAGCGTCTTCCTGCCCTGGATGGCTGACCTCCTCTGTGCCCCGGTGGCACTGACCACCGCTGCCACTTCCTCAAAGGCCGGATTGGTGACTCTGGTGGACCTCCTGAGGCCAGAGCGGGAGTAGAGGACATCGCGGTGGCCTCCCACTGCATCCAGCAGGTGCCCCAGAGAGGCGTCACTAAATTTGGGGGGGCTGCCTTCTTCTTTGGTTTTGGGGCCATCTGTCCCCTGGAGCAGCCCTGGTCTGTGGAAATGAAGTAGGCTGCACTCTGGTGTGCTTTAACCATGACACCGGGGCGTTAAAGCGCTGAGTTCATGGTGGGGTGGGCAAATTCGAGCCTGCCCACCAGCAACCTGGAGTGTTTGCCGTGAATGCATTATTAATGAGGTGGGGCGTGCTGGAAATGGGATGATACAGTGTGAAAACTCGCCATTCTGGCTGGCGGGTATACAACTTCCTTTTTGCCTGTTACCGCACTTTGTGCACATCTGGGACGATTCCAGCCATGGACGCAATGGTGAAATGGGCAGAAGGCCCCAGATGTAGTTCAGTCTGGAGAAGTTTGAAGTGATGCACTTTAGGAGGACTAATTTGGAAAGGTAGTATACTGTAATTACACAACTTTGAAAAGTGTAAATGAGCAGAGAAACCTCAGTGTCCGTGTACACAAATCCATAAGGATGACACTGCAAGCTGATAAGGTGGTTAACAAAGCACGTGGGTTACTTGGGTTTACAAATAGACAAATAGAGTATAAAAGCAAACAGTTCATTCTAGAATTTGATAAATCACTAGTTAGGTCTATTTTGGAGTATTGTGGAGAATCCTAGGCACCACTTTCCAGCAAAGATGGAGAGGCCTTCGAAAGGTTACAGTGCAGGTTCATCAGGATGTTGCCAAGGACGAAGGGGCTTCAGTTATGAGGCGAGATTGGAAAAGTGAGGTCGATTCTCCTTGGACCAGAGAAGGTTAACATGTGACCTAAGAAACGTTTTCAAGAGGCTGAGAGATTTTAATACAGTAGATAGAGAAAAATCATTTCCCTGCCACAGCACTGAAACAGTCCTTCACAAAAGTCACAAATAACAAACCATATGACTGTGACTAGGCAAACCATACTTCCTCAACCTTCATGACGTGCCTGTAGCCTTTTGACACAGTTAAGCACACCATCCTTCTCCAGTGTCTGTCCTCTGATGTCCAGCTGGCTGACACTGCCTGCATCTGGTTCCATTCCTTTCTGTCCAGTTGTATCTCTCCTACAATAGCTTCTCTTCCCATTGCCACAATGTTACACTAGGATCCCCCAACGGGTCTGTCCTTGACTCCCTTTCTCATCTACATACTATCCCTCAGCAACATCATCCAAAAACAAACCATCAGGCTCCACAAGTACATTAACAATATCCAGCTCACTCTCACCACCATCTTTCTTGGTCCTCCTACTGCCCCTGATTTGCCATGCTGCTTGTATTACGTTCAGTTTTGCATGAGCAGAAATTTCCTCCAACTAAATATTGAAAAAAAACTGACGACATTGTCTTTGGTTCATTCCACAAACTTTTTTTTTCTGGTCATCAACTCCATTCCCCTGGCAACTTTGTGAGGCTGAACCCCACTGTTAACAATCTCACCATCCTATAGCATCCTAACCTGAACTTCTGGCATCATATCCTTGCCATCATCAACATTGCCAATTTCCACCTCTGCAATATCACCAGTTTCTGCCCAAGCCTCAGCCCATTTCCTGCTGCAACCCTCATCTATGCCTTTGTTATCTACAGCCTTGACTATTCCTACACTCACTTAGCCAGCCTTCCCGTAAACTTCAGCTCATCTAAGATTCTGCTGCCCCTATCCTAACTCACAACAAGACCCTCTCACCCATTACCTCTGCTCACTGACGTACTTTGGCACCAGATCTGACAATGCCTCAAACTTAAAATTCTTACACTCTTGTCAAATCCCTCCATGAACTTATCCCTCCCTGTCTTTATAACATCCTCCAGCCCTACAACCCTCCCAAGATCTCTGCACTCCTCTAATTCTGGCTCCTTGCACATCCCTGATTTCTATCACTTCACTCTTGGCACCCCTGTGCCTTCTGCTGACCAGCCTAATGGAATTTCCTCCCCAAACGTCTCTGCCTCTCTATCCTCCTTCAAGATGTCCCTTAAAACTTACTCTTTGACCAAACTTTTTTGCCATTTGTCCAAATAACTATGTGGTTTTGTGATTCGTCGGAGAATGAATAGGTTACTAGTGGCAAGGAAGTTCTTCTTCTCCCACTGTAGTTTTCTTCTCTCTTTTAAAGTTGTTGACTCAAGACCCGATAGCCATTCTTCACTGGTGAACCTAGACAGTCGGAGTTGGCAAACTGTGATCTATAGAGAGTGTCACAGTTTTAATTTCTAGCAAGGTTCAGTGGTTAATTTGCTGATTTGCTTACTTGCCAAACACTAGTCCTGCGATTTGGAGGCAAAGACAACTGCTTTTCCAAATCAATCGAATTTGGAGGTAACGAGTAGGTTAGACAAAGGAGAGCCAATGGATGTTATCTACTTGGACTTCCAGAAGGTCTTTGACAAGGTGCCGCACAGGAGGCTGCTCAGTAAGATAAGAGCCCATGGTGTTAGAGGCAAGGTACTAGCATGGATAGAAGATTGGCTGTCTGGCAGGAGGCAGAGAGTGAGGATAAGGGGGTCCTTCTCAAGATGGCAGCCAGTGACTAGTGGAGTTCCACAGGGGTCAGTGTTGGGACCACAACTTTTCACATTATACATTGATGATCTAGATGAAGGAACTGAGGGCATCCTGGCTAAGTTTACAGATGATACAAAGATAGGTGGAGGGACAGGTAGTATTGAGGAGGCGGGGAGGCTGCAGAAGGATTTAGACTGGTTAGGAGAATGGGCAAAGAACTGGCAGATGGAATAGAACGTGCGTAAGTGTGAGGTCATGCACTTTGGTAGGAGGAATAGAGGCATGGACTATTTTCTAAATGGGGAGAGAATTCAGAAATCTGGAGTGCAAAGGGACTTGGGAGTCCTAGTCCAGGATTCTCTTAAGGTTAATTTGCAGGTTGAGTTGGTAGTTAGGATGGCAAATGCAATGTTGGCATTTATTTTGAGAGGAATAGAATATAAAAGCAGGGATGTGCTGCTGAGGCTTCATAAGGCTTTGGTCAGACCACATTTAGAATATTGTGAGCAATTTTGGGTTCTGTATCTCAGGAAGGATGTGCTGGCCCTGGAGAGGGTCCAGAGGAGGTTCACGAGAATGATCCCAGGAATGAAAGGCTTAACATATGAGGAACATTTGAGGACTCTGGGTCTATACTCGATGGAGTTAGAAGGATGAGGGGGGATCTGATTGAAACTTACAGAATATTGAAAGGCCTGGATAGAGTGGACGTGGGAAAGATGTTTCCATTAGTAGGAAAGACTAGGACCCGAGGGCACAACCTCAGAGTAAAGGGAAGACCTTTTAGAACAGAGATGAGGAGAAACTTCTTTAGCCAGAGAGTGGTGAATCTATGGAATTCATTGCCACAGAAGGCTGTGGAGGCCAGGTCATTGAGTGTATTTAAGACCGAGATAGATAGGTTCTTGATTGGTAAGGGGATCAAAGGTTACGGAGAGAAGGCGGGAGAATGGGGTTGAGAAACCTATCAGCCATGATTGAATGGCGGAGCAGACTTGATGGGCCGAATGGCCTAATTTCTGCTCCTATGTCTTCTGGTCTTATCAGTGAACTCAGCGGAGATCATGACTTCAGCTGGGATCTTCCAACTTGTATGGTTCAATTAATTTGCCTAAGTTGAAATTGTATTGTACCATTTTCAAATCTGATATGGCCAAGCTAATGTGGCATCTCAGAGTCTTACAGAATCCTAGAGATTATAGCAAGAGAAGACGATAGTGCCATTGTGGCCGTGCAAATGGAACAATTTCTTTTCTTTGCTCCTTCTCCACATTTAAAAATCATTGTTAATACTTTACTAATTCTCTTCTGAATGATGTTTTGGTCTTTCTCTCAGTATTTACTTGTGGTACAACATTCCATTTTCTAATGGGAAATGAAGTCTTTTAATGGGGAAAATGTTCAAATGTGTACAAGGAGAGATAATTTCCCTGCTGTTCACCACCTCTCCCTTCCTCTAAGAGCTAGTATTGCAACATCTATATGCTTTTAAAACCTGTATCTTGAACAATCTAGTTTCAGATTCTCCTTCCTAGTAAATCTCCTTCGACAGCACCTTCCAAACCCATGACCTCTACCACCTAGAAGGACAAGGGCAGCAGATGCATTCGAATACCACCACCTGCAAGTTCCCCTCCAAGCCACACATTATCCTGACTTGGCACCAGACCCCTGATCCGGAGTCCCAAAGCCCAGAAGGACCTGAAAACTGGGTCCATTCAAAGTTGGTGCCCTGGGTAGCAATTTGAATAAAGTCCTTTTATTTCTTTATTTTTCATGCATTACTTTACATATTATAAGTACATGCTAGGCCTAGGACCTAAACTCAGTAAAACCCCCAACTCCAGCACACGCCCGGTCCCGAGCTTCCAGGGTATGGGGTCTGGCCCTGTATATCACTATTGTCGCTGGGTCAAAATCCTGGAACTCCCCCTATAACCGCACTGTGGGTGTACCTGCACCACATGGACTGCAGCGGTTCAAGAAGGCAGCTCACCGCCACCTTCTCAAGGGCAATGAGGGATGGGCAATAAAAATGCTGGCCCAGCCAGTGATGCCCACGTCCCATGAAAGAATAAAGGAAGTGGTGGTGATGGTAACATGGCATTCCAAATATAAAGAAAATGAAAGAAAATTCAGGATAATATTTTACACAGCAAAAGTTTGAAGCTGGAGTTCAGTCTCAGTGATAAGGTGATGAATGCATTCTAACTGCGGCTGAACCGCACCGAGATGTGCCAGCAGTCCTCATTTTATTAAGAGCTTCTTTATTGTGCTTAGACTGTGTATTGTAAATATTGCTACGTGGTTCTAAGTACTTTCAGTTACCCTGGAATGATAACTTTGTTGATAACTACAAATGGAAAAAGCAAAGTGAAAGGATAGCGGAAGAATTTTGCCTGGTTCTGCTTTTGCTCAGAGACGTTTATATTTCTCACCTACCATTATTCCAATCCTGTTCAATCTCATTTGCTTGCTGATGCTATCATTCGGACCGTCAGGGTTGAAGATTAAGACAGAAATTGAGGTAAATCAGAATGGGAGAGCCTTGAGGGAACCCTTGAGTTGATGGATGACAATTGGAGGATAATCGGTTTAAATTTAACGAGCTGTAGAAAAAATGAGTTGCACTGAAACAAAGAAAATTGTGAGGCTGAAAATTGTATCTTACCTTCTGCCTCTTGGCAGTATATCTGGTGCAGTATTGAGCAATGCTCTGCGAATATGATACCCCTGCTCGTGGTTTCTTTGTGCTTTTTGTGCTTAAGTAACAGGAAGTTAACTGAGAGTGAGCAGCATGGTTTATAATTGGGATGAAGGAGCAATGAGGCAAGAGAAAATCAGTAGCACTGTTGACATTTGAAAGTAGCCACAGATGGCAGCAAACAGAATTCCAGAGAAGTCACAGCATTACTGGAAGTAGGCAATTACAGCTACTTGATCACTTTAGGTGTCAGTTGAATACCGCACTTTGATGCTGATGATGTTGGTTTCAGCTTCATTTCTGTGGCATTTGATCACCAATGATGTCAGTTGAAAGTCCTTAACTGCTATGAAAGCAAATAAATGTTCGCAATTGATGTGGTTTGAGCACTGTGTAATTTCTTTTCAGGTCAGTGATTTCATTTGATCACTATTAGATGTCAAATGATGACTGAACAATCTCTTTGGATCACAAATCATTGCAAGCGGGTGCAAATGAACACTGTTGAGTGCGGAATGAGCTCAACATTTTCTGCTAGGAGAGTAAGAGGGAACAGTTGGAAGAGGTGGGATGTTTAGGAACATATAAGAAGCAGAAGCAAACATGGGAGGAATGGATCATGAGAGACCTTCAGAGAACAGGAGCAAAACTCAGAGCAAAAATGAAATGAGAAGACACTAATGTTTGGGCTGGTGGAAAGTTGGGAGAAGTTCAGCAAGATTAAGTCCTAATGTTAGGTACTCCTGGAACATTGATTAAGAAGTAGAGTTTTGTTTATCCAAGTGCCATAGAAGGAAGATGCCAAGACAGTGTCAAGATTTGAATGCATGCTGTAATTCATGGCCGTACTTGTAAGATCGCTGCAGATTGTGCAGTGTGGCCCCACCAATTTATAGAGCCAATGCTATAACAGATAACAGAATGACCGAGCTGTCAGTTTATTGTCAGCACTATCTTTTCAATGGTGTCAAGGAATGATTTTCTCGGCCCTATATTTGACATTGAATTGAATGGTGCATAATAAATCAAAGTGGTATCTAGCAGCACTGCTGACTGTGCATTAAGAGTTTCTGATTTACATTTGCAGCAGATTTATTACAGTCACCGTTATGAATTACTGTATAGTATTGACTCAAGAATGAAACTGCTTTGATGTTGAAAATGAGGCCCTCCCTTGATCAGTATCGAACTCACTACTTTGAAGAACATAAGGTGATATGGAAGTGCTTGGATGTGTTGTGTGAGCTGCTTACTTGTACAACGCTGACTGAAAGCAATAACATCACCACGCAGTACTGCCAAGGTGCAAGTTAGCCCTGCGGCCAGCCGGATACACAAACTCAGTGCAACGATGATTATAACCAAAAAAATTGAAACCAGACTGATCACCAAAAGCCGACGCATGGCAACATTGAGGCTGGGTTGTTGGAGCAGGTTCTTTCTATGCATTCAAGAGGTGAGCAGAAGAAAGGATAGATATTGTGAGACCCTGTTGAGCGAGGAGAGAAAATATCCTGTTCCTAGAGCGGAGGAACTGCAGCGGTTCAAGAAGGCAGCTCACCACCACCTTCTCGAGGGCAACTAGGGACGGGCAAAAAATGCTGGCCCAGCCAGCGAAGCCCACATCCCGTGAATGAATTTAAAAAGTGAAGAAAAACCCTATACAGACAGCATGATGCACCCTGTTGAGTGAGGGGGTTAGGGTATCTCTGGCTCTATTGATTACAAGAAAGGCGATTACTTATAGCAATTAGTGTGGTGAGACGATAAACCAGATCATCCTCTGATTCAGCATGAATAACATGGCATAACCAGGTAGATTATGTGATTTTCTTTCAATATATGTATAATTGTTCATGGTACATTGTACATTCAATGTACATTCATGGTGCACACATACTGGTACATTGATTATCCATACTTTCAATTAACCACTAGAATTTTGTGGGACAAAACGGTGAGTTTAAATGCCTTGAAGACTGTAGATTACTATTATCATCGGTTTGAGAACTACTTAACTAATGCAATTCTTAAACCTTCAGTTCTTGCCTTGTATCCTTTTGGCAAGTTTAGTTTGAAAAAGAACAATACTCCCACTTCGCTGAAAAACCTAGCAAATCACATGGACTGAAGGGACTGCAGCCTGACCCAGTTACAAAAGCAGCACGTGATGTATTGACATGATAGACCCTCCTATCACATGTGTGACACAGAGTGACTCTGGATGATCAGGTTGGAGGAGGCTGGCTTACTGAATCAATACCTAATGATTTTAAACTCTGAATTATTCTTTAATGTGTTAATTAATGGTGAGGGGGGAGGGTGGGAGGCAGTGTTATTGTCACTGGACTAGTAATCTGGATGGACCACCTTAGCACCAGAAACACAGCACTAGGTATACCTAATAATGAAGTGTCAACCTGGTGATGCTATAACACAGGACTACTTGCGTGCCAAACAGCATAAGCAGCAAGCGATAGAGCTAAGCGATTCCACAACAAAAGATCAGATCTAAGCTCTGCAGTCCTGCCACATCCAGTTGTGAATGTGGTGGACAACTAAACAACTCACTGGAGGAGGAGGCTCCACAAATATCCCCATCCTCAATGATGGGGGAGACCAGCACATCAGTGCAAGAGATAAGGCTGAAGCACTTGCAACAATCTTCAGCCAGAAGTGCCGAGTGGGTGATCCATCTCGGCCTCCTCCAGAGGTCCCCAGCATCACAGATGCCAGTCTTCAGCCAATTCAATTCACCCCACGTGATATCAAGAAACAGCTGAAGGCACTGGATACTGCAAAGGCTATGGGCCCTGACAACATTCCGGCAATAGTACTGAAGACTTATGCTCCAGAGCTTGCCGTGCCCCTAACCAATCTGTTCCAGTCCAGCTACAACACTGGCATCCAGCTGGCAATGTGTAAAATTGTCCAGCTATGTTTTGAGATTGGTCAGAACACCAGGTATATTCCTGTTCTTCTTCACACAGTCCCGTTAGGATCTTAGATACCTATCCCAACCACAGGAGCCAACAAATGCCATAAGTTACTTGCTACTTATCAGCCCATGCTTGACTGTTGTCCAGGACTTGCTGCATATGGACTTACTTGAATGAGTGCAGCTCCAAAGACACTCAAGTTCGACATTATCCAAGACAAAGCAGCCTGCTTGATTGACACCGCATCTAGCACCTTAAACATTTACTCCCTCCAACATTGGCGTACAGTGGCAGCAGTGTGTACTATTTACAAGATGCATTACACCAACACACCAAGGCTCCTTTGGCAGCGACTTCTAAACCCTCAACCTCTACCACCCAGATGGACAAGGGCAGCAGATCCATGGGAACACCACCACCTGCAAGTTCCCCTCCAAGCCACACACAATCCTGACTTGGAACTATATCATTCCTTCAATGTTGCTGGATCAATATCCTGGAACTCCCTCACCGCCACCCCAACCCCCACCCCCCACCCCAACATCACTGTGGGTGTACCTATACCAGGTGGACAGCAGAGGTTCAAGAAGGTGGCTCACCACCACTTTCTTAATGGCAATTAAGGATGGGCAACAAACGCTGGCCTTGCCAGCGACGCCTGCATCCCATGAAAGAATAAAAAAAAAATTGCACTATTTTAAATGAAATGGAAGTATCATAATACTTGATGTAATACAGGACAGTGTGAAGGATTAATAAAAATGTGTACTGTTTGCTCAAACTGCAACATTTAAAAAAAACTCAGAATCCCAGACTGCGGAACTATTGAATGTTCATCTTGCAGGTTCTAGCAGCAGGTACAGTGTGTCTTCGAACTGTGTTCTGCTGTTTGCAGAGTTCAAATGAGGCTCTATTTAAATCTGCCACCAGGGGGATCCATCCACCAGTGGATATGTTTGACAGAAACGCGGCTTAAGCAGCTTTTTCTGCTTGTAACCTCTTGGCGCTGACAATTATAGGTTGGAGCTGACCCAATAGCTGTTTAATTTCTGATTGTCCTCGGGCAACCAGCTGCCTTGTACAACCAGCCCCACAGTGTGCTGCTCATCATCTTGACTCGGACATGTATCCACCATCATTTTCATCATCGCTGACTCAATATCCTGGAATTCCCGACCTCACCCAGTTGCTGAAGTCCCATTCACCACAATGACTGACGGAGTCCAAGGTCAAGGCCTCTCCACCACCTTCTCTGGGCAGTTAGATCTTGACAACGAATGCAGACTTGCCAGAGATGCCCACATTCTGAGAACAAACTTCTCCAAAAAAAACACAATCTTCCCGCTTGTCCACCAATTCTTCTTGTTCTTCACCACCATCTCACTTGGTAATGTCCTTGCCTCTGGATTAAAAGGTGCGCATGTTAGAACTTCACATCAGAACTTTATGGCATTTGCTTGCCCCTCTGGCTGGGATAGGTATCTAAGATCCTAACGGGACAGTGTGAAGAGGAACAGGAGTGTGTCCGGTGTTCTGACCAATCTCAAAACATGACGACAAAAAAAATGGGCCTGAAAACCTGGGGAGCATGAAATTTAATGGAGTATTGTGTCCACTTTCGTCTTCCATCTCCATCGCACTTTGTAAGGCCAGCGGGAAGGCAGATTGTTTTCTTGGGTGGGCAGACGTTATCTCCACAATGGTTGCATCTCTGGCGTTTGTCTGCCTTATAAGCCTGGAAAATCCCCCTCTCTGATCACTTGGGGAGAGATACTCGGGCCTGCTGCCTGAGACTGCAACCATCTCCCTTCAGTGTAAAGGGTTGATCCAGTTTCTAAGTGAATTAAAAAATAACACACTTGTAAGGTACCGACCATCCCCATGGCTTAGGTCCTCTCCCCCCACTCTCCCCTTGCTTTCACAGGCACATCTGGGAAACAGCCGACAGAGTCCACGACCCAGAGCCTCCAATCAAACCCCGAAGAAACCTCTGAAGAGGAATCTGGAGGCAGCCTCCTTGTTCCGTCACAGCCTCACCCACACCCTCCACCAGCGCAGAGACACACACCTCGATGGGACCGAGCTTTACAGTAGCCTCGGGATCACAATCTGGTGAGTACATCGCACTGTCTGATCCACAGCAGGTGGAGGCAGGGACTTCCCAGGTCCCCGGCACTCAGAGGGCTGCTGGAGGCCAGAAATTTGCAGAGTCCGAGTCAGATGATGAGCCTCTGGACTAGGTCATGTCACAGTTGCTGGAGCTGCAAAGGCAAGCTCGGGAACATCAGGAAGGGATGTCCGCTGCACTCCTCAGATTGCAAGGCACAATGGAGGAGTCCGTTGCCTTCAGGCTGAGGTGATAGCGCCGGCATGCCAATGCACCGAGGTCAACACTGGTAGGATGGTGGCCCCCATATACCTTGGTCCAGGACATTTCCCTGCACTGCTGCTCGGACCCCACTCCATTGCTGACGCCCTAGTTGGCCTCCAAGACTGTGTACGGGAGAGAGATGCTCAAGGAGTCAGCCAGGGGCCCTTGGGCACCCATAGGGAGGAGGATCAGCAGGTGTATCCAACCCCCCACCCCCCCCACCCCCACCCCGGGCCATCCATCCAGGTGACTCCGGGAGTGTCCGGCCCATCCGAATCTCCTCTTCCTGTGACCTCAGCAGTTCCAGCTCCGCAGGCCAAGGAGGGTGCCACTGCCACACAGCAGCATCCCAAAAGTAGGCTGGGGCCCTCCAGGTCTCAGCCCTCCAGAGGATGCCTGCCAAGGTGACAGATAGGGTGTAGCCGTCAGCAGGCTGCCTCCACCTCTGCTGTGGATGTCCAAGGAGCACCAAGACGCAGCAGCAGGGTAGGAAGTTTAAGAAGATGTAGTTGCACAGCCTGGGCACGGGTGTTAATGACTTGTACATAATGTTCACTATTGTCAATAAACTCCCAAGAGCCGCCCCCTGCCTATGGCTCCTTGTTCTGATGAGCAATGTTTGTGTCACTCAGATGTGAAACCTTTCTGCACAAGATAAAGGCAGGTTTCTCAGTCCAGGGCCTCTTCCCTGTGTTTTGTGCAGCCTTCAGACCAAAGTGATGGTCCAGCCTCACACTCCCTGAACACATTACTGATACCTGCACCTCGACAGTGCTGGTCATTGCTGCTAGAATGTCGTGGGCAGGTGTCACAGAGTTTCGTCATTCTCTCTGTGTGCTCTCAGCATCTTTAAGGTGGGGCTGGCCCCCATCTCTTCAGCATCTGTGACCAGTGACACTGTGCTCCTGAAGGGAGCTAAAGGCGGACAAAGGATCAGGTGCTTTTAAAGTTTCATGGCTGCGTCTCTTTGATAAGGCCCTGATCACAGAGTGCAAGCGAACTGCCCTTGGCCAGACAGGAGTCAGACATTCTCAGAGGCTTTGTGAAGATCTGCAGAGTGTCCTCACTGCACATTGTCATCATTCTCCTCTGACTATTAAGGCCTCTACTGCGTCTCCATGACAGGCACATTTTCACAGAGGGTATGCGCGCTGCCATAAGCCAGACTGGAGTCAAACGTTTATAGATGCAAATGTGAGGATCTTATGGTGTCTCCGAATTGCAAGAACCATCACTTTAGTTCACTGTCTTCTGGGTTCCAGAATTACCGTTGTACTCATCCTTGATCACAACCCTCCACCACTTATATCCTTAACGACACTCTCTAAGTGCAATAAGTACTGGTAAAACCTCTTCGCATCACCGCACGTTCACAGTTTGATGAATTGCGGTCAATATTTGAGGCATCTTGAGGATTGGACCTTGCATCATCATTAAAAATCTTGCTTGAGGGGTAAATAAGGTCATCTCATTGCAGATTGTTGGACCTTGCTGTGTGCTGATTGGCTGCTATGTTTCCCTACATTGCATCATCCTCCACAAATCTAGCGGCTATGAAGGCCTCCCGAGCGCGCCTGCCTCTCCTGGCCCGTGCATCGCCATCATCATCACCTTGGAGAACTTCCTCATGCTCATCCCCGTTGATGTTGTCCTCCATTGGAGGAGACCTCCAGCTCCTGTATCTCCTCCTCAGCCAGCTCCTCTCCCCGTTGCAGTGCCAGGTTGTAAAGTGTGCAGTAGATGATGATGATACGTGATGCTCTCTGGACTGTTTTGCAGGGCGCCAACAGACTGGTCCAGGCACCGGAACCTCATTTTCAGCATCCTGATGGTTGCCTCCTTCAAGTTGCGAGTTGCAGCACGATCCTCATTATACCTTCGCTCTGCTGCAGTCTGAGGCCGCCATACGGGTGTCATCGGCCACATCCTCTGTGGGTAGCCCTTGTCCCCGAGGAGTCATCACTGCAGCCTCTGTGGACCCTGGTAGATGTCATGGTTCTGTGACCGACTGAGAATGTAGAGGTCGTGCACACTCCCTGGAAACCTTGCGAAGACCTGCAGGATGCATTTGTGGCTGCACCTGCAGCGAATGGAATCCCTTGCGGTTGACATAGTTGACCACATGTTGCACCAGAGATCTGAGCACCTTGTGTGTGCAGCCGATGGCTACTGCACCTGTGGGAAGCCCGAGACCTGGGCAAACCCAATTGATCTTCCATCCTGGCTCTCCTGGTCCCAGGCGAATTGCAATAAGTTGTGTGCCCTTGCAAAGATGGCATCCAAGATCTCATGGATGTATTTGTGGGTTGAGGCTTGTGAGATTCCACAGAGGCCACCTGTGGAGCCCTGAAAGGAACCACTTGTGTAGAAATTAAGCGCCGTGGTCACTTTCACAGCCACCGGCAGTGGATGCCCTCCATGTTCCCATGGGGCCAAACCTTGCAGTGGGCAGCAGATGTGACTGACCAGTTCCCTAGACATTCAGTCTTCAGCGACACTGGTTCTCGGTCATCTGCAGAATTAAAGGCGGTGTTCATAGTCTCTGGGTCTAGCTAGGTGCTGACCAGCGATGGCTCACTGTGGCTCCTTGTGCAGGAGCCCCAGCCTTCTTCCAGAGGTTGCTGTTCCGCCCTCGCTCTCTTTTCTGTCATCTTCACTCTCTGTAGGCCATCAGGCGTACAGCTAATTCACCAAGCTCCATGATGTACACCTCCTGCAGGATGAAAGAGAGAGACACGCGGCTTAACATGGGTGCACTAAGAACATGTCCTGGTTAAGCCTGAAGGCTCCCTAATGCATCGTGGAGAGTGCTGCCCACCACTTGGATGACCAGAGATTAGTGCGCTGCATGGCTGCCTGAAACCCCACCTTCCTCTGCCTCACTGGCGACAGCTATGCTCATTGCACTGCATGTGGTGCTCTCAGCTCAGACACAGGCATTCTCCTAACCCGCACTGCAAGGCTGCACTGTTAGCTTGAACCATGGAGGAGACTGGCCCAAACTGGAATGATGACATTGCCAAGGGGCTGTGAGCTCCTCCACCAGTGACTGCCCCATGGCCAACTTTAGCAAGGAGACTGTACAACGTGCCCAGTTATCCACTGTTCTGAAGTCCACTAAAACACTCATTAGTTTGCAGTCTGTGCCTGAGGGGTGAAAAGCTCAGGAGCACTATGCCCCTGCGGTGCTTGATTGGGCAGATAAGTAGGGGCATATCAATGTGGCTGTGCCTGAACTTTCTCAGCTGCAGGAAAATTGACACTTTATATAAATTGTCCCCAATGTGTGATTGCGCCCCCCCCCGCAACCAAGTTGCATCAACCACAGGGCAGCCTTTGCTCCCCCCTCCAAATTTGTCTCAACCTCAGGGCAGCCTTTGCTCCCCCCTCCAAATTTGTCTCAACCTCAGAGCAGCCTTTGCTCCCCCCACCCCCAAAGCCGCCTCAATTGTAGGGCAGCTTTTGCCGCCCCAACCTTGAAGTCCAACAGGCATCTCTTGTGAGCGCTCTACAACATTACTGTGCACTCACCTCCAAGTTCCCCTCAAAGCGCAGCCTGCCCAGTAAATGCTTTTTATGTTCTGTTGTGAAACACGTTGGCGTGCAATCAGGCCAGTGTGGGTGGATGATCCAGCGGTGGGGGACCGAGTCCAGTGGGCTGGCCTTATAATGATTTGCTGATGTGTTACAATGAGGTTCCCGATGTCCAATGGCGGGAAACATGGCCTGCTCTCGACAGGCTGCGTGAACAGCCGCAAACTGGTTTCATGATGTTGTGATACCGATTTTTGGCCGTCTCACCATATTGTCTGCTCACACCACTGAACATGCCCGAGGCTGGCAGCCACTGACAATTCCGCCCTGAGTTGTTATTTGTCTCTGCAGTTTATTGTGTGTAACTTGACTGGAAAATCTCCGTATAGCACCCACATTACACTCAATAAACAGTAAGAACAGCTATTGCATTTCAAAGTAATTCATGCTACATAAGGTGCTTTGAGGTATCTCGGAGAGATATGCTAAGGCAATGCTTAAATTCAAGACTTTTCTCTTTTCATATGTCTGATCTCAATTGCTGCACTTTCTGGATTGTTACCATTGGAAGTGACAGGAGGTATAAGAGCCATTTCTTTGACATGTGGTTATTGTCACAGTACATTTCCTACATCATTACACCCCCCCCCCCAAAATGTTGGCTGCTCATCATTGTTGAACCCACAACAAGCTACGATGTAGAGCTGCTACTGTTTTATGAACATGCTTGTGCTGGTCAATGGTTCAGTTGTTCTGTGTTTGATTATGTGAGTCTGTTTACTATCAATGCTCACTGTACTTGATTGGTTAGGCCTGGGTGTGGACTCAGGGGCAAGTAAACAAAGCTGTAGAAAGAGCTGGGAGGCTGAGCTATAAGCACGGAGTGGACATTTTAAAGCATTGTATTAAGCACTGTAAATAAAGTTCCTGCAAACATAGAAAACCAGCGTCATGGATCTGAGATATACAACTTATAACAATGCTCTCGTAAGTTTGAAAGATTTGACACATCACTGCCATTAATGTTCCCGTAGGTGAAATCCATTCAGGATGCAATCCGAGACAAAAAGAAACGCTTTAACTTCATGGGCGAAGAGATCAACCTGACTTTGTCCGTCGGGATCTTTATCACAATGAACCCTGGCTATGCAGGGCGGACGGAACTACCTGAGAACCTGAAAGCCTTGTTCAGGTGAGTGCACATGTTCAGCAGTTCCCAGCAGGGTCACGAAGTGTGCCAGGCCCATTACCATTGGATAGGGATCATTAAGCAAACCGGGAATTGTCCCAGGTTTTCTGATGCAGTGTGGCATTGAGTGTGGCACAAATCCATTGACTATACTGTGGATACACAGAGCCTGTGGTAAAAGGCACTTTAAAGTAATTAAAGAGGTTTACAGCAAGAAGCGGACCACATGGACTAAATACGCCAATTCCCTTTCTTCTTCAGTTCCCGGTTCGAAGGCAGGTCTGACCCACAGCGCTGAGGCCTCTACCACGTGTAGGGCAAGGAGGCGGGCCCCAAATCCACCCCAGCCGGAACGGGGATTGAACCCCATGCTCTTAGCACCAATCTGATCCACACCAGCTGTCCAGCCAACTGGGCCTTCAGGGAGTCCGAGTTGCTGTGGCAACATGAAGCTTTACATGCAAGTTGTACTCTGGAGCTATGGATGGTGATGGTAGAGGCTCCAATTTTCTTTTGATCACATTGGCTGACCAGGAATCTCTCCTGCTCTTACTGCCTGCCATTGGCGTGTGTTGGATTGTCCGTGTTATGAACATGTTTTCCTTGGCCATCAAGTCCTGGAGTGGGACTTGACCCGGAGCTTCTGGCTCAGAGGCACGGAAGCTAATTTTTTTCTGGATGATGCCATTCTTAAATAAGGAAATTCATTCCCGAGCACGTTGCTGACAAAATGCTCCAAGAAGCATTAGAACAGCTCAGTCTGACTCTCTTTCAGATTCTCCGTGGGCAAGTACCCACCCTCTCAATGGAAATTCTAATGTAATTGAGGCTAGGATCACCTCATGTGTTGCCCTCTTCATGTCCATTTGGGATTTGGAAATATTTGTAGAAATGACCAACGTTATATTCACCCACAATTTGTAATGTGATGCTAACTTTAAAAATTCTCTTTAAGGAGATTTATAATTGGCTTTTCCTAATAGAAACTAATCACCACTCAAATGCATAAAATGTGGCCTTAGATCATTACAAGTAGCTATTTTTCAATAGGGCCAGGTTTCTGAAGAGTTTAGACAGTACAGTCATCATGCAAATGACCCCGTGTGAAGACTGCAATGTTCAAACTCCTCCAGGAGCTTATCATCCCAGGCTCATGTTGAACATCACTCTGAATGGACAAAGATTTCTCTCAAGACAGCAATGATGTCACATCAAGTTTCAGGGATTTCAAAGTAATACACAAAAATCTTCAAACTTCAAGTTCTTGTATATTTGTAACTTTCTTTATTCACTCCTGGGATGTGGATGCTATTGGCAAGACCAGCATTTGATGTCCATCCTTAATTGCCCTTGGGAAGATGGTGGTGAGCCATCTTCTTGAAGCACTGGAGTCCATGTGGTGTAGATGCACCCACAGCGCTCACAGTTTTGCTATAACTGAGTTGTTTGCTTAGCCATTTCAGAGTCAACCACATTGCTGTTGGTCTGGAGTCACATATAGGCCAGACCAGGTAAGGATGGCAGATCTCCTTCCTTGAAGATTATTAGTGAACCAAATGGGTTTTTATGACCATCCAGGGGTTTCATGGCTAGCTTTTTATTCCAGCTTAATTAATTATTGAATTTTAAGTTTTGCCATGTGGTGGGATTTGAACATGTGTCTCCAGAGCTGGGCCTTTGGATTACTAGTCCAGGAACATTACCACTACACTACCATTTCATGAGTTAGCGAGAATAAGAACTGGGCTTTGAAAGTATGAGGCGGGGAGCAAGGGCAAAGGAAACTGGAGTGCTAAAGATGCTTTAAACTTGACGTAAGAAATACAGAACCATCTTAAACTCACACCGTTTTGAAGCATCAAAGGTTTGCTACCTCCTCAATTTGTCAGCAACTTGAAATATTCTAATTGATATAGAGTTTATATCTCCTCTGTGTTTTGATGAGGAGAGGGTGATTACGTCTACTGACTGTTTTCCAGACCCTGTGCTATGGTGGTGCCAGACTTTGAGTTGATCTGTGAAATCATGTTGGTCGCAGAAGGGTTCATTGAAGCAAGGTTATTAGCCAGGAAGTTCATCACCCTGTACCAGCTTTGTAAAGAACTACTTTCAAAACAGGTGAGATGAAATGCATCGGGCAGAATTATACAACAGGAAACTCTTTGGTTGTTTTCTGGTGTTCAAAGAATCATGTCATAAAATGAATGATATTTTTTCACTTTGAAGGGATTTGGGAATATTTACAATGTGCTTCATTGGCCTGTCCTTAGCTGATAGAATGTGAAGTGTGGCTTGAACGCGCTCACTGGGGCTAGGACGATACATTTTCAGAACATTTATCTAATATCTCATTGGTAAACACAACATAATGAATGAAATCACCCTAGCAGGATTTCACTATTCCCCACATGGTCACAGTAGTGCCGTGGTGGGTAGGACTCATGTAGAGAGGACAAATTGGAGTTGCCCCACTAGTATGCAGCTAAATAATAAGACAATATGTAATATACACCCCGCTGAGCCACAGTAAACAGCTGAATTCCTTTGATGTTTGGGGATCTGTACTGTTTATCATCTCTCTAGAAACCTATATTTCATTTTCCATGGGCTTTGTTTGTTTGGATGCAATTTCACTCACCCCCCCAGTTACTGCAGAAAGCTTTCAAGATTTGGCACATAAAGCAGATGGATAATATAAGCTCTAGATTAAAACTGGGCATCAAATAATTATTTAATACATTTTTAAAAGTTTATTTCAGGGCAGTATAAATTATTGAGCCCATAGGAGCTTCTTAATAGGAACATTTGTTGTTAGAAGCGTTATCTTTATGTAAGCATAATTAAAGTATGCATATTAATCTTCAGGTCCAGGCACATGTCTTGACATTGCACACAACTCAGTCATTAGAACATTGCTGCCATATAAATGTTGCAGTTAATTGGTTTGAAGGAGTCAGGATCATCTTTACTTACGCTGCACAGTAGGACTAAATCCCTCATAATGACAAGAATTTTCACGTCAAAATGATTTCTTTTAAAAAAAAAATCAATGAATTCTTTAAAGCAAGCGTATAAGTATCCATTCTCATTGAATCACCTTAGACATTCCTTTGTAGCAAATGGGAGTTTGTGCCAGTTGTATAAATGAGTGTTTAGCCTGACCACATAATCCTCAATCCTGTTTTAATAGCAAGAATGTCACCGAGTCCTCACTCGAAAAAATAAGGTGCAGGACCACCAAAAGGCTTACACTAATGAAACCAGATATTGATTGCCCCGCCCGTGGTCCCACCCACTCACCCATACAGCTGAGAAATCAGTGAACATGCTTATTCATTTATCTTTATTGATTTTAGTTTCACTGAAAGTAATACCACTTAAAAAAAATCCTGAAAGCAAATGTAAAACTTTATTGATGAAATCAACAATTCTGAAGCCAAGCTTAGTGTTAAGTGTAATGATATTACTGCGTAGAAAGAATTCCCATGCATTGAGGCAAGGATTGTACAAATTGAAAGCCTATAAATGCTTCACCACAATCATGGTAGGCTACTGGGGTGAAATTGTGTGATTTCAGCAGCAAATCCATTAATTAATTAACATGGATTTTGTTTATCTGATGTCTTAATAAGTCATTAACCCATTTAAAATGAAGGCTTCAAATAAATTGTTGAATCTCTTTGCCGAAACAATGGACAAAGATATTTCATATAAATGCAACAGTTACCCATGTACAAGCCTGCTACCATCCCTTCAGTATCTATTTTGTGATGTTTTTAAATTGTCTGGCCTTATAAAACCATAGAATTGTTGCAGCCAGAAATGTCCCTGAGAACTTTCAATTGATTGAACTGTTTCAAAAGAACCTCTGGATCAGATTGGAAGCTTGTCACCGCCCCACGTAATGCTATTGCTATTTACAACCAATCTGTTGCAGAACTTGCTATCCAGCAGGACAATACTTACCACTTACATGTGCATTTGGAAACCTATGAATATTTTTACCAAAGCGTGCTTTGTTTAGCTCAGTAACTGTCCTTTGCCAGGATCACTATGACTGGGGTCTTCGCGCAATCAAATCTGTCCTGGTTGTAGCTGGTTCACTGAAGAGGGGTGACCCAGGTCGCCCTGAGGACCAAGTCCTAATGCGAGCGCTTCGAGACTTCAACATTCCAAAGATCGTAACTGATGACATGCCGATTTTCATGGGCCTGATTAGTGATCTCTTCCCAGCGTTGGATGTTCCCAGGAAGAGAGACCTTCAGTTTGAAGGCCGTGTAAAGCAGTCTATCCTGGACCTAAAACTGCAGGCTGAGGACAATTTTATCTTGAAAGTGAGTAACAGATTGCTTGGATTCTATATTTTCTCCTTAAAGTTACCTGCCATCGTTTTCAGCTGAAATTAGGGCTTGAAAATTCATTAATCAGGGAGGAATGAATGATGTTGTGAGTCAGAATCTTTTTGCTGTGCTTTGGAAGCAGATTATACTGAGGGAATGACTGATGTGCTTGGCTTTGAAGGTCCTGCACATGTAATGTATGTTTTCATTTTTATACCGACGTATAAAAATGATGAGAAAACACTGTCAGCCCCATCCAATTAACAGTGCAACTTCATATACTGTTTATCTACTCCAAAACACCCTAACTCCCAGGTGAGGTAGAAATATGACAGGTTGGTGCTGGGGAACACATCTGTTCTCATCTTGGACACCAAGTAAGGGCATCATGTTCAGCCAGCCTGCAGGATAAAGCTCCCCTTTATCTGTCCCAACAATGTGCCTCAGCCACAAATCTCAGGAGAGTACTTGTAGTGGCCCACAGCAGCAATTCTCCCATCTCTCATGCTGGCCTGTCATCTTTCCATGTGCATCTATTGATTAGGGCTGAATTAAGGAAGTGGTTTTGTGCTAAGTGTAAAGGGAGGCCAAGGCAGTTAGAGAGAAAATTGCAAAGTAGGAAGGTGACTCAGTAAAGCAGGAGTTGCTGGGAAAGCTGTGTCAGCCACCATCTGCCAGGTACAACAAAAATGGTATAACAGATACTCCTGTTGGGAGTTGTACATTTACCTCAGCTGGGTATTGGTGGGACAATTCCTGCACTCAGGGCAAAGCAGTGTGAGTTCAAGACATGTGTTCTGACACTGTCAACTGTAGCTCAGCTGCTAACTTTCTCACCTCTGAGTCAGACGGCTCTGGGTTCAAGTCCCAGTTGAACACAACAATCAAAGCTGACACTTCCTCAGAGCACTGAGCGAGTGCTGCACTGTTGGAGGCACAGTGCTGTCTCAGATGAAATGTTAAACCATGGCCCCGCCTGCCCTTTCAGATGAATGTAAAAGATGCTGTGGCACTGTATTGAAGAAGAGGAAATGCCCCCAGTGTCTTGTCAATATTTATCCAATCAACATCACAAAAACAAATGATCTGGTCATTATTACATTGCTGTTTGTAGAGTTTGCAGTGCACAAATTGGCTGCTGCATTTCCTAGTTTACAACAGTGACTACACTTCAAAAGTCCTTTATTTGCCATAAAGTGTGTTGGGATATCCTGTGATTGTGAAAGACACTATATAAATACTTTTTAACTAACAATAATGAAGGTTCTTTATTTTCAGTTTTTGTTGGTATTTCTTGGTAGCTCTCACAAGTTGCAAATCGTTCCTAATTAATTTTCACTTGAAAGCCACCCAATTAGCTAATCCTTGCACAAGTTCTCAAAATTCCATTATTCTTGTGAGCTTACATATGGGAAAAAAGTATTCACCAAGGGTTCCTTGTTCCTATGAATTTCATTGCAAGTGCAAGGATCAGCACCTCAACTTTCAACTAGACATTTTGCAGGCATCTAGCCTTAATATTTACTTGAACAGCTTCAGCCCTTAAGAATATTCCCACGTTCTGTTCAATTATAGGTGATGACAATGAGCACTGATGTTTTTGGAGATGGGGAGGGGAGTAGGTTCATTAAAGGATTGAGGACCCCTCTTGCCATCCCTTCTCCCTTCCCCTCGGAACATTATGCCAGCAAGATAGTCTGCACCCATGTTGTCAACCTAGTTCTTTTCTCCCACCATTCTTCCTCTTTGACACCTCTCATGTTCCGCCTCTTGTATGCCTTTTATTTCTCTCATTATTCATCCTTTTGTCTCTGGTAGGCATATCATTTCGGCCCACTAACCACGGGCAGGATTTTACGGCCGTGTCCACCGCTGGGATCATCCGGTCCCGCCGAAAGTCAGTGGGCTTCTGGCTGGGCCACTGCATCGCCAGCGGTGGGTCCCACCACAACCGGGTGTCTTGGTTGGCCCTGACCATGGCGGCCCAAAAGTCATTTTATGTCTTTTCCTGGGCTTTGTGTGTGGATTCCGTGTGTCTTTGTGTTAGTTTCCCACCTCCACCATGTCCCCTCCTCACCCCCCATTGCCCCTCTTCACCACGTCTTGTTCTGTCCCTTTTTAAATATATAGCAGTTTTCAGTTCTGAGGAAAGGGTTTATATCAGAAAGTCAAACGTCTTGTGTTTTCTTGACGACCGCTGGCTGACCTGCTGAATACCTCCAGTGGTTTCCAGTTTTGTTTCAGGTATTTGCAGTGTTTTGGCTTATGATTTTTTTTCTCTGTCGTGTCCAAGCTGTTTGTAGCTGGAACTCCACGGGCGTTAATTGCCAATGGGAACTCCTTGGGTAACCTCAGGGCTATTAATTGCCAATCATCCACCACGGGGACTTTGAACAAGGCACTCCTCTTCCTCCTGTTCTCATGGTGAAGGCATCATCTTTTTTAGGGGTAACTTTGCTTGGACATTTAAGCAAAAGGGTTTTGCCAGCCCACCCAGGTCCTAAAAACAAATTTAAGAAAATATTAGTGACGACTTCAGGATGATTAAAATAAACTCCTTTGCTTATAATAAGGAGATGGATTTTAGGCAGAAGTATTCATGTGTTATTGTCCCAAGGGGTAATTTTAGTGAGTAGGCAATTTGGTCCTGATTTTCCTCTCTCCCCTGCCCATTTTGGGGAATGGGCAAGTGGGAAATACATAGAGAACCTGTGCCACTGCTCACTGGCCTTTGCCATTGCGTATGGATTTTACCTCTGGCGGCGATGGTGGATGCGGAATGTGTTTGCCCATATTTGGACAACAGCAACTTTCATTCATGTAGCACCTTTAATTTAGAAGTGCAATCAAACAATGGCGCCAAGCTAAAGAGGGAGTTTTCATGATGGATGATCATAAGCTTGGTCAAAGAGGCAGGAGAGGGAAGGGAGGGCTTGAGGTAGGGAATTCCAGAGCGTGAAGACTTGATGTTGAGGACATTGCTGCCAATGGTGGGAGCAAAGGGAGGGTTAATCTATTAGAGGCCAGAGTGAGAAGAACGAAGAGTTCTGGGGGCTGAGAAAGGGAGGGTAGGGTCAAGAAGGGATTTAAAAAGATGGGGGAAACTCTAAGGCACTGAGGAATTAGGAGCCAGTGTTAAGTCAGCGAGGACAAGAGTGGTGGGTGAGTGGGACTTGATAAGGGTTATTCAAATGGTAATTTAATGACATCAATACATCATCTGATATATTCCCCTTCATTAATGGCTTTGTAATGCTGGATGTCAGGAGCAGCTGTCACTCCTGGCCTTCAGCGTTGTTAAGGCGGTGGATCGGGATTCAAAAATTGAAGGGCTGAGTAAATAGTGATTGATCGCACTATGCAAATTAGCAGTTCTGAAATATGTTTCTTTTCAATAGAGCTTCTTGAATGCAGCCTGGGCTGCCGGGCAGACACCAGTAATTATCTATTCCGAAACAGGAATTGTTCCCTGCACCACTTTGCAGGCCGACATCATCCAACTTCCACCCCATTTAAAAATATATATATTTTTACCACAAAGTGGTGAAATGTCGAAAGGAACCCAGTCCTTCCCAGAAAAATCAACATTTCAAAGAATGAGAAGAGAGTTAGCCCTGGAGCAGTAGCAAAGCGGCTATATTAACTGACTAGTAATCTAGAGACCTGGGCTAAGGCTCCAGAGGCATCACTATGGCAGCCAAGGAGTCTAAATTCAGTTTATGGAATAGAATCATAGAATTGTTACAGCACGGAAGGAGGCCATTCAGCCTGTCGTGAACATGCTGGCTCTATGCAAGAGCAACTAGGCTAGTCCCGCTTCCCAATAGCCCTGCAAACTTTTCTCTTCAAATAATTATCCAATACCCCTTTGGAAACCAGGGTTGAACCTGCCACAATCAAACACTAAGGCAGCGCATTCCAGATCCTAACCTCGCTGTGTAAAAGAGGTTTCCCTCACGTTGCTTCCGGTTTTTTTTTGCCATTCACCTTAAATTGGTGTCCTCTAGCCTGAGTCGACGGTTCCACAAATGGTTTTTCACCGTGTACTCTTTCCAGACCCCTTTTGATTTTGAGCACTTCTGTCAAATCTCCTTCACCCTTCTCTTTTCTAAGGAGAACAGCTTCAGCTTCTCCAGTCTATCCTCGTAGTTTAAGTCGCTCACCCCCTAGATCAATTCTGCACCCTCTCTAATGCTTTCACATTCTTCCCAGAATTGGATACAATGCTCCAGTTGAAGCTGAATCAGTGCTTCATAGAGCTTCACCATAACCTCCTTGCTTTCGTACTCTGTGTGCCTTATTAACCATATTCGCAATTTGCCCTGCCACTTTCAACAATTGCTGTATATGTACCCCAGGTCCCTCTGCTTCTCCGTCCTCTTTAGAATTGTATTCTTTATATATATTGTCTCTCCTCACCCTCCCTCCCAAAATATATCCCCTTATACTTCTTTGGATTAAATTTTAACTGCCATGTGTCCACCCATTCCGCCAGCCTATGTCCTCTTGAAGTCTACCTTCATCCTTCTCAGACTTCAGCATGCTTCCAAGTTTTGCAAGTCAACTGCAAATTTTGACAATATGCCCTGCACACTGTTACGATGTCCATAGAGACCAATAGCTTTTAGAAAGAAACTTTAATTTCCAGTTAATAGCTGAAAGGATGACATGGCACGATTTCACATTTTAAGACTTTTACTGTAACAAAAGACCAAAAGCGCTATTGACTAAACACTATCTTTGTAGGCAACTTATACTTAAAACCACAAAATGGAACATTCCCCTTTTTCTTTTACCATATCCGTAAATACACTTCACAGATACACTTCACACTGTTCACTGTAGATGTTCAGTTCTCCTGGAACCAATCCAAGGTGATTCTTAGCCTGAGGATTTACCTCTGTTATTTTCCTTTCTTAGCCTGGGAAAATTAATCCCAGAGCAATCTTTCACAGTGGGGTTTTTTCACCAGAGGTTCTTCCTGTAGTGCAAGCTAGGCAAACCTTCTGGTCTCATTTTAACTCCTCATGAATTTGGTCCTTTCAATCCAAGCATGAGCTCCCATCCGCATTAATGCGCGGTGAACCACAGCATCTTGCTGCCTGCAGCTGCTCTACCTTTCCCGGATCTTGGCAGACTAACTTTTGTCTATGAGTTTTCTATGACATATTAGATCCATTACCACCCCCCGCCCCCAAAGCCCACTTCCATGGCAAAATGAAACACACGGGCCTTATACCCAGGTAGAGGTTATGATTCATTGTTCTTGAGACCCCAACACACTTTTATCCTGGAGGTAAATGGACGGTTTAAAGCACGACTGTTTACAATCTGACATTCTCAACATTTTACTGGGACTTTGGAGACTCACAGTCAATTCACTGTTAGCACCGGGCTGCTGCCACTGTCTTCAGGTGTAAACAACTTGCACCTTCTTCCCAGTAAAACCTTCTGGGCCTCTTTAATCTCTAACCATCAAACCATACAGGCTTGTTCTCAGGCAGACTTCAGAACAAGGTCACAAGACCCACTTAATTTTTTTTCCCCTGAAATTAAAGACACAATCCCAAAACATGACAATCTTATAAATCTCATAACTGCAACAGCACCCAGACTAGGTCATCAATATGAATCAAGAAAATAAGTGGTCCTAACACCAATACCTGGGGGTGGGGCCACACTGTTTACCTTCCTTCAGTCCAATAAACAAATGTGCACTACTACTCTGTTTCCAGTCACTCAGTAAACTCATATCCAAGCTGCCACTGCCCCTTTTTATTCCATGAGCTTCAATTTTGCTGACAATCCTGTTATGTGGTACTTCATCAAAGGCATTTTGGAAGTCCATATACACGACATCAGCTGCATTACCTCATCAACCTCCTCTGTTACCTCCTCGAAAACCACAGTTTTCCCTTCACAAATCCTTGCTGGCTTTCCTTAATTAATCCACATTTGTCCAAGTGCCTGTCAATTTTGTCCAGGTTTATTATTGCTAAAAGATTTCCCACCACCAAACTACACTGACTGCCTGTAGTTCCTGGGTTTAATATTGCGCCCTTATTTGATAAAGGCATCAGGAAAGTGGGGGAGGAGGGTTGCTGAACATCAACCCCTGCCTTTGCTGCTGACATTCCCTCCCTATCTTACCCCACAACACCCAGTCTGACACCCCCTTTCCCCCATCACTCACCTGTGCCTGGGGGCAGAATTTTCCCCCTGTTTGGGGGGAGGTTTAAGAGCGGGTGCGCAGAGGCGTGCCTCCTATCAGCACCCCCAATTGGGGGCCCGCCGCCATTTTACGTGGGCAGGCCAGTTAAGGCCCGCCCAGCATGATGTCCGCACGGAAGCGCTAAGCGCTCCCTGTGCAGGTGGGTGGGAAATCCCTGAGCCAAGAATGTGCACTTTCATGCATGCGCACAAAAGAGCGACTCATCTCCCTGCGGCTAAGTGCCGCCTCAGGTAGATTGGCTCTACAGTGAAAAATCTGAAAAATAGAAAAAAAAATTCCCTGACATGTCCCCTCGTCTGACATTGTTGCATGAGTTGGGACATGTCCATCACTTTTAAATACACTTTAATTACATTTTTAAAAACCTACACGAAACCTCATCCTGCCCGTGGATGAGGTTTCATGCATTTTCCAATGCCCGCCAGGGCTCCCGGCCTGCCCGCCAACCTTAAGGTCGGACGGGCAGGTCCATTAATTACTTTAATGACTCTGTCAATGGCCTCAGTTGGCCATTGACAGGTCGGCGGACGCACAGCTGATTCGGCTGAGCCCCCGCCTACCTGAAAATTGAATGACGTGGGGTGACATTGGGAGTTCCACCCAACATCATCCCACGTCATTTTACGTGTCTGCGAGTGGGAAATCCTGGCTGGGAGTTACAAAGCTCTTGCCAAAAACTAAACCGATTTGAGCAAGATATCTGGAATGGAGTTTCTATGTTGTGGCTTTAGTATGCGCGATTTACACTGCTAGGTTTTGAATTGATGGGCACAAAATGTCTCTTTTCATTGAAGCATAAGTGGCAGTATAACTACATTTTAACTTATGGCCAGCCATTTCTGTTTATTTAAATTGAGTTCCTGCCTGTCTGATTAGGTTGACATAAATAATCCCATGGCACCTTTTGAATGAAAGCAGACAATCCTATTGGATTCCTGGCCAACATTCCTCCCCCGGCTTAGCTACGTGACAAACAGGTGACTGGTCATTCGTTCATTTGCCTCACTTTAGACCTTCCTATGTTTAAATTGACTGCTGCTGTCTACCAAACGTGACACAACTGTAAAAGTAATTCATTGATTGTAAAACACTTCGAGATAGCCTGAGGATGTGATGCGATGTTATATAAATAAAAGGTTTTTCTTTTTTATGGCTCTCAATTGCTTTTCACATTCTTGCAGGTTGTTCAGTTAGAAGAGATGCTTGAAGTGAGACACTCTGTGTTTGTTGTGGGCAATGCTGGAACTGGCAAAACTCAGGTCCTGAAATCCTTATACAAAACTTATCAGAACATGAAACGACGCCCAGTCTGGGCTGATCTTAATCCCAAGGCTGTCACTAATGATGAACTCTTTGGAATCATCAACCAAGCAACCAGAGAGTGGAAGGATGGTATGTAACATTCACATAAAACAGGTCACATAACACATTTTATCCAGCGTTGCCACTGAACAGAAGAAATTAGAATTAAGCCACGTGTTGATTTAATTTGTTGAATGCATAAGCATTAAGTCTTTGGACACCTCGTCATTCAACGTTCTTGCATTCCACACAAGACTGTGACAGCTTAGTTGCACGTTCATGAACTTAGTTGACCCAAGTGCAAACGTTCAGTGTCAATGTCAAGTTGTTGCACAGTCAAGTAGCTGTATGCATTTGCTATCTAAGTTTACATAAGGAAACAGCAAGGTACTTAGAGAGCTGCTGTCATAGAATCAACCCACAATATCAATTACTGCTTTTACAATGCTCATCAAGGGAGAAAATGAAGAGTAAAATTGCTGAAAGGAGGAAGAGAAGCTGTGATTTAATTCCAGAGGTTCCTGATGTTATCTGAGATCATTGTACCACCCTCAATGGCCTATATATCAAAGATGAACAGGTTCTTTTTGTGTTCACCTCTTAGGGCTCTTCTCATGTATCATGCGTGAGCTGGCAAACATAACCCATGACGGTCCCAAGTGGATTGTGCTGGATGGTGACATTGATCCAATGTGGATTGAATCTCTTAACACTGTCATGGACGACAATAAGGTAAATGGACAGAGCCATCCAGCCCGAGCCAGTAAGAACAAACCTTTGCAGAATGAACACTAGAATAAGGAACAATGTACAATAGATGTGGCATTTTTTTTATATAAAGGCTGCTAGATATTGAATTTAAACCGTCCTGATTTCAAAGCTTTCCTATAATAGTTTGTCTGCTAAATCATCAAAGGCTTACTCCAGGATGAGAATTTCTGGGGTAGGTATTAACAAAAGTATAGTACTCTACTGAAGGATAATTTAAACAAAAAATTGTTTTCATCATTCCTAACCAGAGCTACCATTGTAGTGAGATGTGTGCAGTTTTGGGACTGCAGAGGCACCAAAGTGTGACCTCTCAATGTTTGGCCCATTCCTCCTAGTCCCTGAGCAGCCAGGTTACACATTCTAAGCAGTAAGATATCTGCCACAAATAGTTTTAAAAGCACCTTTGAATTCCAGTTAAATATGTTTTTCTGCAAATTTTCGGTATTAAAATAAACTCACCTTCAACTGCAATTTTTTTGTATTTGTTCATGGGATAGGGGCATCACTGGCTAGACCAGCACATTATGAACCAGATGGATTTTTACAACAATTGACAATGGTTTCATGGTCATCATTAGACTTTTAATTCCAGATTTTTACTGAATGCAAATTTCACCATCTGCCGTGGTAGGATTCAAACCCAGGTCCCCACAACATTATCCTAGGTCTTTTGATTATTAGTCCAATGACAATACCGCTACACCACTGCCTCCTCTCAGCAATCCTTTCCACTACTTCATGAAGGAACTTGGCCAAGTGCAATTCTCTGTTAACAATCCACACTGATTTTCATTTATTAATTCATATCTTTCCAAGTGACAATTAATTTTGTCTCAGATGAAAGATTCTCTGAAAGATTCCCCACCCCAGATCTTAGGCTGATGAGCTTGGAGTTGACAGGTTTGCCCCTCTCCCTGTTTTTGAAGAGATGTAGCATTTGGAATGAGTTCAAATCCCACCCCAGCAGCTGTGGAATTTAAATTCAGTCAATAGAACCGGAGTATAAAGCTAGTCTCGGTATTGTCAATTGTTGTAAAAACCCATCTGCTTCATTAATGCCTCTTAGGGAAGGAAATCTGCCATTATTACTTGCTCTGGCCTACATGTAACTCCAGACCTACAGCAATGCGGTAGACTCCTAACTGCCCTCTGAAATGGCTTATCAAGCCACTCAGTTAAAAGACAATTAGGGATGGGCAACAAATGCTGGCCTTGCCAGCGACACCCACATCCCATGAAAGAATAAAAAAAATGCTGCAAAATTGGTGATTAGAATTTCAACATCTTAAGGCTTGATTCCTCCAAGGCCTTCTTTCGCACCTCCCCTTACCTCTCACTGCCCATAAAGCACAGTTCACTCAGAACGCTACAGGATACATCCTTCACCAAGTGCTGCATCCTCGCTGAGCCTGTCCTTGACAAGAGCTGCTGCCTGACCGTACACCAGGAAGTTGATGCCAGGATCCTCATTGTTAGCTTCAAATCCCTTCATGGATTTACGCCACACTATATTACCGAACTCCTCCAGTAGCATATTCCTGCATATTCTCACACCGGCTTAATCCTAATCTGCCACCTCCAATCTACGTCAGTGGCCATGATTGTGCTTGGGAAATTCTACTTTGAATGCTTCTCCCTGCTTTTCCAAAGTGTTCCTCAGCCCTTTTTAGTCATGCTTTTGCCCATCCCCTTTCTGTTCCCCTCCTCCCTTCTACTCCTGTCTATTTTTTGTCATCAGCCCTCTGAGAAGTATTTTATTCAATGTATTTTCAAAGAAAAACTAATCCTTATGTAGGAGATTATCATCCAGTAGAGATTAAAGACCAAGAAACGAAATGCTATTTTTCATACTGGCTTTGCTGTCTTTTCGCGATAGGTTTTGACGTTGGCCAGTAACGAGCGGATCCCCCTCAACCCCACCATGAGACTTCTGTTTGAAATTAGTCACTTACGAACAGCAACCCCAGCCACTGTCTCTAGAGCAGGTTTGTATGGGACTGGAACTTACCTGTGGTATGTAACCCTGTCTGGTGAGAAGTGGGTTAACTTGTAGGGCAGAATTTTGCGCTTGGCGTGCGGGAGCGTGTCCGACGTGCTCGAGTGTAATATGACGCGCGATAACGCCAGGCGTGCGTCCCGATGTCACCGCGCACTCGTGCGATATTTCATTCAGCGGCTGCACAGCTGAAAGACCTATTAAGGCTATTAACAAGATAATTAAAATCAAATTTACGCTGCTCATCCAACCTCACGGTTGACGGGCAGGCAAAAAGGCCAAGCGGCCTTTACATTTTTTAAGGAAACCTCATCCATGAGCGGGATGAGGTTTCCCAAAGCAAATACACATTAAATAAAGACTTTATTTTTGAATTCAAAACATGTCCCAGCTCATGTGACAGAGCCACATGAGGGGACATGTGTTTGTAAATGTTTACTGTCTTTATTGATTTATTTAAAAAGCACTTCAATCTCCCTGAGGCAGCTCCGTGCTCCAGGGAGATGGAAGCGCTCTTTTGCGAACTGCTCGCCAGACCCGCTATCCCTCCTCCCCTCCTGCCCGCACAGGTAGTGCTGAGCGCTGCCCCTCGCAATCCATGCAGGGCGGGCCTTAATTGGCCCACCCGCGTGAAATCGGGGAGCGGAGCTGATTGAGGGCGGCAGTCGGCTTCCTGACAGCCCCCTCCCTCTCTCACCGAGCCCACCCGATGAGGGAAAAATTCTGGCCGTAGAATTTATTCATCAGAGCACACTCTTGTCATGGAAGCTGTAGATCAGTTCAATTGTTAGTTGGTGATTTCTTCCTGTTTGAATGCAGACATAACCCATCCTGTGATATGATCACATCATGTTCCAATTTTTCCCAATAACTGGCTCGAAAAACAGCCATTAAATAAGTTGTTATTGCTCTTGGAAGGGGTTATATGGAACTTGTGGTATCAGTTGGTCTGTCTTTTTATTATTTGTTCATGGGATATGCCCATTGCTGGCTAAGCCAGTACTCGTTGCCCATCCCTAATTGCCCCTGGGAGCAGTTAAGAGTCAACCACATTGCTGTGGGTCTGGGGTCACATCTAGGCCAGACAGGGTAAGGAAGTCAGATTCCTTCCATGGGGACATGGTTTTTACAACAATTGACAACTGTTTCATGGAATTTTATGGGAGCAGGGCTGTAAAATGCAACAAGCTATTCAAAAGTCCATTGACTTCGGCGGGAACTTAAAATCTCACCCTTGGTTGCAAGTACTGAAACTAGCTTTTAATTCCAGATTTTTAATTAATTGAACCGTATTTCTATTAGCTACTGGGGTGGGATTTGAACCCATGCCCCACAGCATTAGCCTGGGCCTCTGAATTATTAGTCCAGTAAGATTATCACTACTCAGCCATCTCCCACAGTCGCTCAGTTGTTGAGAAAAAGGTGAATATAGACATGTTCAAATCCAAGGCTCCCAAGTCAAGTGATGGTAGTTCTTATTCATGGACCTTGTGGAGATATAGAACAGTATCACCCAACTCTAAGGTTCAAGGGTAAATCCACCACCATTTCAATTTGTGCTCCTTGGACCTGAGTTTGGCATTAGTGATCCTGAAGTTCAGAACTTTGAAGGCCAATTCCAAAATCCAAATCTTATGTCTTGAGTCTATGAGTTCACTAGTCAAGTAAACTCGAATTGCATGCTTTCTTATACACTTGTTAGTTGATGGTCACTATCAATAACGGAGGGAGACCGACATAAGTACAAACTGTGATTGTTTATTGCAATAGAAGGCAGAGCACTTAATCTTTGCGTATTCCCACAACCACCTCTAGCTCTAGACTTACAGTTAATCAGTAGCCCGCGCTGTGCAGTGATTGGTCAGTACTGTCACATGGTTAGTCCACTCGCATTCTCTTAAAGGTACATGGTACTCCACTTTACCATGCCAAATACAACCTGGAGGCTTCACTCTATCATTAATTCTTTGAGCACAAGTGAATCATGCCAACATAAAATGTTTGAAAACAGTGCCAAGAATTCTGTTCTTGATTTAATTTCAAAATATTACGAACAAAGGTTTTCCATAAGTTACATCTTCATGTGTTTCTTATTTGTAATGTTCAGTAGGAAAAATAAGTAGCAAAATGTGAACTGGCGTAGACGCTTTGAGAAAAGTTGCAAGTTACTACTGAGTGAGCACCATGTGAGCCTCATGATGGGGAAAATTTCTTTGGAACGTAGCTACAGAAAATTTTTGTTAGCTGTGCTAGCTATATCTTTTTATCCCAGTTCCCCACTAAGCAGTTCTGAGACAGACACAGAAACTTTAAACTAAAGCAAAATATTAGCGATGCTGGAAATCCAAAATAAAAACAGAAAATGCTGGAAATTCTCAGCAGGTCAGACAGCACCTGTGGAGAGAGGGCCAGAATTAATTTATCAGGTCGATGACCTCCCATCTGATGAAAAAGTCATGGACCTGAAACATTAACTCTGTTCTCTCTCCACCAAAACGTTCAATATTCACTGTGTAATATTACGTATAAAGACTTGCCCATTGATCAAGCAATGAGATCGCAAAGAGATGGCTGACCAGCTTAATTTCTTAAAACAATTTGGATAGCCACATCCAGTCTTTAATAGGAAGTAGGGATTGTACAGGAATGAGTGTTTAAAGTATCCATTTGGCTTCTTCTGGACTGATGCAGTGAGCAAGGTCACCCACTAGAGGGTAATCCTGAACTCTTTTGCTGGAGTGAAGTGTTGGATACAATACCCAAAGGACTCAGGAACAGGATCAAAGCAGCATGAAGATGATGCATAGCCTGTGAGATCACCAGGCACAAAGGATCTTGTTGCTCATGGGTGAAAAGCAAACTGGTAGAGAGAAACTTGGCTTCTCATGTTTTCCATCTAGTACTTTTCCCCAGTTCCCTATAAAACGTATCACCATAGCAACAATTTTCAGAGAAATGGCAGGTGAGACTGTACAATATCAAAGTGGATCATTTAAAACTATGGTTTTGCGCTGTATACAAAGATACCATGTGCTGTTTGAGCTAATTTTGTACAACTTAGCCCACTTTCTCCAATATAAATGTAGTATTCCTCGAGAGTTCCACGGGATAAAATCATACGTTGGGAGATAAGGAATAGCCTAACGCGTATTCTTTTTCTAGGGATTTTGTACATTAATCCTGCTGACCTCGGCTGGAACCCCCCAGTTAGCAGCTGGATCGACAAGCGAGAGGTCCAGTCTGAGAAAGCAAATCTCACCATCTTGTTTGAGAAATATCTGCCTTTGTGCCTGGATACCCTTAGGACAAGGTAAGGAAAATAAAATAACAAAAACAGAAAACGCAGGAAGAACTCAGCAGGTTTGGCAGCATCTGTGGGGAGAGAAACAAGAGTTAACGTTTCAAGTCCTTTCAACACTAACATTGTTTAGTGTGCTGAAGTGGTACCGAATGCTCTCCCTAGTTATTAATACTCCTGTGCTTTGTACAATAAAGCGCTGTGAAAGGGGACAGAGAACAGGGGACCGCTATTCATATACTACCTCAAGCACAAGCAACTGAGTTGAATTTTTGAGGTGGTACAAGAGAAAGAAAAATGAAAAATGCCATTTTGAATACGGCAGCCACATTGACACTGTGGCAGGTACATGACCAGTTAATTCCAGAATCGAATATCACTGTACCGCTGAGAGATATGGTTGAGTTTCTTCGGTGTAGTTCGCCGGACTGACCTCGATGTGCTTCAGGCTCACAGCTCGTAAACATTTGCCCTTTCAAGAAAAATTCAGAAGTAGAAGAGAAATCCTTTGTTTTTTTTTTCTCTAGTTAGTCGCCTGTGGCTTGATTATCTCTTGCAGAGGAACGGATCTTTCTTCTTATTGAACTGATTTCCACAGGTTTAAGAAGATCATCCCAGTCCCGGAGCAGAGCATGGTCCAGATGCTTTGCTGTTTACTGGAGTGTTTGTTGACAAAGGAAAACACCCCCCCAGACTGCCACAAGGAACTCTATGAACTCTATTTCATTTTTGCAGCCATCTGGGCCTTTGGTGGTGCAATGTTTCAGGACCAGGTGAGAGCACGTTTCTGAATCTGAAATTCAGAGATTTATTGCGTCTAATGAATGTTTGCAACCTAAGTGTCATGGAGATAAAGTGAGCAGTAATGAAATAGTAGCTATTGCACTATGTTCTGAAATACCTCTGCTGGTTTACAAGAGATTTTGTGCTCCTTTATTTTGTGTGCTTGGTTTCTCTTTAAGTGTCTCTCCCCTGTGCGGAAAAGATAAAGGGATAGTTTGTGACAAAAAACATAGAAATGAATAACTCCTGAAAGGATTTGCAGCTTTTTACCAAATCTAATGGTTCTGCGCCTCAGTCCATGAGCTGCTTTTCTTTTGATTTTCGACTTATAGCTAGGTCAAAAGCAGCAGGTGCCATGTGGAACTTCAGTGAAAGAGCTCATCAAAGATTTGTGGATGGTGTGTTTAAAATACATCCAGGATCAAGTATTAAAAAACAATACAAACAACTTTGTTTTGTAATCTCTATGTTGTTCAGTGTGAATATTAGAAGTGGATTTTGCAAAGATCCATTCTAGCCCTGCCTCCATTGTCTCTACTTTCTTAAGTCCAAGCAGTAAGCCGTATGTATGTAGGTAAGTATGTACGAAGCAACTTTTTCCCTCTCCCCACCTCCCATACCGAAGACTGCCCAAAAGATGGCAAGGTCTGTGCCTCTCAAAAATAGATGAAGATTAATGTTACAAAGGTCCTGTCCACCAGAATTCTCTCCCTTGTGTCGCTAAGCATTAAAACATTCATTTTCTCATTCCTATCAGCTGTTGCTCTGCTCCTCCAGCATTATAATTTTAAAATCCTTCCTGCCTTTAGTTGTGGTGTTTGTTGCAGTTTTGTTTTCTCTCCCTGTATCTAGCCTTGCTGAACTGTCTTTACATTTAGTGTAGTATTGCATAATATTTATAGCACAAAAACAGGCCTTTCGCCCAACAGATCCATACTGGTGTTTACGCTCCACATGAGCCTCCTCCCACCTTACGTTTTCTCACTCTGCCAACATAACCCTCAACTTCTTTTTCCCCTCATACTTATCTAAAGTCCCCTTTCATGTGCTATTCCCCTCAACTACTCTATTTGGTAAGTTCCAGAATCTAACTAATATCTAAGGAAGTTTTCTCCTGAATCCCCTATTGGATTTATTAGTGACTATCTTATACTTGTGGTCCCTAGTTCTGGCCTCCCCCACAAGTGGAATAATCTTCTCTACGCCTACCCTATCAAACCCTTTCATAATCTCTATTACGTCACCCTTCAGTCTTGTCTTGTAGAGAAAAGAGTGCCAGCCTGATTAATCTTTCCTAATTGATGTTCTCATATTCCAGAAAACCAGTGGGTGAAGGATAGTACTGGAGTCAATCTTTGCACATTTTCATAAGTATTTATTTATTTATAGAGTTGCACATGACAAGAATGCACTTCCTAATCCAACCACCCCAGTTTCAGTCTGAGTCCATTTATAGAGGCATAAGTGAATCCCCAGTTAATGCCCCCTACCTGCATATAATTAAACATAATTATTAAACATCAACTTGTGTAACTGTTCAATCCTGTTATCATTCTAGTAATTCTTTTGCACCTTCTTTGGTACTTCTATGTTCTTCTTATAATATGGAGAGCAGGACTGTTCAAAATGCTTCAAGTGTGATCTGCCCAAGGTTCTCTCCACTTTGAACATGACTTCTCTGCTTTTCGATTTTATCCCTCTAGAAATGACCCCTAGTTCTTCATTTGCTTTTTTAATGGCCTCACAGAATTGCATCATTACTTTTAGTGACTTGTGCATCTGCACCCCGCCCCCCCCCAAAAGGCCCTTCCACTCCTCTGCCCCATTTAGACTCTTCTGTCATAAAACTTAGCTCCGGTTTCTCATCACTACGGGTTGCTAAAAGCTCCTGGCACCATTTTGATGAGGGTATTAGTGCAGTGCAGGGATTATCCACCAGAAGCATGCAGAGCAGGCAGACAGTGACATAAATTAGTGTGTAACATACATGCAGCAGCAAGAAGAAATCCTGCATCAGTGCTGAGGGGCCAAATGGCC
Organism: Cetorhinus maximus; assembly: GCF_964194155.1. Lineage (NCBI taxonomy): Eukaryota > Metazoa > Chordata > Chondrichthyes > Lamniformes > Cetorhinidae > Cetorhinus > Cetorhinus maximus. Next base: position 8,726,199 of record NC_135902.1, on the reverse strand, counting down.
TACTCCTAGCTCATATTTCTTAAGATTAAAAGGATCAACAACTACTCAACAAGTTAGTTGCTGGTTGATTTCGACTGCCCCTTGCTATGATTGTAGAAGTGTTTGGTGGTTTGCAGACTTACTGGCAGTGGCTGAAGTGTACAGGGAGTGGTGTGACACGTGTGAAGGACTTTGTCTGACTTCAACGATTCTGGACAAACGACTTCCTCCCAGACATGGCTGCAGTACCTCTTGGACTACGGCATGATAGGGAGAATGAACAGAGGTGACATGAAGCAGGAAAGCTTTCTGGAAGAAGGGGGGAAGAAGGGCAAAAATGCTCTCAGCAAAAAGCCATATTCGTCCAGATTCTCCTACCTGAACCTCAGTGAGGAACAGTGCCTCAGACTCTTGTTTTACTAATGAACAGATCATAATCTTCAATGGTTTCAGCTGTAATAATGACAAGCTTTTTCTCCTCCATGGGGGTGAGGATATGCAGCTGTGCCTGCTCCCCACCACAAACATACTGTTGCCCATACGTGCCACCTTGTCCTACAAGAGAGAGGGAAATGTGTCAGTGAGTGTGATGAAATGTGATTGGGTGATGTGCCTGCCATAGTTGGATACTTAGCAATGTGTGAAGGCTGTGAGATGTGGTTGTGACGCGTGCAGCTGTGCTAGGTGTGCGAGGGTGAGTCAAAATATGCAAATGTTATGCTAGAGCTATGGTTAATAGAGATTATATGTAGGTGATTGATGGGGACAATGACACAGAATCACCGACTTGGTCAACGTCCAACAGTTTGGCAGGATGTGACTGGAGACTGACAGGCACATGCAGCAGCAAGTCTGAAGAAAGCCACAGGTGAATGGGGAGTGGGTCATTGGTATCACTCTTGCATTTTGGTCTTATTACATCAACAAACAATGTGAAGTGATGTTGACACCTGAGTGATTGCATTTCTCTGCACCTTGAAGGGTTCACTCAGGGCCATTCTCGCTGACGTGCAGAGGATAGCAAATGTTGTCAGCTGACAAACCTACCCCAGGAAATATGTTTTGTCTGGAACCATCTACCTTAATCAGAAAACTACCCCCTGTTCAACATCAAGTAATCCTCCTTGACTAGAATACTAGCACATCCTTAGCATTTCAGTCCTTCACCACATCTGGCATGGTCTAGGATGCCATATGTAATGTGTATATACCTGGAAGTGGGATATTCTACTCATTGCTTTTTTTTCCAAACGTACAAACATACCAGTTAGGAGCAGGAGTTGGCTATTTGACCCCTTGAGCCTGCTCACACAACAACTGGTTTGAACCTATTATAGGTTTAAGCAAAGCAGGTTACCTATGTAACAATCCCAGAACCTTCTTAAACTGATAATGGTGATATGGTGGACATTTTGCCATTAAAAACTTGCTATTCATGTGTTCAATACACCAGATGACACCATTGACCTCTCTCTTTTCAATGTTTGTCATATTGAGCCAATTACCTCAAAAAAAAAGCAGCTGTCAAACCATGAAATGTAGTCCGGTTTCCATTGGATAACTCTGAATCTTCAATATCTAGGGCCCAAGGTGTAGCATAATCCCATCACCAATGTTCATATCAAACCTTGTTGAACACATGCATTGTGGCTTCTACAATGTTCTGTTCAATCAAAAATGCCCAACTTCAAAATAATCTTCAGGAAGGTGATCCTCAGTAACAGACAAATCTGCTCACTCCCTGATTCTTTGAAATTTCTCTGTAACATGCTTTGTCCCATCTGATTGACTATACTTTAACTAACAGAGCCTGTCAGAACTCTGCTTCTCACCAAATGCATATATACTAACAGTAATCCTCCCCCCACCCCCTTCTCTCTCTTTCCCCTCTCAGACAATAATCCTTCGTCATTTCCTTGAACAATCGGAGATTGTCTTATACAGTGGCAAGGCCTGGGTCACTTGCTATAGTCAAGAAAAGTTTTGTTGTTAATTTTCGAAGCAAGATAACAAATATCTTCTTGTAATCAGAACAAATAATTTTAATCAGAGAACACAAGCATATTCTGTGCTACTGTGAGAAGAAAACAAAATACTAGGCGTGCGGTAGACATTTAGCAGAGTACATGCAGCAGGGGAAGTACATGTACAAGGGGAAGCATCAGCAACTTTTTTTCACTCAAGTACAAGGTGTGTAGCATTACAAGTAGGAGGAAATGGAGCTTCTGTGGAGAAAATGTTGTTTCAATGAGTATAACTCGCTTTGCCATGTTTTGATAGCTGTCAGAGTAAAACAATAGGTGCTAACAGGTGAGGTAAAGCAGCATATTTGCAAAAAAATGTACACAATGTGAAAATGATTTGGAAAATTGAAAGTATCAACCTCTTTCTCAGCAAATGTCAAGATTTGCAGTATTAGGAAATCTCTGCGTTAACACAGCATGCAGAACACAAATCTCTGCGTTAACACAGCATGCAGAACACAAATCTCTGCGTTAACACAGCATGCAGAACACAAATCTCTGCGTTAACACAGCATGCAGAACACAAATCTCTGCGTTAACACAGCATGCAGAACACAAATCTCTGCGTTAACACAGCATGCAGAACACAAATCTCTGCGTTAACACAGCATGCAGAACACAAATCTCTGCGTTAACACAGCATGCAGAACACAAATCTCTGCGTTAACACAGCATGCAGAACACAAATCTCTGCGTTAACACAGCATGCAGAACACAAATCTCTGCGTTAACACAGCATGCAGAACACAAATCTCTGCGTTAACACAGCATGCAGAACACAAAGCTCTGCGTTAACACAGCATGCCGAACGCAAATCTCTGCATTAACACAGCATATGCAGAACCATGTGAATTTGGACAGCTAAAAGATGCTCTGATTAAGGGTAAAATACTCTTAGGCATTCGAGACCCTCCAGTGAAAGAAAGTCTACTGAAAGAGGAGAAACGTATGCTCAGGAAAGTGATAGCTGTGTGTAGAAACGTGGAGCTTGTAAAACATCAGTTAGAGCACACGCATTGCAGAGCAGACCTGGAGATATGTTATGCTGAATGACATTCCAGGCCGAAAGAGCAGAACGATCGCAGACAAGGGGCAGGATGCAAACACGGTGGAGGACATCACACAAAGGAAAAGGAGGATTGCCCAGCGTGGGGAAAGCGGTGTTTTAACTGCAAGAAGCAGAATCATTTCACACACAACAGTTTGGCTAGAAAGAAGAAAAACAAGCCTAAACAGATGACCACTGGAGAGATATCAGCAGAAGAACTATAAACAATACAACAGGTTGGTTCTGTCAAGTCTATAGATGAGAAGTGGTTTGTGACTGTTACGATGGTGACTGCAGAAGGAGAGTGTCAAGTGAACAAGATGTGTTAGATAAACACTAGTGCGCCATATAACATAATGACCTTCACAGACCTGTATGAAATAGCTCAACATGGCAATTCAAAACTGAAGTGCTTGAAAATGAGGTTGAGGCTACATGATGGCACGATACTCATACCGAGGGAACAAATTAGCCCGAGAGCCCAATGCAACGGCAAGAAGGAAGATTTAGAGTTCCAGATCATAGATGGGACACAGCAGCCACTCACCTCAGCTGCAGCAAGTCTGAAGCTGGGCCTGGGAATGTTAAACATGCCGAAAGAGCATCAACATGAAGTAGCAGCTCAACATGATCTGGAATTCATCAACACAGCAGAGACATTGAATCTGGCAGACAAGCGCTTTGCTCAAATCAAGCGAACTACCCAGTGCAACTCTCCCAGTGCTACAAGTGGTAGTGATGAAAGGATGGCCTGAGAGCACCAAGGACACACCTGTGGTCACAAGAGCATATTGGGAATACTGAGATGAGTTAACAGCATCTTGTATCTTGAATAAAGGTGATAGAGTCATCAGCCCTGAGGAGATGAGAGGAGAGATGCTGAAGCACAGCCACATAAGCCATCAAGAAACTGAATTGAGTCTGAGAAATGCTGTACTGGCCAAACATGAGCAATGAAATTAAAGACCACATTGGCCAGTGCGGTGCTTGTAACATTTATCAAGCTAAACAAGCTAGAGAGCCATTGATGACAAGAACAAAGAACAAAGAAAAGTACAGCACAGGAACAGGCCCTTCGGCCCTCCAAGCCTGCGCCGATCATATTGCCCGTCAACTAAAACATTTTGCACTTCCGGGGTCCGTATCCCTCTATTCCCATCCTATTCATGTATTTGTCAAGCTGCCTCTTAAACACCACTATCGTACCTGCTTCCACCACCTCCCCTGGCAGCGAATTCCAGACACTCACTACCCTCTGCGTAAAAAACTTGCCCCGCACATCTCCTCTATAGTTTTCTCCTCTCACCTTAAATCTATGTCCCCTAGTAATTGACTCTTCCACCCTGGGAAAAAGCTTCTGACTATCTACTCTGTCCATGCCACTCATAATTTTATAAACTTCTCTCAAGTCACCCCTCAATCTCCGTCGCTCTAGTGAGAACAATCCGAGTTTTTCCAACCTCTCCTCATAGCTAATAACCTCCGATCAGGCAGCATCCTGGTAAATCTCCTCTGCACCCTCTCCAATGCCTCCATATCCTTCTAGTAATGTGGAAACTAGAATTGCACGCAATATTCCAAGTGTGGCCTAACCAAGGTTCTATACAGCTACAGCATGACTTCCCAGCTTTTATACTTAATACCCCTGCCAATTAAGGCAAGCATGCCATATGCCTTCCTGACTACCTTATCCATCTGCGTTGCCACTTTCAGTGACCTGTGGACCTGTACATGCAGATCCCTCTGCCCGTCAATGCATTTAAGGGTTCTGCCATTTACTGTATAACTCCTGCCTGTATTAGACCTTCCAAAATGCATTACCTCGCATTTGTCCGGATTAAACTCCATCTGCCATTTCTCCGCCCAAGTCTCCAACCGATCTATATCCCATTGTATCCTCTGACAATCCCCTTCACTATCTGCAACTCCTCCAACCTTAGTGTCGTCTGCAAACTTACTAATTAGCCCAGTTACATTTTCCTCCAAATCATTTATATATACTACAAACAGCAAAGGTCCCAGCACTGATCCCTGTGGAACTCCACTAGTAACAGCTCTCCATTCAGAAAAGCACCCTTCCACTGCTACCCTCTGTCTTCTATGACCACGCCAATTCTGTATCCATCTTGTCAGCTCACCTATGATCCTGTGCGATTTTACCTTCTGTACCAATCTGCCATGAGGGACCTTGTCAAAGGCCTTACTGAAATCCATGTATATAACATCCACTGCCCTTCCATCGTCGATCATCTTTGTCACTTCCTCGAAAAACTCGATCAAGTTAATGAGACACGACCTCCCCTTCACAAAACCATGCTGCCTCTCACTAATACGTCCATTTGCTTCCAAATGATAGTAAATCCTGTCACGAAGAATCTTTTCCAATAATTTCCCTACCACTGACGTAAGGCTCACCGGCCTGTAATTTCCTGGAATATCCCTGCTACCCTTCTTAAACAATGGAACAACATTGGCCATTCCCCAGTCCTCTGGGACCTCACCCGTAGCCAGTGAGGATACAAAGATTTCTGTCAAGGCCCCAGCAATCTCCTCCCTTGCCTCCCTCAGTACTCTGGGGTTGATCCCATCTGGCCCTGGGGACTTATCCACCTTAATATTCTTCAAGACGCCTAACACCTCCTCTTTTTTGATCTCAACTTGATCCAGGCTATCTACACACTCTTCCCTAGACAAATCGACTGCTAAGTCCTTCTCTTTGGTGAATACTGATGAGAAGTATTCACTTAGTATCTCTCCCATTTCTTCTGGCTCCACACACAGATTCCCACCTCTATCCCTGAGTGGGCCTACCCTTTCCCTGGCTACCCTCTTGCTTTTTACATATGTATAAAAGGCCTTGGGATTTTCCTTAATCCTGGTTGCCAGTGACTTTTCATGACCCCTTTTAGCCCTCCTGACTCCTTGCTTAAGTTTCTTCCTACTTTCTTTATATTCTCCACGGGCTTCATCTGTTCCCAGCCTTCTAGCCCTTACGAATGCTTCCCTTTTCTTTTTGACTAATCTCACAATATCCTTCGTTATCCAAGGTTCCTGAAACTTGCCATGCTTATCCTTCATCCTAGCAGGAACATGCCGGTCCTGAATTCTTATCAACTGACGTTTGAAAGCCCCCCACATGTCACTTGTTGATTTACCCTCAAACATCCGCCTCCAGTCTAGATTCCTCAGTTCCTGCCTAATATTGTTATAATTAGCCTTCCCCCCAATTAAGCACCTTAACCCGAGGACTCCTGTTATCCTTATCCACCAGTACCTTGAAACTGACTGAATTATGGTCACTTTTCCCGCATGACATCACAAACAGACCATGGATGAAGCTGGGAGTAGACCTCTTCGCTGTAGCAGGAACTGATTATCTTGTCACTGTAGACTACTATTCTGACTACTGGGAGTTAGACCAGCTGACTTCAATGACAACAGGAGAAATAGTGGACTGCCTGAAAGGCACACTTCAGTCATTACAGCATCCCAGACATTGTGATGAGTGACAATGGCCCTCAGTTCATGACTGAAAAATTCAGCTGTTTCACAAAGGATTGAGAAACTCAACACTACACGTCATCTCCGCACGATCCCCAGTCAAATGGAAAGGCTGAGGCGGCAGTGAAAATCGCCAAAGGAATCATCAAGAAAATCTAGCACAGATTTATACAAGGCAATCCTTGAGTGGACAACCACACTGACTGGAGGCCTGGAAAGTAGTCCAGTCCAAAGACCGTTGCCATGCTGCACACAAATGACTTTTCCAATAGCAAAAAAGCCACTGAAGCCAGAAGTAGTAACAGGAGTGAGTGAAAACATCAAGGTGAAATGGCAGAAAGCCAAGTTTCATTTTGACAAGACTGCCAAACGACTGCCAGAGCTGAGTATTCGAGAGCCAGTCAATGCCCCCAGCAGGAGTCAGCCCACATGGCAACTTGGAACAGATGCGGAGAAGTCGCCACCTTGATTGTACACGGTGGAAGTGAATGACCAAATACACCAGCGCAACCACCGGCGCATAGGGACAACGAGAGAAGCTGTTCCTTCACTGCAGTCGGCCACTCAGGAAGATGGGATCTCACTAGCTGTACTGAGCAGAGAACTACCATCAAACTCGGAGGTCCATGGGTCCCCAACACCAGCAATGGAATAACAACAATTACCATGGCAACAAGTGCCATAGGAACGACTCTCTCCAGACAAGGAACATTAACCAGATGAATAGCCAATGACAACGAGCACGTGTACTTTTATGAGACCTGCATGATTTAAAGACTATGTATGCAATGCAGGCGCAGAGACTGACTAGTAGAACAAACAGATATTAATGCATAAGAACAGTACAGTGGGTAACTTGGGTAACTCACAGTTACACATGAGTGTGCGTACAAATTAGTCTTTTTTGCATTAGGAAAAGGGGGTGTGTTTGTGTATTTTGTTCATTTTGAAAAGGAGGGTGTTTAGATTTTGAAATGCAGCAGTACTACATGTCCTATCTGACTTGCTGTAGTCATGTGACCTCTGCCATGAGGGAAGCCCTGTAAGCTGCCATCTTACAATCAATTCAATAAAGACTCATTGACAAAGGACTGCTGTCTTTGAACACGAAGCATAAGGGTTGAAGAACATTGGTCTCAGGCCTCATTTAAATACTCAGAGCATGTTGTTCATGTCTGTTACATCTCCTCAGGCAGCTTACTTAACAGAAGCATGCAATTTTGAGCCACATGCCTGGCCAACAATGGTCCAGCAGCTAAAAGAATAAAAAGCATTCCACTACATTCTGGGTGATAGCCTCTGACTAAGCCACATCCAAGCCCAGAAGGCTCGAACCTGCTCTGTTCAGGGCAGCCCAATTACTGCAAAGAACCTATCATTATGTTACGGACAGGAGAGGGTTGGGCGGCGGGGGGGCGGGGCGGGGGTGGGGGGGGTGCATTTAATTTAAACAGCCCGGATCTCTCCTCTCACCACCTGTCCATAAACAGAGAGGTGTTTCTGATCTTTGATTTCCCCCTTTGTAAGTGGTGGCATCTTTCTCAACCCCTCATTTCTGGTGTGATCCAATTTCTATTAATAACCCCACAGCAAACTCAAGTTAGGGTAAACCAAATGGGTTAGTTCATTTTACACACTCAAAATGAGAGGGGTGGGGAGAGGTGTTGCTATGTACAATAGAGGAGGGATAAGGGAAAGAAAGAGGCACAGGGCAAAGACCACAGGGAAGATAAGAATGATTGTTTCCCGTGAGTCCAGAGTCCAGAATCAAAAGTCTAATGGTGTATTCCTTCACCGAGGTTAGCAGGCTGAAGCTGATGCTGGGCAACCCACTTTTCCAGTAGAGTTGACTTCCACGATGGGAGAGGCACATAGAGATGAATTATTCTTGCAGGCTCTGGTACAGGAGTTCAGAAGTTCCAGTAGAAACAATGTGGGTGAGGGCCAGCCAATTTAAACCTGGACAGAGCTCTGGTTCTGCTGCTGCTTGGTTGATGGAAGATGGAAAACTGCTTTTTTTTTTTTCAACTCCACAAGGCAATATTACAGGTTCTAGCAGCTTGAGGAAGGTGTAGTGTGACATGACCCTCACTTCTCTGCCTTGGCTGGAAAAGGGATGTATGTTCCTGGTCTGGATTCTTGAGATGGTTAACGTTTCCTCCATTAATAATTTTAAAAAAGGGGTTTCAGGGTCTTTTGTCCTGGCAGACTGATCATCTCTATTTATCTCATTGCCATGCTGCGCACAAATGACTTTTCCAATAGCAAAAAAGCTACTGAAACCAGAAGTAGTGACAGGAGTGAGTGAAACAACAGAAAGCCAAATTTCGTTTTGACAAGACTGCCAAACGACTGCCAGAGCTGAGCATTCGAGAGGCAGTCTCTCACTTCCTCAACCCCTCTCGATATCCTCCCATTTATTGAGTATTCCCTTGCTTTGTTTGCCATCCCCAAATGCATTACCTCACACTTTCTCTGGATTGAATTCCATTTTCCACTTTTCCGCCCACTCAACCTAACCATTGATTTCATTCTGGAGACAACAACTATTCACTACCAACTACACAGCCAATGGTTGTGTCATCTGCAAATTCCCCAACCATGCCTCTCACACTTAAGTCCAAACCATTGATGTGTATGATAAACAGCAAGGGCCCCAACACTGAGCCCTGTGAAAACCGCTTTCACTCGCAAAAGCATCCATCGAGGAAGAAAAAATAATTTTAAGAAAATATAATTTTATAGATTAGCCAGGATGATGCATATTTTATCAAAATATAGAGTGAGATCTTAGCCCCCTGACAAGGGGTAGAAGACAAACAATCACGTGTTTGGAATTCGCTGCCAGAGGAGGTGGTGGAAGCAGGTACGATAGTGGTGTTTAAGAGGCAGCTTGACAAATACATGAACAGGATGGGAATCGAGAGATACGGACCCCGGAAATGCAAAATGTTTTAGTTGACGGGCAATATGATCGGCGCAGGCTTGGAGGGCCGAAGGGCCTGTTCCTGTGCTGCACTTTTCTTTGTTCTTTGTTCTTTGTTGATTCAGTCCCAGAAATGGCTCATTAAGAGAGATATGAAGGTATCCTGTCTTATTGAACTTGTGTGATACCCTGGTGAACAAAGAACTGAGTAAACAGGCAACCTCATATGTCTATTGATTTGGAGGCTCAGGGGTAAAAAAATGGACGCCCGAGGTGATTGACAGAAAAACACACTGATCACTCAAAGAGTCTGATTCACATTTGACTGGATTTTTTTTAGGCACCCTTGGAATACAGGGTGCTGATCCCTGAAAATTGGTGCTTTTTCACCCCTTTTAAAATAGATGCAATGGGGACCAATTTCTACCCCTAATATTTCAAGTTGTCTTTTGTTGAATGCTGAGGAGATAACTGCACTTGTACCGTTCAGTAACAAAGGGGACAAATTTAAAACAAAGGGGTTACTATCTACCTAGCTGTGGATAGACGCCAGATGCTTAAACGTAAACTTAGCTCATTGAGTATCGGTAAAATGATCGCCACTAAACCTTTATATCACCTAATGTCGAGTGATAGAAGTATAAAGCACACAATAAAAGGCAGAAAATACTTAAGTAAATAAAAAGCTTTACCTCTGAGATGAGAAAAAGACCAGAGATCTGAAATAAACAGGGAATAGTAGGAATATACACATCTGCATCTGCATCTGTAAAAGAAAGTGACAGGTCAATGCTTTGGGTATAAATCCTTAATTAGAACTGGAAGGCTGAAGCAAAGTTTTGGTTGGGTTTTTACTTCAGATTATCAGCAACTGGCAGTTGTTAATGATCATAAATTGAATGTTGCTTGAATTCAGTTTCCATCATTCTCAACATTGCTGCTGCTGCTGTCACCTCCACGTTATTACATGCGAACATTCAAATTAGGAGCAGGAGGAGGCCACTCGGCCCCTCGAGTCAGCTCCACCTTTTAATAAGATCATGGCTGATCTGACTGTAACCTCAACTCCATATGCCCACTTACCCACTATAACCTTTCATCCCCTTGCTTATCAAGAATCTACCAACCTTTGCCTTAAAAATGTTCAAAGATTCTGCTTTCACTGCCTTTTGAGGGAGAGAGTTCCAAAGACTCACGACCCTCTAAGAGAAAACATTTCTCCTCGTCTCTGTCTTAAGTGGGCAACCCCTTACTTTTAAACAGTGGCCCCTAGTTCTAGATCCTCCCACAAGAGGAAACACCCTCTCCACATCCACCCTGTCAAGACTACCTCAGGATCATATTTCCTAAGCATTGGCTGATTTTAAATTTTGGAAGGAAAACTATAGTATATTAAGTGACCAAGGCTCACCTTCGCCTGGGCAATTAGGGATGGGCAACAAATGCCAACCTTGCCAACAGTGCTCACACCCCATGAACGATGAAATAATAAAACTGTCTCAACCTTAATGTAGAAGCAAAATACCGCAGTTGCTGGAGATCTGAAATAAAGACAGAAAGTACTGGAAAAACTCAGCACATCTGGCAGCATTTGTGGAGAGAGAAAACGGAGTTAATGTTTCGAGTCAATTGACCCCTACATCACTGCCTCAACCTTAGTGGGGAGCATGACCAAGGCACCTGCCACCTCTCCGTGCAAGTTATCTCTTTGTCCTGAAGGCTGGGGGATGCATGAAGTACTCAAGTTCTTCTCTGTCACCCAAGTGTTGAAGCAACTCGGAATAGTTTCTACATTTGTTCATTTTTCTTGTTTCTTGGGGGGTGAAATGTTTCCTGCTGATATTACTGCTGGGATTAATATCTCACTAATCACTGGCAGAAAATTGGCGTCCTGCTTCCCCATAGCCCAGTGTAGGTGGAATCATTTTTCTGCTGCTCTGTTTGCTGAGGAGAAACTGTCTTCTTTATTAAATTTGGCATCACACATTGGTTTTCTACTGCAGTTTATGTCTGAACACTTTTTTTTATTTTAGAAGCGACAGATGGAATTTAATACAGAGAAGTTTGAGGTGATGCATTTTGGCAGAAGGGATAGGGGGAGGCAATCTAGCCTAAATGGCACAGTTCTAATGAGTGTGCAGCAACAGAGGGACCTGGGGCAGCATGTGCATAGATCTTCAAAGGCAGCAGGACATATTGAGAGAGTAATTAGCAAAGCATATGGGATCTTGGGCTTCATGAATAGAGGTATTAAGTACAAAAGCAGAGAAGTTATACTGAATCTTTGTAAAGCTCTGGTTAGGCCAAAACTAGAGTATTGTGTCTAGTTTTGGCCACCACCACACTTTTGGAAGAATGTGTGGGCCTTGAGAGGGTACAGAGGAGGTTTCCCAGAATGGTTCCAGTGATGGGGGATTTTAACTACAGTCTTAGGATGGGGGAGGCTGGGGTTGTTCTCCTTGGAGCTGAGGAGATTGTGTGGCAATTCGATAGAGGTGTGCGAGGTTATGACGAGGTTCGGATAAGATAGGCAAAGAAAATCTGTTCCTATTAGCTGATTGTACTCGTACAATGATTAGTGGGCACAGATTAAAGGATTTGGGCAAGAGTTGCAGGGGGAATGTGAGAAAGAACTTTTCACACAGCGAGTGGTAATGACCTGGAACTCGCTGCCTACGAACATGGTGGAAATGGAAGCAATCAATGATTTCAAAAGGAAATTGGTTGGGCACTTGAGGGAAATAAACTTGCAGGACTCTGAGGATAGAGCGGGGGGAATGGGGCTAACTGGATTGCTCAACAGAGAGCAGGCATGCACTCTCTGTGCTATAATGACTGTATAAGTGGAAACATTAATTTAATACTGTAAACACCTTCTAGACAAACCTGTACATGTTATCTGTAACCTGTATCCAACATGCACTTCACACACGATGCAAATGTACGACATACCACACTCGCACAATCCCTCTGCAGTCTGCCTGCACCCTCTACTCCCATCCTCCATCTCACACCTGTTTCAACCACGCAAGTGTTTATGTGCTCTCACTACCTGTCCTGTTGTAACGCTGTGCCCGCTATTGGATGATGTTGTTCCCCATTGTGGTCCTGACACTCAAGAAGTTACCCGGTAGATGCAGAAAGACAATTTTCTCTGGTGAGCGAATCCAAAACAAAGGGGCACAATCTTAACATTAGAGCTGGACCATTCGGGAGTGAAGTCTGGAAGCAGTTTTTCATGCTGTGGGTAGTTGAAACCTGAAACGTGTGCCCCCAAAATACTGTAGGTACTGGGTTAACAATAATTTTCCACAGTTGAGATTGATAGATTTGTGTTAGTGAGGGGTATGAGGGTTAAATGAAGTTGAGGTCCAGAAAGCCATGATATGATAGAATGGTGGAACAGGCTCGAGGGGATGAATGGCCTATTCCTGTTCCTACTTTCCTATATTCTAAGCCTAGGGATCCCATTCTTGGGCAGGAAAAGGGAAAACAGCACTAATTTCTATTCCTGTTTCCTGCTAGCTTGTTGACTACAGAGTGGAGTTCAGTAAGTGGTGGACATCAGAGTTTAAGACCATCAAATTCCCATCGCAAGGTACAGTTTTTGACTATTACATCGACTCGGAGACAAAGAAATTTGAGCCCTGGTCCAAGCTTATTCCAAAATTTGACCTTGATCCTGACATGCCTCTCCAGGTACGTAGCTAATTTCAGGTGTATTACTTCTGAGTTTTAAAAGTGCACAATGTGCTGTTTGCATCAATATCTCACCTCTATGCTAATTTGTAATTGGAAGTTTATTTTCATGTCTGTCCTGACACATTTGTTAATGTGGACTTTTGTGAATTAGAACCAGATGTTAGGTGCCAGGATGGTGCATTGCATTAGAGTTCTAATGTGCTGTGCTGTACTATGATATGGGTTACATCCAATGTTTCCCCTAAGCTGTGCAGTTGCACAGCAACTCTGGAAGTTCCCGCACAGACCAAGCATAAGTTGGCTCCATTAGCTTAATGCAGAGGAGTGGCCACAACAAAATTTTAAGGGACCCACACATTTAAATTAATAGCCCACACACAACGACAAAAATATTAGACATACTGTTGGTTGTGCCAGTGATTTCCTTTTTTGTGCACTTACTGTCTTAGTCTCTTTGTTGGACAGGCGCAAAATGGGATTCACGTTCCCCCCAGCAAATGGGAAAATTGAACACTTCATCTTTTAGCAGCACTGAAGGTCTGGGAATAGTGTGTTCGATTGCCAAATTGAGCATAATACACAATGTGGTACAGAGAGGGCGAGAATTGCAGAAAATACATTAAAAACAGTCTTGCATGAGCAACATTGTTTCCTGGGGAGAAAAGCAAGTGTCAGAGCATTGAAGTACATGGATGCAAAGAGGCTGAAAAAGGATATAGATGAATTAACTGAGTGAGCAAGAACATGGCAGATGTAATATAATGTGAAGTGTGATGTTATCCACTTTGATAGGAAAAATAGAAAAGTAGGCTACCTTTTAAATGGCGAGACAGTGAGAGGTGTTTGCATTCAGAGGGACAGGGTGTTCTTGTACACAAATCACAGAAATTTAACATACAGCCAGCAATTAGGGGAGCAAATTATATGTTAGCCTTTATTATAAAGGGATTGGAATATAAGGGTAAAGAAGTTTAACTGCAATCCTATAAAGCCTTGGCGAGATCAACCTAGAAGTTTTGGTATCCATACCTAAAGAGGATATATTTCCCTTAGACAGAGTGCAATAAAAGTTAACTGGACTAATTCTTAGGCGAAGTGGATTATCCTATGAGAAGATATTGAGTAGACGAGGCTTGCATTTCCTGGAGTTTAGAAGAACGAGAGCTGACTTAATTGAAACATATAGAGCTGGATTTTCATGAAGTCAGGGCGACTCCATGGAGGGGTGAAAATGGCAGTTGTGAGCCCGCTGGCCGGCTCCATTGCGGGGATAGGTATCTATTACTCCTCCTCAATTTTCATGGAGTCGGGCCTGCTTTTGAAAGAGCAGTGGTTCACTGCACCTCAGAGGTGTCGTGAACCCTAGTCTGCGTGAGGGAACCTTTTGAAAAGTAAGTTCAAAAGGGCCTCCTCAAGCCCCCATGGCAAACTATGGCAGTTCTGTGCCCATTTACCCACTATACACTGCACAGAACTAATGAACCCTATAATGACAATACCACGTGTTAAAAAAACAGCTTTAAAAAAGTCATTCATCGATAAGTTTCCACTTTGAAAAGAAAACTCCTTTATTACAGGCCAGTAAAAATGTCAATAACCCAGACCTTTTAAAATATCAATAGCAGAAACTGCAACCACTTGAAACCTCTTTATCTTGTTTAAATAAATATTGTGCAATTGACAGAACAGATCAGAGAGCCAGAGCTGTCAATCAAACAATGTTTTACCTGGGCCCCAGCTGTGTTAACAGTGTAATGGGTCTCTGGGCTCACAGCCACACCTCATTAGGCATTCTTGACTGACAGCCCAGTAATCCATGAGGATACTGAAACATCTGAGCCCCAGAGAAAACATTGCTTGATTGACAGCTCCAGCACTCTGATTTCTTCTGTCAGTTGCACAGAACCAACTTGAGCTTTGTTTATCTGATTTCTGATGTCATATGGGTGCCAGAGATTTGGCTTCTTAACCGGTGTCTACCTTTTTAAAGTTACTTGGCAGTTCCCAACCACGTGATTGAGAATGAGATCTGCTGGTGTCTTGATGTAAATTGGCAACAGCTAAGAGCAGCTCAATCCCTGTATTGTGCTTATATGCACTGGATAGATCTGTTCCACTGATATATTCTGTGATTATGTTGGAAGTGGTAAATTTCATTCTGTAGGCACACTGTAGCAAGTCCTTACATTTCAGAGAAATGCTGAAAAACTGTGGTGTGCTGCTTGCTGACGGTGGTGTGATTTACTTTTAGGCATGCTTGGTGCATACCGTAGAAACCATTCGTATCTCTTACTTCATGGAAAGGCTGCTGTATAGACGCAAGCCTGTCATGCTTGTGGGGAATGCTGGGACAGGTAAATCTGTGCTGGTGGGTGAGAAACTTGGATCGCTGGACCCTGATGAGCACATGGTGAAGAATGTACCATTTAACTACTACACTACATCTGCCATGCTACAAGGTAAGAGAATCTGAGCTAGTCAGGGATGGAGATTTAATGAAAGGATACATGCTTAATGTTTTTTAATTCATTTATGGGATGTGGGCGTAGCTGGATAGGCCAGCATTTATTGCCCATCCCTAATTGCCCTTGAGAAGGTGGTGGTGAGCCGCCTTCTTGAATCACTGCAATCCGTGCAGTGTAGGTACACCCACAGTGTAGTTAGGGAAGGAGTCCATGATTTTGACACAGTGATAATGAAAGTTTGGTGATATATTTCCAAGTCAGGATGGTGTGTGGCTAAGAGGGGAACATCCCATGTGGTGGTGTTCCCATGTTTGAAACAAAAATGACAGACTTTTCTTGAAGAAAAGTAAATTTGTTGAAAATATTGTTTGTGTTATGATATGAGATGGCAAAAGTATTGAGAGAGACTTTAGAAACTCTCTCCGCAAAGGACTCAGCAGCCACATCAACAATCAGTGCACATTTCATCCAACATTAGAAACAGAACAACCTGTGCTCAACATACAGCGAAAATGCCCACAGCTCAGTTGCAGAGGAATGATCAGTTTACATAAGTTGTCCCTAATGTGTGGCCGTTTCCCTCACCCACCCTACCCACGACCCCAGATGCTTGTATGCTACATTCCACCACAGGGTTGCTGTTGTTCCTCCCCCCTGCCCCACGTCACCTCAAGCGCAGGGTTGCACTTGTCCGCCCCAATGTGCCTCAATCTTGAAGTCCAACAGGCGATCTTGGTGAGCACTGCGCAATGTTACTGTGCATTCACCTCCGGGTTCCCCTCAAAGTGCAGCCCGCCAAGTACACGCCTTTTTTGTGCTGTTGTGAAACACGTCGGCGTGTCGGTGTGCTCTCCCACCGATGCGGGTGGATGATCCAGCGGGGACAGGGCTGATTCTGGTGGGCTGGTCTAATAACGATATGCAGATTTATTACAGTGAGGTTCTGGACGTCTGATGGCGGGAAATGCGGCCCGCTGTTGGCATGCTGAGAGAGGACGATTACAAGCTGGTTTCACGCCTTCGTGAAACCGATTGCGCCATATTGTCCACTCACTCCACCGAACATGTCCGGCGCCGGTGGTCACGGAAAATTCCGGCCATGGGCATTTTCACCGTATGTTGAGCACAGGTTGTCCTGTTTCTAATCTTGGCTGAGGTCAGTCTTCAAATTCTGCAAGAACTGTGGAAAGCCATCATAGTTCAAGCAGCGACCATGTTTGTTTAACCCTCATCTCTTGGCTATTGCAGAGACAGACTAAAAACCAGTGCCCAAAGATTGTTGTCAAAGAATAACAGCTATATCAGTATTGATAATCTAGCACCCTGTTCCCTCCACCATCAAATACGTATCTTGACTGCAAATTCTAAGTAATGACAATAGGGATAGCATTGAGATAATTAAACAGTGACACTTATTAACAAGCCAACAAACAACTAATTTCTGAACTGAAATATAGCTTGTGATGCTGTTGGTTATTGAGGGCTGACTTTTCATGTCGGGGTGTGAACTGGGAGATGGGACTAAGCCCGCTGTCATAATCTAACCTCTATCTCGAGACTGCTGGCAGACAGGATCTTCTGGGGTCCAGGCCCTAAGAACCCTGGAGACAGCCCGAGGCAGAAATGGAAGTAGGCTGAACCCAGAGTGGGCAGGCTAAAAGCCTCTCTTCTTTCCTGCAAAGCCTTGGCCCAGTTATTCCAAGGCAATCAGTGGCTCTTATATATACAGTTGAACCATCTGACCAGTTTAAACACCCTTACCCCCTTCATCCTTGCCCCCTCACCCTTACCCCATCACCCTTACCTCATCACCCATTACTCACTTGATAAGCAGAATTCACAAACCCTATTATAGCAGTTGGAAGCCATTGAAAAGCCTATAAAACTTCCAGAGTAAACAAATAGACTCTCCCAACCAACTGAGTAAACAATTTCAAGCACTTGTAAAATGATTGGGCACTTGCTTGCAGCCAAGAGCCCACAAAACTCCATGAATAAACAAACAGACTTCAGAACTACTATCTGAACAGATGTCGGGACTGAGTATATGAAAGCAATGGGAAAAGGCGAAACATTAACATCTTGTTATTGTAATAGACTATCCTTTCAATGGTGTAAAATGAACTCTACCTTTTTATCCATTAGATGATTTTTTTAAACTAATCTGAAGACTCTCCCATATTTACAATGTTGATCTTTTACTTGATAGCTTGTCAGTTGGCAGAAGTTACAATCTGGCAAACACATTGGCCAGAATTTTTCCATCGGCAAGCTGGGGTTGGGGCCCGCTCGCTGACATGGGATGATGTTGGGAGGAACCCCCGACGTCATCCCGCCCCATTTAAATTTTCAGGCAGGCGGGGGCGCAGCAAAATCAGCTGTCCGCCCGCCAACCTGTCAATGGCCAATTGAGGCCATTGACAGGATAATTAAGCCAATTAAAGGCCCTGCCCGTCCAACCTTAAGGCTGGCGGGCAGGCCAGGAGCCCCAGCGGGCTTCTGAAAAAACATGAAACCTCATCCACTGGCAGGACGAGGTTTCATGTCTGTTTTAAAAACTTTAATAAACTTTATGTGATATTTATTAACGTCCCATCTCGTGTGACATTGTCATATGATGGGGACATGTTAATAATTTTTTTATTTAGCTATTTTTTAAGTTTATAAAACTTTCAGCGCTCTCCCTGAGGCAGCACTTAGCCTCAGGGAGCAGTGCGCTCTTTAGTGTGCATGTGCGAAAGAGCGCACTCTGGCAGTTGGGGAATCCCTCCACCCCCCCACACAGTAAGTGCATAGCGCATCCCGTCGGGCAGCCCACTGGACGGGCTTTAATTGGCCTACCCACTCAAAATAGCGGCGGTGGTGATTGGCTGCCTGCCCGCTGCTGAGCCGGTGGGGCCCACCCACTCATCAAGGGCAAAATTCTGCCCATTGTTTAATAGTTAGTTACATCTTCCAATTACAGCACTGTCTTAACTCATCTTACTGAACACAGATACAACTCATGCTACAACATTTAATGATGAACTGTAGTGAAGGCAAAACCATTTTACTTAACTTTTAAACTCCTTCTACCTTCAATCCATGATTCACGCCTCCATGCAGCTGGTGTCAAACTCGACAGCTGCTAAAGTCCTGCCGCCGCCCTTAAAAAAACCTACTTGGGACGGGTTCTGAATGCGCCCACAACACAGTCGCTTGCCTCTTACATAGTAGCGGGAGGGTTCAGGTGCCTGGTCCCTCCCCTGCCCTGTGAAAATGGCCGAGGGCAGAAACAGAGGTGGGAATTCCAGCCACTCCGCTTGGCGGCCATTTTTTTCTGGTCCAACCTCCATTTGGTCTCGTTGGAAATCTGACCCTTGAACTTTAATGCATAATGGCGCATTATGGACTTCCCCCATTCCTGATGCCTGGCTCTAACACTGAATGTCGCCTAGATCCCAGACCCCTCTCTAGAGAAGAGGAGGAAAAACTGAAGGGAAAGATGTGACCAAGTTTGTCTCATATATCTCCTTGTGGTGGGTTGGATTGACTTTCATGTACATCTGATAATTATCCATCCTCTTGGCTGGAGATAGTAATTTGTTGGCCTCTGTTTTATTTTGATAGTCTGATATTAAGGTTGGATATCTGATTTTAAGAATTGAAAATGGTAGATCATTCAAAGGCAGAGATGCCATTCTGCTGAAGGGCAGGACAGGTCTTTTCCACCCTGCTTTCCGTAATCTGACTCTGTCCCAAGTATTGGAGGGATGGCGATTTGAATATTGGGATAGGCTCCTGTGTCAGCCCTGGCACTACTCTTGTGCACCAGCTTGTAGATGCCAGGCTGTCAAAAAGTTCGCTACTTAATCGAGGGATTTCAATAAATTCCTTAGCCCTGGTCAGTAAGTATGTTATGCTCACAAATTCCTTTAAGGTCAAGACAGCATTAAACATTTAAGTCTATTCCGCAGATACAGGCAACTTTACTGATACTGAGTCCACAGTGCCATGCAATAATGGTCTTAATGTTAGCAGCAATCAAAATGGCATTAATTCAACAAATTTGTAAGTGCCATTGATTTTGCTGGGTCAGAGCTATAAACTTTTCAGCACAGCAGATTAAAAGTGCCAGGCAATTATAGGATGTGGTAAGTAACAGCATAAATCACTCGTCAGCATTTCCTGGAATTTCTGTGCATGATAATGTAGATGAAGGTCTTGTGTCACAGCGGGTACTGTCCCTACCTCTGCACCCGGAGCTCCAGGTTCAAGTCCCACTCCAGGACTTGATGGCCAAGGAAGATGCATTCATAACATGGCCAAACAGGTTAAGCATCAACTTTTAAACCCTTTCAACACACGTCAGTGGCACGCAGTAAGAATGGGAGCGATTCCTGGTCAGTCATGTGATGGAAAGACATTGGAGCCTCTTCCATCACTATCCATAGCTCCAGGCTACAATGTGCATGGAAAAGTGCATGGTCGATCCAGTAACTCAGACTCCCAGTTTCCTCAGTTGGCCTCACGGTTGGTGTGGATCAGATTGGTGCCAACATCGATCCCTGTTCTGACTGGGCTGAGTCCGGGACCCGCCTCCTTGCCCTGCCTGTGGTGGAGGTTGTGGCTCAGTGGGTTGGACCTGCCTCCAGGCAGAGAACTCGAGAAGATGCGGCATTACTGACATAAATCTTCAGGGAAATCCAGACCATTGCCACAAGAAGAATGAACAACTTCATCGAAGCTCCTGTTCTTATGTACTAGAGTTAGCTTTCACAATTAGGATTAAACAATCTGTGTAGCTAAGAGGCAACATATGTAAGAAAGCAGATTATCAGATGCTTTCTCAGGCTAAATCTTTTATATGTTAAAAAAAAAACCCTTGTCTAGTAAACTTGCTCAGTTTCACCGTGGGCTGGAATTTTTCGTTTCCATTCCCTAAGTGCATCTGACATGCTCAGCTATTTACTAACGCAATTCATTTGCACTGCTGGGACATAATTTATTCAATATTCAGTGGTTCAAAAATTCTCTTTGCAGCTACCATCTTGTCACTGAATCTCATTAAGCAGTGACTCATCCAGTTGGTATATCTGTAAATGTTATTTTAATTTTGGAGAGGTTGAAAGGCAGTTTGAATAATGTTTTTTATTTAAAAAGGCAGGCTTGCACCTCACTGACAATCATGCCAACTGATGCTAAATGCAAGGCTGCTGGGAATATGATGACAAGAAGGATTCACCTAGGGTAGTCCAGTGCAAGGACAGGAGGGGAGGCAGTGGCATAGTGGCATTGTCACTGGACTAGTATTCTCGAGACCTCTGGGGACCCGGCTTCAACTCCCGCCACAGCAGATGGTGAAATTTGAATTCGATAAAAAATCTGGAATTAAAGTCTGATGATGACCATGAAACTATTGCCGATTGTTGTAAAAACCCATCTGGTTCACTAATGCCCTTTAGGGACATCTCACCTACATGTGACTCCAGCAATGTGGTTGACATTAAAAATGCCCTCTGAATGAGGGCCAGTGACACACACACCCCATGAACAAATAAAAAAAAAGATAGGAGAAAAAATTGTAATTCTCTCATAATGACATCACTGGAGAGGATATTGCGTACACTGTCATGCTACAGGAACCCATTGAGTCATAGAGTTATACAGTACAGAAACAGGCCCTTCGCTCCATCATGTCCATGCTGGCCATCAAGCACCTATCTACTCCAATCCCATTTCCCAGCACTTGGCCTGTAGCCCTGTATGCTATGGCAATTTCAAGTGCTCATCTAATTATTTCTTAAATGTTGTGAGGGTTCCTGCCTCTACCATCCCCTCAGGCTGTGTGTTCCAGATTCCAACCACCCTCTGGGTGAAAAAATTTTTCCTCAAATCCCCTCTGAACCCCCTGCCCCTTACCTTAAATCAATGCCCCCTGGTTACTGACATCTCCGTTAAGGGGAAAAGTTTCTTCCTATTTACCCTATCTATGCCCTCATAATTTTGTATACATCTTTTGATTTTTTTTCTCTTTCACCTCCTTGTATTGTGGTCACATTTATGCAATCTGTTTTGACTTGGGCACAAACAAACAGGTGGATATAAAGCTTTCTCCCAACAAGCTTGGGTTCAGCTATTCCCTGAACATCCTGCCTAGCTCATTTAAGCCCAATTTCCTCTCCATTCTCCGGTATGCATCCTTGCTGGGAAAATCTCTCTACCAATTCTCAGCACCTGTTACTCAGTGCATGTAGTGGGACTGCCTTGGAAGTCTTGGCTCCCTGAAAGAGAGAGGGAAATTCCATATGGAAGTAGCTGATGGAGCAGGAGAGGGGAGTCCAACTGGCTGCTCTTGCTGTTTTTGTTTATATGCTGAGGCATTTTGGTCCCAACAAGAATTCAGTATTGATTTTACTGCCAGAAATAATGGGAGTGAGTACAGATACAGCAGATTGCAGAGCTGCCTGTCAGTCAATGGTCCCTCTCCGGAGCACAGCTTCAGCTCTTCTTCCAGCCTTGGCTCTTTTATAGTATCACACATCCTCCCTGCAGTTTCCTGATCACACAATCCTCCCAAGTTATGAACCTTTTGATTGTCCCTTGAGTTTGCGTATCTGTGCCAAAATAAAGCAACAGAGTAAAATAAAATGAAATGGTGCAGAGAATGCCACAAAAAGATTGAAAAACAATATCAGGCCCTGCAAATGATGTAAGAAAGGAACAAAATTATATAAAGCCACAATGTATGAAATAGGGACACAAATAAAGAATTGGTCAATGGGGAAAATAAAATGAAAATATTAAATGAGGTGGTAAGAAATTTGAGTATACCATCTGTAAGGGGCTAGTGTTTATTGAGTTTTCAGCAATGGGAGCAGTGTTATTTTTCATTCTCAATGAGTGGACATATAAAACCACAGTCCTCGTCCTCAACCATGAAATCATTTCTTAGAATACTTCCTACTCTAACAAGTTTCCTAACACAACTAATTAGGGCCTTTTTGTCTCATCAAATACTCTTTACAAGATAATTTTTAAGGTTTATGAAATTCTAAACTTATGCAGTCTTTTTTTTTATTAAGCATATCATTTGCTCCTTATGTATGTAGATAAAAATAGTCAGGACCTTTTGAGCCTATGGCAAAAACTTGGCTTCTGTACATTATGTTGACAAAAGCAGGTTCTTCAACAGTTCATTTGTCAGCCAGACTGTAGTGCAGCTGCTTGACTTACCCCTGGTCTCCCCTCCAAGCCCCCAGGAATGGAGGGAAACTCATTGGAGGGACTCACACTCACAATCCATTAAACCATTGCTGGATCTTAGATGAAGACAAGATCAGGCCTGGCTGTGATGCCTGTTAATGTTGGAAGATTTTTTAAAAATTCATTCGTGGGATGTGGGCATTGCTGGACAGGCCAGCATTCATTTCCCATCTCTAATTGCCCTTGAGAAGGTGGTGGTGAGCTGCTTTCTTGAACCGCTGTAGCCCATGTGGTGTGGGTACACTCACAGTGCTGTTAGGCAGTGAGTTCCAGGATTTTGACCCATGGACGGTGAAGGAACGGTGATATACTTCCAAGTCAGGATGGTGAGTGACTTGGAGGGGAACTTCCAAGTAGTGGTGTCCCCATGTACCTGCTGCCCTTGTCCCTTTAGATGGTAGTGGTTGTGGGTTTGGAAGGTGCTGTCGAAGGAGCCTTGGTGAGTTGGTGCAGTGCATCTTGTAGGTGGTACACACTGCTGCCATTGTGCGTCGGTGGTGGAGGGAGTGAATGTTTGTGGATGGGGTGCCAATCAAGCGGTCTGCTTTGCCCTGCTGTGGGTCATAGCTTCCATCAGTTCTCTGTGAGCTACCAAAGCAGGATATGGGAGGGAAAATGGTCTCTGGTTGAAGAGACACACCCTGTAGCCATCTAAGGAACATGGGAGATTCGTCTTGATGTGACCAGGAGGGAAGAAGAATTGTTGGAGCAGGCTTTACTGCTGCTGGTGGATCTGGAAACTCTCTGAAAGCTGAGGAAAGCACCTTTAGACAGTCACTTGAAATTATTATTCGGCAAAAACGGGGAAATGTGATGACCTTGGAAGCTGGGAGCGACTGTGGATTGATTCCTTTAAGGACAGTCATTCCGTGGATAGTACGGCGAACGTATAACCGAGGCTTGGGGTTAGCGGTCATGTTAGGGTTAACTTTTCTGTAGTTTTAAGTACAAGTTGCTCACAAAATAATGTTTAGTCAGTGTTGCTTTTAGTTTGTTTGTTCCAGCAAAACTGAAAACTTGGAATTTTGGCATGCATTTCCTTTAAGTTGGTCACTGCAAATCGATTTTTAAAAAAGTTACCTTTAAGAAAAGACAGCTTATCTTAACTTAAAGTTATAGGGATCATAACAATAGAACATGTTGGCAGCAGCATTGCAATAAAAATGCAGTGATGATCTCCCTGCACACAGCAACTAGAGCAACAGAAAAAGTGGAACTTGGATTCGTATTATGATCTTTATTTCCCCTCTCTGTTAGAGAGGACCTGACCTTTGCTGTTCACCACCCTAAAAGGCACAGCTGTAAACAGCATCTCAATATCAATTGCAACCCTGTATTCCAACCACTAAATGACATTGTGCCTCACTGTACCTATCCCTGTCAAAAGTGAAATGTTACCTCCCACTGACTTCAGCTCAAACAGAATTTCTGATTTCCCCCATCCTAAAAAGGAACCAAGAAAGGAGCTCAAATTTACAATTATTCCATTCTTCTGCTCCGCTTCTGCTTTAGTTGTGCCGGCATCGCAAACTAATATTCATATCCTGCCAACATTTATATGGGTAGCGCTAGCTAAACCAGGCATGAGCAGCTGAGATGGCCATCCTGATAAAGAAAACTTTTTAAACGGAAATAATCTAAAGATGGGTCTTGAAGATTTCCAGCGATGGGGCTGTGACTATTTCCTTTGCCAGCTTGTTCCATTTTGGCATTGACCTCGGGAAGAAAAATTGTTGATACATTGTCATGGAAACAAATGGTCTTTGTAGTTTGTGTGGATGGCTACCTTGTGTTTTGTCATTGCCGGAGGGCACCAGGTACTTGTTTCTGTCAATTCCCACCAGTCCATTCCATATTTTATAGACCATGGTCAGTTGCCCTGAAATTCAGCTCCAATGTTTGTGGAACCTCCAGGGAAGTAGAGCAAAGGCCTGAAAAGGCACTTTCATGTCAATTCCACAGCTGGTTCTGTTGAATTCCTACAGGTGGGAGAATGGCAGGAACCTCCCTCTCTATCCCCGAGTTTTCGTGCTAATATATGTGTACCTTTTCCTTTACGCTATTTGTGTCTTGTTTATTTATCCCTTCATAGGATGTGGGCTTCACTGGCTGGGCCAGCATTTATTGCCCATCCCTATTTGCACTTGAGAAGGTGGCGATGAGCTGCCTTCTTAAACCGCGGCAGGACATGTGGTGTAGTTACACCTACAGTGCTGTTAGGGAGGGAGTTCCAAGATTCTGACCCAGCGACAGTGCATTATATATATTGTTACAAGTGCATAATTTCAAGATTATTATGTTTTAGGATTGTAACTCTTGGTTTATAAGATATTATTCAGGTTCGGGAGAGTGTGATTTTGAATGTGGAATAGATCAAAGAATTGAGCTTGGTCAAGAGGCTTGAGGTAATTACAAATCAAATGGAAGCCCATGTTATGATAGTGAAGCCATGGTGTGCGGTGTTAAAAGTTTAATGATGAGAGAATCTTTAACTGTCTCTTGAGGAGGTGATCGGCCTGTACGGGCTCAGGAGAGGGTTTAAATTATTCATGTAATTTCCCCAGATCAAAAAAGGGTTTGATGGCAACTTGTAAACAAGGGAAAGTTTTGGAGTATCCATTTACTTTCCAGATCAAAGGAAAAGTTTAAAGTTCCTATCATTTATGCATTTCTATCTGGGGACAGACCATGTGTGTCATGTTGATAGGAGATGGGTTCGGAAGATTCCTTTGTTTTAATATATCTTGGCAGTTTTCAGTATGTGGGGCAGTCTGTGAGAAGGTTGTCTGGTCTGCCCAAAGCCAGGACCAGGAGCATGGAGGCCATCAGGAACCAGCAGTGTTTCTCACTGTGCAGGAATTGTGAGTGGAGCCCATGCTTGGAATGAAGTCCAAATTCATGAGAACATAAACACTGTTAGATCTGCCTGGTGAAGCTAGCGGAAGAGATTGGCAATGGAATCCTCGGAGTGTGAGAGTCTTGGAAGTCGAAGTGCCAGACTGGGAGATGGAGGAGAGTCGGAGTGAATTCCTGGGAGCTGCGGCACACATTGGTTTGGTTCCAGGAGAATTGAATGAAACTGTAATGTGAAAATGGATTCTTGGTTAAAATTAAAAGCAGGAGGGGCGAGTTCTGTTTGGTATTTTAGTGCAAAGTGAACGTGCTTATGAAATATGGGGCAGGATTTTTGGGTTGTCGGGTGAGTGCAGCGGATGGGTCCGGGAGCAGCTGGGAAACGGTCCACCGCCTGCGATTGGCCCCTGCCCGTGATACCACGCTGGCTGGCAAACTAACAGCCAGCCAGCATGAAAGGGGCACTGAGAAGCTCAGCGCTGCTGGAGCGGAGGTGGGAGGATTGTGAGTGCAAAAGTCTGCGCAGGCGCGGGGGAGCACGCACTGAATGCTCCCTGAAGGCAGGGAGCTACCTCAGGGAGCTGAAGACTATTAAAATCAAAAATAAAGATTCCGAAAATGTGCACAACATGTCCCCAAATCGGACTCACTCACACAAACATAAACGTGATAAAAATTATCTCAAAATCTAAAAAAAGATTAACGTTGGAAACCTCATCCTGCCCGTGGATGAGGTTTCCTAAAAAAAACCCAAAGGCTGCCGGCTGATTCGCCTGTCCACCTGCCAACCGTAAGGTTAGACGGGCAGCGAAAAATAAGTTTAAATTAATTGATTAGTGGCCTTAATCGGCCTCTTAATTGTCAGCGGCTGACTCTTGCGCGTACCCGTTGACCGAAATATCGCGTGACTGCATGATGGGAAGCTCGCCCGACGTCATCACGCGCTATTTTACTCCCGAGCGGGTCGGGTGCGCGCCCACCCATCGCCCATGGGGCGTAAAATCCTGCCCATAGCGTAAGGTTAATAGCACCAACCTTGTTCTTCGGCAGCAAGAGTTTTTTGTTTAACGCGTAAATTCGTGTTGCAGAGTCTTTTCAGTTAATAACTGGAAATTCGAATGTCTTTAAACCGTGATCGGCGTCTGCCAAGATTGTAACAGTGCCCTTTTTATTCCTTATTATTTAAGGAACAGAGAAACAGATTTGAAAGAGCCTGAACCAAAGTGAGTGAGGCCAGGGATCAGACTGTGCTCACCTCTATTTACAAGTATTGTTATTTTACCTCACCTGGAGTGTAGTGCTAACCCTATTTTTGCAGAGGGCTCTGTTGATAGCTCAGCTGAATGATGGGATCTTTGTTCTCCTGATTTCAAAGCTCATGGATTTCCATGGTGACACTTGTTGTTTATCTTTTACAGCCATACTGGAGAAGCCCCTTGAGAAGAAAGCTGGCAGGAATTATGGACCGCCTGGCACCAAGAGACTGATATACTTTATTGATGACATGAACATGCCTGAAGTCGACACTTATGGCACTGTTCAGCCACATACACTTATCAGGCAACATCTGGATTACAATCACTGGTAGGCGCTCCTCAGATAGTAAAGAAAATGTTCTCCTTAATGTACAATGCCTCTGCAAAGCATCAGAGATGAGTGAATAGGGCATAAATTTGACTCCGGGTGGTAACATGAAAAGAGCAATGGTGAATTAGTAGCCTGTACCATTCTCTGCTTGATTTTCAGTTGAAATGCAAACAGGCTGTTACCTGTGGTGCATTATTGCCCAAACCACAATTTATAGTCCAATATTTTTCATGTTTTTCGAGGTGAGAATTACCAGAGAATTACCTTAAATGACATTTTTCTTTTTTAATATATTCAGTACCATAGATGGGGTCTGCTGTATTCATTACATGACCCAGAGGCCATTTGTGTTCTTTCCTTTCTCAACTTGTAGATTTTGGCAGAATTGCTTCTTCTGAACGGGTCTTCCAAGTGTTAGCTTGGCTTTTTTTTTTAATCAACATTCCTGTCACAGCTAGAATGTTGACTCACGCCTTGCTTCATGACTTGAGCAAATATTCTAGATCGCCATTTTGGTGCAATGTTGAAGGAGTGCTGCATTGTTGAGGATGCCCAATCCCTTGGGCAAAATGTTACAGCGAGGCTCCATTTGCCTGTTCAGAAGGATGTAAAAATATCCCATAGTACAATCTGAAGAAGAGCAGGATGTTTACTACCTAACAATCATGAACCCAATTCAAAAAACGTAATCCATTGGTTTGGAAATGGCTCAGACTTCAGGGTGGGATAAGCTGCTCTGTCGATGTAAGTTTACCCGTGTTTCATTTCAAATAATTGTTGCTGGATCCACAGGTTAAGGAGCTAAGCTATGAAACGAGTACTTTCAGGTTTTATTTGAAGCTCACCACTGCACATTAAATACAGTGACTGCCGGAGCAAGGCCACTTCTCGGTGAGCATTTAGCCTTGCAGGCACATGGAGAAATCAGTGAGTTTGTGGAATGGGAGGAAAGTGCATGGTTACTGTCAGTATCAGGTACCCTCAGGATAAGCTGTTTTATACCAAGTGTGCGAGGGACTGAAGCAAAGCACCCCCATCCACATTAACCTCCCCGACCTCGTCCTTGCCACCTCCAGGATCCGTGCTAGACTCTGTGTCCCCACCAACCACCCTTGCCGCCCCTTCTGCCGGTAACGATGCACCCTCACCCTCCCACTCTACTGGCTCCCTCTCACACTCACCCATTCCCTCCTACCACGCCCACTCTGAGTTTGCTCCCCAGGAGGCAGCCATTGACTCCGCAGACCCCTCCCTTGCACGTTCACCTGGACATTCCAACACCTCCCCCCCCCACCCCCACTTACTCCTTCCTGAAATAAAAGTACAAAATATGATTATGATACATAATATAGAGAGCACAATCTTTGGAACATCCGGAGCTTGGGAAAGTCACTATATAAATGCAAGTCCTTTCCTTATATGTATGTCATTTTGTTCAGTTGATGGTGACACATTTAGTCAAGCTTGTCAGTATTAGCAATTTAAAAAAAAAATCTTTTACCAGGTATGACCGAACTAAGCTTTCACTCAAAGAGATTCATAACGTGCAGTATGTATCCTGTATGAATCCCACGGCTGGCAGTTTTACCATAAACCCTCGCCTGCAGGTACGTTGAAGGTTTACATCTCTACTTTTGTTCACTGACACTGGACCCCCTCGACTTGGTGCCACATTTAAATTGCTGTTGGTAAAGGGGAACCTCCGGCCGCAGGGTCTGCTCAGTGTTTGCGGGCAGTTCTCTCTGAGGTTGCCGGTGAGTGCTGTCGCTACACGGCTGACTGCCAAATCCAGCTGAACGATTCAGGGCACCCGATAGATTAGATGGCACCCTAAGCCCATGATAGGAGGAAAAATATCAACCAGACGACGTTTGGACATTTCCTACTTGTTAGCGTCTGATTTAGGAGGGATGTGGGGGCGGCGATGGACTCACCTCCGGCATCTGGCTTGGGGAGAGCTAAAGAGTTTGTCGATAATAAAGTATACTCCAATAAAAATTCTAAACAACCTGGTAAACATAACACTCTCAATCTGCTGCTGAACTGGTGCTTTTCTGCAGCTTGTTTAGATGACCACAGGATCCATTAGGGCAGAGTTGCTGCTGCCAGATTTAGAATAATCCAGATAATCAGTTCCAGCTCAAAATGTGGCTCATTTACGCTTGACAGAAGCAACACACATTTATAGGCAGGGACCCATTCTCCGCAGACAAAAGGAATGTGTTCAAGCCTTGCGCCTTTTTTAATTATCCAGGAGCTTGGGGAGCCTATGCCTCAACCAGTCAGAGCCAACTTGCCAACCAATCAGCATCCTTTTCCCCTGTAGTATAAATTGTTGTGATCGTTTTGAAATTTGGCATTCTTGCATTTGTCCTGATGAGTGCAAGATGAAAAGCTTTGGCAACATGTCTTTCTTTTCAGCAATGTTTAAGATTTGCAGTAAGTAAATCGCTGACTGACAGAGATCTATAATGTTATAATCAAGTCCTATGTCTTGAAGATGGGCACAGAATTGATGTTGGCACTTGCTGAATGCAGCAATCAATCGTACAACCGCGCCCACAAGTCAAGACGGTGTCAGCTCTCCACAGACAGTAATCATTGCTATTGCATCTCTCTCATCCTCCCTTTTTGAAGAATTAGCCTGATATCTGGATTCCACTGTGAAAGCTGTACACATCCCAGCAGGAATTACGGTGAGACACTGTGGAGAGACGTCAAGAGGAACATATAGATTTTCATGGCAGAGCAAGGTGTAGTAGGGGAGATTGCTCTTCTGCACTTAGGGGGTAGTCCTTATACCTGATGCTTGCAAACTAAAACAATGGAAGATGTTGCATCATCAGTTGCTACGGGGCCAGATTGTCCCAGCTTGGTTGCCAGGCAAGCTCGCAGTGAACTAAATGTAAGAACTCAAGGTTTCGGGGCAGTATTCACCTGCATAATGTAATTGGGGGGCTCTAAAGGGAAGGAGAGCTGTAATGGTGGGTCTCTGTGATGGTGGAAAATTGACATTTAAAAAAAAAGAAAAATATGGCTAAATCTTCTACCCGTTAATAGTCTGTGGATGAAAAGACTACGGCTATGATTTCCCCCAAAAATCAACACGTTCTGAAATCTGGCACCGACTCAGCCCCGAGCTTGTGGATTTGAGATACTCCACCTGTATATTTTTTATATTTTTCCAGAGACAAACCCTCGAATAGATTGAGTGCGAGGATAAAGTTTTCAGCTCGGTGGGCGGGCGCACACCCGACCCGACCCGACCCAACCCAACCCGAGCCAACGTAAAATGACGCGTGATGACGTCGGGCGAGCGTCCCGACGTCATTGCGCACCCGCGCGATATTTCGGTCGGCAGGGTCACGCCGGAGTCACCGGTGTGCCTGCCGTCAACTAAAAGGCCTATTAAGGCCGTTAAAAAGTTAATTAAAATAAATTTTTCGCTGCCTGTCCAACCTTATGTTGGCGGGCAGGTGAAAAGGCCAAGCGGCCTTTGCACTTTTTTGGAAACCTCATCCATGGGCGGGATAAGGTTTCCAAAAGCAAATAAAAATCAAATAAAAACTTTGTTTTCTCATTAATAACATGTCCCTGCTCTTGTGACAGAGTCACACGAGGGGACATGTTTTATAACATTTCGAAAATCCTTATTGTTTTTGTTGAAATTTGTTCATCTCCCTGAAGCAGCTCTGTGCCTCAGGGAGATTTGAAAATGGCACTCGCGCACATGCACGAAATTCGCACTCACCCCGCTCGCACTCCCCCCGCCCACACAGGCAGCGATGAGCGCGGCCGCTCGCTCCAGCACGAAATCGCCTTCCGGCCCCGATCATGAGCGGCAGTCAGCTTCCTGACGCCCCCCTGTCCACCCCCCCGTAGAGCCTGCCCGACATGGGTGAAATTCTGCTCCATGGGTTCATAAATTGTGCCGCACAGGTCACTCATTTAAGGCTCTTTGGCACAGCGGCAATGGTCACTTCTTCAGACCAGCTCCTAGATTCCCTTTTTTTTAATGGAGTTCAGAAATGCCAGCCAAGGCAATAGTGTGGGCCCCATGAAGAATGAAAGGAGTGAAAGGCAAGATAAGGTAAAGTCAAGTAGTGAAGCCAGCTTGTTGTTTTTTTAACTGAGATGAAAAAGAGAAAACTGAAGGGGGCAGCAAGTTGTGAGGTGCTGGACTAGAAAGAGTTTTAGTTTGAAACTGTTGGATGGACCATAGCTAATTTGGCAGCACCTCCCAAAACTCAGAAGTCTCTACCTAACAGTATCGTGTGAGCACCTTCACCGTACAGTCTGCAAGAAGAAGGCCCATCACCATCGTCCCAAGGAGAACTAGGGATGAACAATAAATGCCGGCCTTGCCAGTGACACCCACATCTCAAGAATGGATTGAAAGAAAATAGTGAGGATGTAACAAGAGACAACAACCTAAACAGCAGTTTAGAGGGGAAAGGGGGAAAGCTAAGGAAAGTGGTGACTGAGGAAAAATGCAATGTCCAAAACAATTTGGGATGATAATGCTTACAAATGAGCTTTGGAGCGTTGGACTCCTGATATAAGCATTTAACATGTCAAGGCCCCATCTGATATATTATCTGCCCTCCATAAGGATATGAATTTATGACTTACTGATGACGTCATCAATTTTTATGATTACCAATTTTCTAATAAATCTTCCCTTTGAATCAGATATTACTTGGTCAGGCCTCCCTAGTTTACATATACCACACTGCGCAAGCCCCTGATGTTATCTGTTATTTATCAGTGACACTGATTCTGCGGGAGGAAAACACAGAGGGTAGTAATCAGGGTCAATGGTTTATCCGGTCCAAACGAATCAAATTCCATTTTTCTTACCTAGTATTTTCCAAGATTCTTACCGTTGTTATGGGGATCACATTTCTGGTTTTACTGGCACTCTCAAAGTGAATGGTTATCTTTCTTTCCAAATAATCACACCACTGACTGGTAAAAACAAGGGTTGCATCAATGTACGGCTTAAGTGAAGTCTGCATTACTGATATAAATGAGAGTTATGTCACGAATGGTTTAAACAAAGGTTAAATCGTGTTTGACATTTATCACTGCTAATGTGATGAGCACTTAGAAATATCCATTTATTGAGTAGTGACATCGAAAACAATTTTAGGTTGCTCACTGCTCGATCCCTGGGCTAATTTGTTAGTATCTGTCAACAGGCAGATAATAGTGACTACACATTTGCACTGGAAACAATGATCCATATAGTTTGAAAAAAACCTTACCCAAGGCCTGTACCTAAGCAGGCATTGAAATCCAAAACTAGCAGAGATCTAATGAACCTACTTTGGCAATTTACTCACATTATATCCAATAGAGATCCCAACCCAAACGTCCTGTTCAGATCACAGCCTTGATAAGGTTATCGGTGAAGCAGCAGAGCAAGAGATTTCACTTTTGAAGATAGTTACTTTCCTTTATTTAGGATTTACAGTCATAAATATGTTGTGTTAATCATCATATATATGTTTCCTAACGCTCAAATTAAAATTTTGCTGATGACCTGAGGGAATTTTCCTCCCCTGCATGGAGACTCCGACTTTGAGAACCGGTGACATAGTGAGGGGAAAAAGGAACATATTTTAAATTGGCAGCAACACAATTACTGATGGGACCAGAGAGCAGCAAACGCGACAGCTTTTTAACCTTGTGCTGTTCAACTTGCTTATTCCCAGACACGCCTGCCTAGTGAATTACATTCTGTAGCTCCATCCACCATAGATGTTTAAAGCATCTAACACCAAGAATATTTCTCTTGAGGTTTTAAAATAATTTTAGAATAATTCTTCTGCTTATCAACGTGGGTCATGCTTGTGCCCGTGCTGACGAATGGAATAATTCGGTTTTGAGGAGCTTGGTATAAGATCCACGCTGCTCCAGGTGAGGTATATCCAAATGCCCCATAAAATGTTGCAGCTCCAACCTCAGGACACTATCCTGTGCTGCACTAGCATGAGCTCTATTTTTCTCTCTTTTTTTCTCACCATCCCCGTAAGCTCTCTCAATGAGAGACAGGTTTGTGCTGTCACTCCACATAGACTCAGAACTGCCTTGAGAATGCATTTGGGAACCTTAACATCCATGGTCCTGAAGTGTCATTTGACTTGGTGTCACTGCAAAGCAACTGATTGGAGCAGAGTAAAGATTAGCTTTATCACCAATTAAATGGGCAAAAACATTGACTGGAAGAAGGAAATCAGTAATTAGTTTGTCACCTCCCAGGGAATCCGCAGTGTTCAGGAACCGTTTCATTGATACTGCGAGAGTCATGGCTAAGTTCGGTTGTTGCTATCACTTAACATCAACACTGACATGTCTAATTTTCATAAATACTTCACTCTTTAATATGCTTATTTTCTGAAAATGAAATGGTTTCTGCAGATTAAATGAGGGTAGATTTTTATCTTGTTTTGCCTGATTAGCAGCACAAATATTTTTATGCAAATTTCCAATTTTATCACCGGCTGAGGCTTGCTTTAATTTCATATTTGATGGCCGCCCTTACATTAGTTCCCAGAAATGGCCTCTTGGGTATCAGCAGCCTGTCGAGACATCCCTCGGTTTCACTAATTACAACATCTTGTCCACAATATTAAAAAAAAAAGCTCACATAAAATGCAACCTGGGGTAATAAAGCATCAGTCAGCCATTGATTTAAATTCCACTTGTTTAACTTATTTATGCAAAGTGCTTTTGAAGATGCCTGTGCTGTCCACTGTTCTAAAATGTTCCATACAAATTGCAATCTGAAGGTGCAGATGCCTGTTCTGTAAAAGCGTACACGTCCAGCACGACTAAATGGTTTTTATTTCCCCAAAAACGCAGCGCCACTTCTGTGTGTTTGCTCTGTCGTTTCCTGGCATGGATGCCCTCGCAACCATCTACAGTACCATTCTGGCTCAGCATCTCAAGCTTGGCAACTTTGCAGGGGCATTGCAGAAATCCACACAGCAGCTGATCAGCCTGGCACTGGCCCTGCATCATAAAGTGGCTTCCACGTTTCTGCCAACGGCCATCAAATTCCACTACATCTTCAACCTGCGGGACCTGTCCAACATCTTCCAGGTGGGCATTTAACATGAAAAGCAATACTCTCTATTCTAAGTCTAATATTTTGTTGAGCCACCAAAGAGTCAGTTTCTAACTGTTTCACGCAGAAGGGGGTGAATGATTGAAGATTGCGCAGAGGGGTGGGTGAAGCTCATAAACAACATCAGTGATGTTAAGTGGGGGTGGCAGTGGGGTGTCACGGGAAGAGGGGTGCAGGGGATTTGACACCAAGGGCAGCGGGTGGTTCTTAGTGCCCCTCCCCCAATGTCGAGCCCCTCGATTAGGAGAGAAAACCTGGCCACGGCAGTTTTAGCTGCCGTGCATGGTCCATGGCGACAGGCCCAGCTACAGCGTGGTTAATACTAGCGGTGGTAGACTGAGGCCCTTACGTGGTCATTCATTGGCCACTTAAGGGCCTCACTTGATGGCAGGGTGAGAAGGTTGGCCGTGGGCCTTCCCACCCAGAACTTAATCCTGGCGGAGGCATGAAGGTGGAAGGGTTCCAGTATGCCACCATCCCCCCCACCCCACCGCCCTGGCCCTTCCTACCACAAGAAGGACCAGAACATACCGCCCTATATTAGCAAATTGTGTTTTTTAAACTCTTGGAGTTGGCCAGATGGACCAAAGTGGCCTTTTTTGGCTCTGACCATTTTGGTGACCAGGTGGCCAATTGGACCAGCATTGGCGAACCCTCATTGTGTCATTCTACGGAGTGGTAGTGTGGAAATACATGCCCGTAGTTTTCAGCACGTAGGTTCAGGATCTAGGTAGTACCACAGTGTGCTATCAGGTGGAGTCTGATCCCCAAGAAAGGGGGAAAAAAAAAACAGAGGCTGCTTTCTGGGTGGTTGGGATAGAGATCTGCAAGCAGGTGGATTGCCGCCTATGTTTGGGATGGTGCATGTGGCAGGGAGACCCAGAAACGCTTTAAAGGGGAGAAAATCTGCAGAAAGAACCTCAGCCTCAGCAAAAATGAAGCATTTCAGCAACATAGATTGACAACATCGGTGAAGGAGGGAGAAGAAATTGTGGAACACTGTAGAGAGGCAGAAAAGTCTATACAAGTTTGCAGTGGGAGTTGGTGGTGAAAATCATCAGGAAAAGAATATCGTACACCGTTCCTTGTACTAAATCGAAGTTTGGGATTCTGCGCAGAATTGGTTGAAAGTGCCATCAATGTGATGTATTCTTGTTCAAATCCTAAAAAAAATGATACAAATCACTTCGGTAAATTTAGTTTGTGATAAGTGCAGAATATCCACGAGTAAATTTATTTAAAAAATAATATTTAGCACTTGAACACTGTTAGATGGTAAATAACAGATTAGCCGTGATTTTGAGCTCTGTAACGTTGGACTGGGGCAATGGTAGCTCCACAGCCACGGCTAGCTCTATCCGACACATTGTTCTGGACAGGGCGTTACCGCGGGTATGCCTGTGTATGGTGAGAGGTTGTTTGTGATGTCAATCTCTTGTTCTTGCTGATTTGATGCACTTTTCACAAACGTGGTCTGTGCAGGCCCACTGAACGCCTGTGCTAACCACTGTCAGCTGGGCACGCCCGCAGCGACTTGGGGAAGCAGCATCCTTTGAAGGGCCAGGAATGCAACTTGCTTGTGAAGTGCTTCTGCCTCGCTAAAGATGTGGCAATGCGAGTGGAAGTGCCGTGGTTTGTGTTTGGAGGTTTTGTGGTGAGCTACCGCATGCGTTCAGGGAAACCAGAGGATCTGGTGACGCAACCCTGCATGAGGAATGGGGGCTGTAGTTTCAGTGCCTCTGGGTCTGCATCATGACAAACAAATGGGTCAGAGGCTGCAGAGAAGAGACGCTCTGTGAAGAAGCAGGGGAGGGGGGGCTCTGTACAGAAGGCATTACCAACCACAGGATCTCATGATCTTGGCTTGAGCTCCCACTGCAGCACTGAGAATACAGGGTGGCGTCTGCCTGCGCTGCAGTGGAAGCTGGGGCATCGGCCACCGGACACCACATTACGGGGTCCGCTAGTGTTCTTATGGAGTTGGCCATCACTTCCATGGTGAACCCGATGGACTCCAAGCTCCACGAGATGCCCTCTGCCATGTTGGAGTCAAACTCCTCTGTGCTCCATGACAGTGACAGGAGGTTGTCTGACAGGACTGCCAATGTAGCAAGCCTCCTGGTGTACGTGCTGACCAGTACTCTCCCTGTCAAATTCCTCATCAGAGCTCCCCGCAGCAAAACTCATCTGCAACCACACCCTCTTATAGGCTTTGAAACAAACTATCCTTTCCTCTCTAGCCATTACTGCAGCTCACTCGTACCCAATAACTCAACCGCGTGGAGATGCTGACTCTATACTCGCCTCGGAGGTATATGCAGTGTCAATATCTGAGCTGGTGGCTGCGAGTTTCAGATCAAGTGACATTCTTCATCAGTGCTGTGCTGATACACTCTCTCTCTCTCTCTCTTTTTCACTCTCTTTTTCTGGGGCTGCTGTGGCTGGACAGATGGCGCCTCTTGGGTATCTGAAAGAATAAAATCAGAAGGGGAGCGTTGGGATGGGATGTAAAGGAAGAGGTTTGAGCTCATACCATCTGCAGCTTGCACATCACGCTAGTTATCAGGATGAGGATGAGATGGGAATATGGCAGTAAAATCCTGAATGTTCTGGCTGATGTTGGACGCTACAGGCTTTGCTGCAGCCAGATCCATGATGTGGAACACCATCTCCTCTGCTGGGCTTGCACTGAAGGTTTGCCTGGGCCTGCCGGTTCTCTGCCTCTCCCTTCTATTTCACGCCACCTTGTCCTGCAAGTGAGAGGGCAGAGTATCAGTGATGAATTGCTCTGGATTGCGGAGTCTCTCCACTGAGGTTCATTCAGTCCTTCACAGTCAACACTTTACCGTGAACTTATATCTGAGGCCCACAGATGGGTGTTTAAACTGAGATTGATGGAGCGGTGGGTAGGAGATGTCTTGTGAAGGGACATTCACTGACTTTGAGCACCCAAGTGAGGTCATTGAACTTCTTCTGGCACTGCTGCCAGGTCCTCAGCACCAGACTCCATGCCTTGACCTCAGTGACTACTTACTCCCTCTCCTTTCAGAAGGCGTTCCTCAAGGGTCCCCCTGCCTCCTGCAGAAACTAGCTTTCTCTCCTTCTGTCAGCCTCCATGACTAATGCATCCGGTGCCATATCTGTAAACCACAGAGCTCTCTTTCTCTCCCTGGCATCACATTTGTCTCATCTGCAATGGCAGCACTGGAGTCCGAAGTGGACACCTTTTTTTTAAGCACAGCTT
The DNA here is from genome assembly GCF_964194155.1 of Cetorhinus maximus. Classification (NCBI taxonomy): domain Eukaryota; kingdom Metazoa; phylum Chordata; class Chondrichthyes; order Lamniformes; family Cetorhinidae; genus Cetorhinus; species Cetorhinus maximus. The sequence goes on along the minus strand of NC_135902.1, from coordinate 8,688,493 downwards.
CTCTTTACGAGGGACAGACCTTCATGAGCTGGGGGGCTAGCTGTTAGCTGGGGGCGAGCTGCAGCGCCTGTTGTACATGCACCCAACCAGACAATTTTGTCCTCAGCAGAAAGATCATTTAGCAAGGCAGTAAAAAAGTGGCAACAAATTCAGTGACGCCCACATCCCATGAAAGAATATTTTAAAAAATTGGATTCTAGTATTCATTTAAACTGTTCCCATGGTTATTGCCCATATTACACACTAGATTTTCTAGTGTACGATCAGCCCACAGTTTCTAATGTTTCTACAGCTAGTGAGTCAGGAAGCTTCTCTTTTTTCTCACATGAAGTTCACAACTTCCAGAGATTCAATAATACCCAACAGCCACATTTTAGCAGGTCATCCAAGCTGCCATCAGTATCTATTTTACTTTAGGTGTGGCTGCATTATAAACCCTAAATTGGAGAGGACACCACATCAAGGCCTTAGTTTAAACACCCACCTCTTGGCCTCAGATATAAGTTCACTGTAAAGTGTTGACTGTGAAGAACTGAATGAACCTCAGTGGAGAGATTTCACAGTCCAGGGCAATTCATTTCTTCCACCTCATTAGTCTCACACCCCATTTGTATTGCAGCAAAAATCAAAATACTGCAGATGCTGGAAATCTGAAATAAAAACAGAAAATGCTGGAAATACTCAGCAGGTCTGGCAGCATTTGGGGAGAGAGAAACAGGGTTAACATTTCGGTTGGATGACCTTTTGTTAGAACTGTTTCCACGGAGATTGGTCACATCTGACGAATGTCCATCAGACTGTTTCTCTCTTTAATTTGTGTAAGTTCAGTAGTCTAGTTAAAAGGTTGGTAAGGTAGCTGACTCAGCTGACTGTGCGACAGTTAGCTGTCAATCACCTGAAGCCTGATTAGGGCCTGAATAGGTGCTGATTACTATTTGAAGCTTAACTAGTGTGAGTCATCTCAGCTCACCTCAGCTCCATTTCAGAAAGGGACTATTTAGAAGTCCCTACAGTGTGATTGCACATGAACAGGCAATTTGGTGCACAGTGGGAAGTCAGTGCATAGGGGAAGAGGTGCCTTTTGCATTTTTTCTTTGTTATCCAACTTCTTAAATCTTCAGAGAGTGGTCTTGCAGTGCTGCAGCAGTAGAGGCTACAAGGGAAAGGAATGACTGGTAAGTAGTGGGTAAGGTCGGGTAAGTATTTCCTACTTTTATCGCTTATAGTTTAAGGTCTTTTTGTGGTTTATAGTTTGTATATTCTGTAGTAACAAGGATCAGGAAAGAAGGGCCCTAGAGTAATTGATTTTAAAGGTTTAATTTAAAGGGATAAGTCATGGCAGGAGAGCTCAAAACCGTGGTGTGCTCTTCATGCTCCATGTGGGAAGCCGGGAACATTTCTAGCGCCCAGGACCAGCATGTGTGCAGGAAGTGTGTCCAGCTGCAGCTCCTGGAAGCTCGGGTTTCAGAGCTGGAACGGCGGCTGGGGACACTGTGGAGAATCCATGAGTCTGAGAGCATCGTGGACAGCAGGTTTAGAGAGGTGGCCACACTGCAGCTGAAGGGACTTGAGGAAGGAAGGGAATGGGTGACCACCAGGCAGTCCAAGAGAAACAGGCAGGTAGTTCAGGAGTCCCCTGGGGTCCTGCTTGCCAATTGGTATTCCATTTTGGAGACTGATGAGGGCACTGGCTCCTCCAGGGACTGCAGACAGAGCCAAGCTTCTGACGCCACAAGCAGCCTGTCTGTACAGGAGGGGTGGAAGAGAGGAAGAGCAATAGTAATAGGGGATTCTACAGTCAGGGGAACAGACAGGCGCTACTGTGGCCGTCAACATGACTCCAGGATGGTCTGTTGCCTCCCTGGTGTCAGGGTCCGTGATGTCACTGAATGGCTGCAGGGCATCCTGAAGGGGGAGGGTGATAAGGCAGAGTTCATGGTACATGTTGGTACCAATGACATAGGTAGGAAGAGGGATGAGGTCTTGCATCAAGAATTCAGGGAGTTACGCAGTAGACTAAAAAGCAGGACCTCTCAGGTTGTAATCTCTGGATTACTCCCAGTGCCATGTGCACAGAAATAGGAGAATAGCACAGATGAATACGTGGTTTAAGAGTTGGTGCAGGAGGGAGGGTTTTAGATTCCTGGATCACTGGGACCGTTACTAGGGAAAGTGGGACCTGTACAAGCGGGATGGTCTACATCTGAACCAGAGCGGGTCTAGCATCCTTGCGGGCGGGTTTACTAGTGCTGTTGGGAGGAGTTTAAACTAATTCGACAGAGGGAGGGGACACAGAATGTTAGCAGAATAGGGACACATCATATACAATAAAACAATCAAGTCAGAGGGAGTACAGCTGCATTAAGTTTCAAGGGAGTAAGGCAAGGCTGGATGGTCTCTACTTTAATGCCAGGAGTATTACAGATAAAACAGATGAGTTAAGGGTGAGGATTGACACGTGGAATTGTAATATAGTAGCCATCACTGAGACGTAGTTGAGGGAGGAGCAGGATTGGCAGCTCAACATTCCAGGATATAGAATCGTCAGGCGAGACAGGGGAGGGGGTAAAAGAGGAGGAGGCGTTGCATTATTAGCTAAGGAGTCAGTTACTGCAGGAAGGAGAGGTGATATCTTGGAGGGGGCATCGAATGAAGCTTTGTGGGTAGAGCTTAGGAATAAAAAAGGGGCAGCCACATTGTTAGGTGTTTATTATAGACCCCCAGATAGTCAGCGGGAAATTGAGAAGCAAATACGTGCACAATTTGCGGAGGTGTGTAAAAACAATAACAATAGGGTAATTCTATTAGGTGATTTCAACTTTCCCAACATTAATTGGGATAGACATAGTGTTAAGGGCTTGGATGGAGCGGATTCCTTGAAATGTTTACAGGAGAACATTTTAGGTCAATACATAGAGGGTCCAACAAGGGAGCAGTGCTGGACCTAATTCTGGGGAATGAAGCCGGACAGGTGGCTGAGGTGGTGGTGGGGGAGCATTGCAGTGATAGCGACCACAACATGGTACAGTTTAAGCTTGTTATGGACAAAGAAATAGACAAGTTGCAAAACAATGTTTTGGATTGGGGAGAGTGGATTTTAGTAAAATAAAGCAGGCATAGATTACAAAAGTAGGGAGGTCATGTTGGAGTTGTATAGAACCTTGGTGAGGCCACAGCTGGAGTATTGTGTACAGTTCTGGTCGCCACATTATAGGAACGATGTGATTGCACTGGAGGGGGTGCAGAGGAGATTCACCAGGATGTTGCCTGGGATGAAACATTTAAGTTATGAAGAGAGGTTGGATAGACTTGGGTTGTTTTTGTTGGAGCAGAGAAGACTGAGGGATGACCTGATCGAGGTGTACAAGATTATGAGGGGCATGGACCAGGTGGATAGGGAGCAGCTGTTCCCCTTAGTGGAAGGGTCAGTCACGAGGGGACATAAGTTCAAGGTGAGGGGCAGGAGGTTTAGGGGGGATGTGAGGAAAAAGTTTTTTACCCAGAAGGTGGTGACGGTCTGGAATGCACTGCCTAGGAGGGTGGTGGAGGCGGGTTGCCTCACATCCTTTAAAAAGTGCCTGGATGAGCACTTGGCACGTCATAACATTCAAGGCTATGGGCCAAGTGCTGGTAAATAGGGTTAGGTGGGTTGGTCAGGTGTTTCTCGCGTGTCGGTGCAGACTTGATGGGCCGAAGGGCCCTTTCTGCACTGTGTGATTCTGTGATTCTGTGAAATGCTACCTGACCTCCTGAGTACTTCCAGCATTTACTGTTTTTACACCATTTGTATTCTGCTGTTGTAATGTAAACAATGTTGAAGCAAACAATAAGTCAGCACAGACATCGTTAGAGGTGTTGAGACTGCCACAATATAAGCTGGCACTGATTGCATGGGCTGCCCTCTGGTACTGGTCAAAGGTATGCTGAGGGCACGGCCTGTAGGTAAACACTGGCAATGCTTCTGAATCTATTTCTACAGACATCATTCATTGGAGAATTATATAGTGCTTCATCACATCCCAAAAAAGCTTCTGACCATTGGATTTTTGAAGTCATTGTCATTGGTTGGCAGGTGTGGCAACTAGTTTGTGCGTAGCAAGATCACACACACACACACACACGTACACACATGTACACACACACACACATACACACACATACGTACACATACACACGCACGCACACGCACAGACAAGTGCACATGCACAGACACACACACACAGACACACACACATACCACATTAGTGAATGGCCAGTTACTGGTTTTGGTGGTATTGGTTAAGGGATGAATGTTGGTTAGGATATCAGGAGAACCTGTTGCTGTTCTCTTAATTGTGTAGTGCAATCATTTAACATTCACCAGATTGATGGTCCCTTGGTTTCCTGTCTAATTCAAAAGATGAGATAATTCAGGCTGAAGTGTCACCTTAGATTACATGCTCAAGTACATATCAGAAATTTTTAAAAAATGTCCAGGATGTAGGTGTTAATTGTGTTTAATTAAAGGCAGGTGGAGGGCATAACTGGGGATTCACTTGTGCACTATAAATAGACATTAAGTAGTGGGTGTGGGCTGGATTAGCAAGTGCCTGCTTGTAATCTGTAACTGTGTAAATAAATGCTTATTGAAGTGCATAAATATAAGCTTCAGTTCTATCCTTCACCAACTGAATTTCTCAAAAATAACAGTGGGTATCATTGGCAAGGCCAGTATTTATTGCCCATCCCTTGTTGCCCTTGAGAAAGTGGTGGTGAGCTGCCTCCTTGAATTGCTTTGGCCCACAGTTCTGATTGGGTGTTTCTTTGTTTTGACCCAACAATGATGAAGGAATGAATGTGTGTGTGAATTGGGATGGTATGTGACTTGGAGGGGAACTTAATTGGAAGCGTTCATGTTCCTGTGAACCTGCTGCCCTTGTTCTTCTAGATGGTGGAAGCCATGGGTTTGAACTGAGTTAACACTAACAAAGCCATCTCCATAACGTAGTGAGCAAATGGCTTCTCTGTTTCTCCCTTAGGGTGATATAAATCCATCCTAAGATGCAAGTGGTTGAAATTCACATTTAAGGCAACTTTTCACTGTGACTGAGCTGTTTCCACATTACAGGAGAAAATGTCCCTGCTTCCTTTTTTTTTATTCATTCATGGGATGTGAGCGTGGCTGACTAGGCCAGTATTTATTGCCTATCCCTAATTGCCCTTAATTTCTATTCATGGCAAAACCGTTAAACGTCGCTTTTTTTCAAAGTATTTAAGATTCCACTACATATAGGGAATCGCAGACATTTTCCCCCGACCAAATCCTAAGTAATTACTCTCACTAAATATCTGATTCCAGCTAGTCAAAACTGTGCAAACAGGAACTAGGATAGTAAGATATTATCAGGTTACATGTTTAGATAGTTAATAAAGGCTGTCATTAGTTTGTGTTACTGTCAGTCCATTAGAGAAGCCTCTGATTGTAAGTTTCATTTTGTGGTCAATCAGAAGCACTTTAAAATGAATTATCAAGCTATTTCAGTGTCCTGTTCTGGAACAAACCCAAAGCGCTTCCATTTATTATTCCCACTAGTTATTTGTGAAGGTTCCCTGGCTGTAATGATATAAGGTCCTCGTGCTTTTATAACTTGGATAATAGTGGTTTGTCTGGAACAAAATGACGAAAATTGCCCTTGATTTAATTTTTATTTCATTTGACAGCAAATCAGAAGCAACTTGAAGTAGTAATGACGAAGCATAATTTTGACACTTAAAAGTTAAAAAAATTAATTGCCTTCCACTTATCACGCTGTTCTTTTGAAAGTGGTCACTGAGTTGTCACGTATGTGAATTGATAGATTACATAAATTAGTCAAAGTGGCTGGCATTGTCACTAATGGACAGCGAAAGTGAGTTGCACAATGATTTGAGGCAGTCAATCACTGACAGGAATCTTGTATCAGTAATATGTTTTAGAGCATGAATTCAAAGTGCAGTAAAAGCAAACTGATAAACTGAGCAGAGGACTGTGCAACTTGTTTTCTTTTACCATGTCTCAGGCTTTTCAAAGGCAGCACTCAAAGTTGGGCTAGGGGGTTAACTGTGGGCTGGGTAAAAACTTTAATTCCAATTTATCTGCCGGTGATGAGAGTCTAAATGAGACATTTAAATGTAAACTGGCACCATAAGAGAAAACAAAGAAATGAAAGACATCACATGTGTGAATAGTGAAAGGGGTGGGGATCAGTGGGTAGACAGGGGGACATGAAAAACTAGCATAACAGAGCCGGCTTCCGTAGCTTCGTGGGTGCAGACCACTTCGATAGCACGGTGATCTGAGGAGGGTTCCTCACCCCAAACGTCAACCCACTCCTTCCCCTGCACACCCTTGGAAACATACATTACCAGCACTTTCAGCTAGAAAGAAAGTGGGAGCTGTAAAGTCAAATCATTATGAAGGCCAGAGGCTTGGAAACTGACTAGTAGGAAGATAAGGGGCCATTTCTCAAGGTTGCACTGAGTGTTGTGGAATAGCATTGAACTATTTCTGATTATGACCAAAACCAGCACCAGTTAAATTCAACAGTTACCATAGATGTCAGTGCCTAAGTCGACCTTTGAAGCCTTGAAAATGTCTCCAAAAAGGGGCCGATTTATAAATTGAGTGTAAAAGTGAACCACTGGCGTGGGTGTAGGTGGTCACCATCTTTGTCGTTCGCCACATGGGGTCTGTTCTGTGTGGGCGTGTCTTAAACACCTGCGTATCTTTACAACACAGCCCATATCGCCTGCTTGATCGCTTGCACCCAGTTATAAGGTACCGGTAAGGAAAACATCCATTTGTGGGAAGAAAAGTTGAGGCTGACTACTAATGTGAGTGTAGCACGTCATGGCTGAAAAGGGCGGGGGTCAACTTCTACACCAAGTATATGCAAAACCATGATTATTGCAGCTGAAAAAATGGGGTTGTCTTATATGCTGGGTTGATTTATATGCCATAATCTATGGTAAAGACTTCATGAATCTTTGTATCCTTCAGTCTCTACAATTTATCCCTTAACTTAGCAACAGATGAGTACATGTCACCAGCACCTTTAACAAGGAAGCCTAGTCGTTTTGCACTTTTGAGGGCTGGATAAAAGTGAGCAAAACAAAACAAAAACAGAATTACCTGGAAAAACTCAGCAAGTCTGGCAGCATCGGCGGAGAAGAAATCAGTCAACGTTTCGAGCCTCCATGGCCCTTTGGCAGAACTGCAGCTCTGCAGTTTGGCTGCAGTTCTGCCGAAGGGCCATGGAGGCTCGAAACGTTGACTGATTTCTTCTCCGCCGATGCTGCCAGACTTGCTGAGTTTTTCCAGGTAATTCTGTTCTTGTTTTATTTTGGATTTCCAGCATCCGCAGTAGCTTTTAGCTTTTTGTTTTTATAAAAGTGAGCAAGCTGTTTGGTAAATACAATAATTGAAGATTTTTGTTCTAACCTATGGTAACCTGTTTACACCAGACCATAAATAAAGAATAAAATGTAATTAATTCAGGCTACCATTTCAGAAAGATTGGTCAATATGAGGATGTGCTCTACAACAGACATCTTGCTACTGTAGAGGCTACCTCACTACCACCTCTCTGACTCCTCCATTGACTTCAGATTGTCAGGCTGCTTGTCGGACATGGAGTACTGGATGAACAGAAATCTGCTCCAACTAAATATCTGGAACTTCGAAGCCATTGTTTTTGGTTCCGCCAAAGGCTCTGATCCGCATCCTCTCCGTGGCAGTTGTCTGAGGCTGAACCAGATGGTTTGCAATATTGGTGTCATATTTGACACAGAGATGAACTGATCCAATGCCTGTGACATCAACAGTCTACCTATTCCGATCTCCATAACATCACCCAGGTTGGACATACCTCTGCTCATCTGCTGAAATGCTCATTCATGCTTTTGTTACCTCTGGGCTTGGTAATTCAAGTGCACTCCTGGCTGACCATTCATGTCCTACCTTTGGTAAACTTGGGCAGCAGAGCTTTGAATGACCTCGTGTCCTCCTCACGGCAAGTTTATTGACTCATTACCCCCGTGCTTGCCCAATGACATTGGTCCTCGATTATGCAATGTTTCCATTCTAAATTCTTCATTTTTAAATCCCTGCATGACCTCACCCCTTCCCCATCTCGGTAATCTCATCCGGCTCCAGAACTGTCCGTGATATCTGTGTTCCTCTAATTCTGGCCTGTTGAGCATCCCCAATTTTAATTGCTCCACCACTGGTAGCCAAGCCTTCAGCTGCCCATACTCTCAGCTGTGGAATCCCCTCCCTGAATCTCTTGTGCCTCCTTTAAGACACTCCTTAAAACCCACCTCTTTGACTAGGTCTGCCTCAGTATCTCCTTATGTGGCTCAGTGTCAAATTTCAATTTAAACACTCTTGTGGAATGCCTTGGAGCATTTATTGTGTTAAAGGTGCTTTCGAAATGCAAGTTGTTGTTGTTGAGGTAAAATGGTAACTTACAGACTTAGATCCAAATTATTTCTGTATTCCTTTCAAAAAGATTTGTCTGCAGGCAGAAATCACATCCTGATAAAGAATACTGCTCATTCTTTCCCATAATGCAGCTGCAAAATTATATGTTGTTTTGTGCTGTGGCTTTGGGCCTATTTGAAACTACAATCATATAATGGTTACAGCAGAGAAGGAGGCTAGTCAGCTTGTTGTGTCTGTGCTAGCTCTCTATAAAAGCCAGTCCCACACCCCTGCCTTTTCCCCTGGCAAAATATTTCACCTCGGATAAGTATCTAATACCCTTTTGGAGCCACGATTGAAGCTGCCTCACCATATACTCAGGCAGGGCAATCCAGATCCTAACCACTCGCTGCATAAGCCAAGTTTTTCCTCATGTAGCTGCTGCTTATTTTGATAGTCACCTCAAATTTGGTCTCCTCTGGTTCTTGGTCGTTCCACCTATGGAAGCAATTCCTCCCTATCCACTCAGTCCAGAACCCTCCTGAATACCTCTATCAATGCCCCTCTCAACCTTTTCGTTAAGGAGAACAATCCTAGCTTCTCCAATCTATTGACATAACTGAAGTCCCTCATCCCTGGAACCATTCTCGTAAATCTTTGAAATCAAATGATTGTGCTGCTTTACATAAAAGTAACTGCCTAGCAATTAGGATGTAATCATTGTTAAACATGGCAGGTATGGAGGTCTTGGTCATGGAACAAGATGGTCCACTCTACTTTCACTGACCTGACTTTGAAACTAATTCATACTCCTGCACCCTACATGAGACAAGTTTAACCAGCACTAATTCAGTTTCTTGTAGGTACAGGTCCATAGCACAAAGTAGGCTGGACTTTAAACCTACAGTAATTTGTACAATGTTACAACAGAAGGAATATTTTTAGCTAGTGCACATAGTAGAACCTTTCTACTGGTGCAGTATAATGTGCACCTCTGAGATTCAGGTTCAGGGGTGTTCTCAAAATAAAGGGTCTTTGCCCAAATGTGGGAGGTGGTCTGTAACAGAGGGAAAGGTTCCTGCTCGGAGTGCTGGCTGGCACACTGGGAAGTGTGTGTATGTGGCAGGTGGGAATAGGACGAAAGTTTCCTGTGAAGTCAGTTGTGTCAAAAGAGCCTCGGGGTGATGTATGGGTGGGCTCCTGCCACCTGTGGAACTGTACTCCAGCACGATGCAGTGGAAGAAACAGTGAGTGGACAACATCTGAGAGAAAACAGGGAGAAGACGGAAGGAATCTTGCCGAGTATTGGGATTGAAAAAAAAAAGTGGATTTAAAATCTGTAACTTTTGAATTAAAGTTAAAGAAGGATCATTCTCATTCTAGGAGGGAAATGAACTTGAAGAGCTTAGTGCTTTTGCAACTCAACTGATATCATTGCTTTGTACATTGATAAAATACAATTTCAAAGCCTATATTCATAGCTTCTCAGCAATGAGCATCTCAGTTTGAGAGAAATGCGTCTGGATAAATAGCAATTATGAACTGGTCATGTTCACTTCTGCACCATTCCTTTTCAGAGTAATATGCCTGTCTGTTAAATGGCTTAGAGAGTGTGCATCACGATCGAGGAATCACAGAAGATAACATTTTTCTTCAACCATGTCCAGGATTGTGAATAGTATCAAATATGACCCCAAATAGGGGGCCAAATAAGGGGAAGCTAGACAAGTTTGAGGGAGAAGGGAAGAGAGGGTTATGATGGTAGATTTAGATAAAAGCTGGGAGGACGCTCAAGTGGAGCATAACCACTGACTTGGACAGGTTGGGCTGAATGGCCTGTTTCTATGCCATATATCCTATGTAGTTCAAAATGTCATGTGTATAAGAGAGAAAGAAAGATTTCCAATCAGGCTGTGTTTCTTTTCTGACCCTGAGCTGGAAATTCTTCATTCACCCAATCTTTATATTTCTCTCATCAAATACCAATTAAACACTGACTGACCCAAATGATGATTAACGGAGATTAGACCTTGTGCACTTAAAGGCCAGTTTAAAGACAGATTCGCCCCAACAGCAGAATAATACCCTGGCCTGGATCTCCTGCGAAGCGACAATCATCGCCAGATTGCCACTCTGCTCGAGATTTTCTATGCCTAGACACTGCTCCATATTTCTTGCCAGGTCTTTTGAGCCCAGCTTCTTCATGAATGTGGAGTGCAGTGTCCATCGTAGAACTCAATTGCCATGCTGTAGCGTCAGGGTGGGGTGGAAGACAAGCTATACCCCCTAACTATGGCATTAGCTGCTGTATGGTAAGTTTAAAGGTCCAGTGTGAAGGTTAGTGAATGGATGACTGAGTGAATGGATAAAGTGGTAGGGTGGGTAGGTCAGTGAGGTGAGTTGGTAAGTGACTAAGTGGATGGGGTGGCATGTGTAGGATGACAAGTGGGTGAGATGGCAGGTGGGTTGGGGAGTTAGTCAGGTGGTGGGGGGGTAGTCAAGTCGGGGGAAATCGGGGGGTAGTCTGGGAGTCGATGGGGGGAGTTGCGGGGGTGGTGGGGCAGTGTGAGTGATTGGGGGTTCAGTTCTGTAGTTACCCAGAAGTTAGACTGGGGGCAGAATCAACCCAGATTTGCACTAAGTGAGGTAGCAGGCGGTGGAAACAATGTTTTACCCGCTGGCCGCAATGGTGGGTTTTTACGCTGTTTCGTCCCAATCCCGCCACATTATTTATACACTCCCGGGAAGCACACCATTTTCATGGCGGGTGATCACTGCCATCACCTCGACACTTCATCACACTAGGCACCATATTTAAGTCCAGCCGCGCACACACATCTCAGTGCTTCCAGACCACGACTACTTCAGGGAAGATGTTAATGAAAGGTAAGAAGACTGCAGCCCCCGGGTTTAGTGAGCATCCCTTGAGCGCCTTTTGGATGCCATGGGGTCCCACGGCGGGGGTTCTCTACCCCGACCCTGGCCGCAGGATGGGCAGCTGCGTGACCAGCCAGGTTTGGGACGCGATGGCAGCGGTGGTCAGCTCCAACGCCCTTGAAAAGAGGACAGCCACCCAGTGCTGCAAGAGGATGAATGATCTCCTTCGTTCCACCAGGGTAAGTCACTCTTCTCATCACTCTCAGTTCACACACTCGCAAACCCATCACACATCGGCAGGGATCTCACTCACTGCCAGTTCCAGGGACATCACCATTCACTCTCTCACACACACTGTCATTGTCCTCATCCCGTCCATGGGACCACTCACCACCCACTCAGGCCAGGCGTACTTATCATCTGGCCTGGCAGGCCTCCTGCTTACACTCTCTCCATCTCTATTCATGCAGGACAAGCAGGCACATAATAAGAGGGAGAGGCCACAGACCGGTGGAGGAATGCCTGAAATCAAGGTCCCCACAGACTCTGAAAACAGAGCCATCCAGCTGGCCGGCGATGACCGGGACCAGTCCTGTACTGATGGTGAGGTCGGCGCTGCTCCCCACCAAGTGAGACAACCATGCTGTTAGTGATGTGTCCTGTTTCACAGGGTTAGGAGAGTTAAGAATAATTAGTTGCGCAGCCTGGGCACGGGTATTAATCACTTCTACATACTGTTCACTATTGTCAATAAACTCCCAAGAATGTCTCCCTGTCTATGGCTCCTTGTACTGATGAGCAGTGTTCATGTCACTCAGATGTGAACCCTTTCTGCATAAGAGAAAGGCAGGTGTCTCAGTCCAGGGCCTCGTCCCTGTGCTCTGTGCAGCCTTCAGACAAAGTGATGGTCCGGCCTCACACTCCCTGGACACATTACTGATACCTGCACCTCGATGGTGTTTGTCATTGCTGCCAGAATGTAGTGGGCCGGCGCCACAGAGTTCCATCATTCTCTCTGTGTGCCCTCGGCATCTCTTCAGAATCTGTGACCAGTGACGCTGTGCTCCTGAAGGGCTCAGGTGCTGAACGCAGACAAAGGATCAGATGATCCTAAAATTTCGTCTCAGTGATATGACCCTGATCACAGAGTGCAAGCGAGCTACCCTCGGCCAAACAGGAGTCATATATTCTCAGAGGCTATGTGAAGATCTATGGAGTGTCCTCACTGCATGTTGTCATCATCCTCCTTTAATCCTATTAGGGCCTCCACTGCATCTCCATGACAGGAGCATTCTCACCGAGGGTATTCACTCTGCCACAAGCCAGACTGGAGTCAAACATTCACAGATGTGATGTGACAACCTATGGGGTCACCTCACTGCATGTTGTCATCATCCTCTGCAAATCTAGCGGCTATGGGCCTCCCAAATATGCCGGCCTCGACTGGCCAGTGTGAGAGCTTCATGCCTGTCATTGTTGACTCTGAGGACCTCCTGACCCTCATCTCCGACAGCGTCATCCTCATCGGAGGAGATATCCAGCTCCTCAATCTCCTCCTCTGCCAGCTCGTCTTCCCGTTGGAGTGTCAGATTGTAAAGGGTGCAGCTGGCGACGATGATGCGTGACACCCTCTGTGGACTATATTACCGGTCTCCACCAGACCGGCCCAGGCACCGGAACCTCATCTTCAGCATCCCGATGGTCTGCTCCACCAAGTTGTGAGCTGCAGCATGAGCCTCATTATAGCGTCGCTCTGCTGCAGCCTGAGGCCGCCGCACAGGTGTCATCAGCCACAGCCTCTGTGGGTAACCCTTGTCCCTGAGGAGTCATCCCAAAGCTTCTCTGGACCCTGGAAGACTCCGGGTATCTGTGATTGACTGAGGATGTAGGAGTCGTGGACACTCTCTGGAAACCGTGCGCAGACCTGCAGGATGTGTTTCTGGTGGTCGCACACCAGCTGCACGTTCAGCGAGTGGAAGCCCCTGTGGTTGATGTAATTCACTACGTGTTGCGACAGAGATCTGAGTGCCACATGAGTGCAGTCAATCACACCCTGAACCGATGGGAAACCCAAGATCAGGGCGAATCCAATCGCTGTTGCATCCTGACTGTCCTGGTCCTGGGCGAAATGCACAAAGTTGTGTGTCCTCGCTGTCTTCACCGACACTGGTTCTCAGTCATTTGCAGGAATGAAAGGTGGTGTCTATAGACCCTGGGTGTCGCTAGGCACCGACCAGCGATGGCTCGCTGTGTCTCTTGGCGGCGTGTGCGGGATCCCCAGCCGCCCCTTCTTCCTGCTGTTGCTGCTCCTGCCTCTGGGCAGCCAGGAGTCTCAGTCACTCTCTCCTCCATTGTCTTCGCTCTCTTAGGCCATTGGGCATCCAGCTAGTTCACCAGGCTCCATGGTCCTGATGTACTCCTCCTGCAGGATGAAAGCAAGAGACACATGGTTAGCATGGGTGTACTAAGAACCTGTCCTGGTTCAGAGTGAAGGCCTCTTAACATTTCCCGGAAAGTGCTGGCACCACTTGGATCAGTACACTGCATGGATGCCCGAAACCCCACCCACCTCCACCCCACTCCACCTGACCGATTGGCGGCAGCTTTGCCACTGGACTGCATGCTGTGCCCTCAGCTCAGACACAGGCATTCTCCTAACCCGCACTGCAAGGCTGCACTGTTAGCTTGAACTATCAGGGAGACTGGTCCAAACCGGGATGCTGACATTGCCAAGGGGATGTGAGCACCTCCACCAGTGACTGCTCCATGGCCAACTTTAGCGAGGAGATTGTACATCGTGTGCAGTCATCCAACTGCTCTGCAGTCCACTAAAATGCATTGACTGGTCACAGCATCGGGACTTTGACCCAACTGCGCCTTGGGTCGTATGTCCAGTCTCTGACAATCGGGAGATCGGGAGATCTGGGTAATTGGTACATTGCCAATATTATGCCACATGCCATTTGACAGATTGTGAGTACTGTCACAGGAGATAATGGTGACATTAAATAAAGGTGAAGGGGTCAACCAGAGAGAATTGGTTTTATGATAATTTCTAAAGGCAACACTGAGAAGAATGGACAGGTTCCCAAGCAGAATCGTTCCCTCTCTTGAGCTGCGGGAGGACTCCGGATGAGGCATTGAAAAGAAATCTTGAGAAGATTGCCTGCTATGAAGATCATTTAGAATATTGTGAGCAATTTTGGGCCCCGTATCTCAGGAAGAATGTTCTGGCCCGGGAGAGTGTCCAGAGGAGGTTCACGAGAACGATCCCAGGAATGAAAGGCTTAACATATGAGGAACGTTTGAGGACTCTGGGTCTATACTCGATGGAGTTTAGAAGGATGAGGGGGGATCTGATTGAAACTTACAGAATACTGAAAGGCATGGATAGAGTGGACGTGGGGAAGATGTTTGCATTAGTAGGAGAGACTAGGACCCGAGGGCACAGCCTCAGAGTAAGGGGAAGACCTTTTGGAACAGAGATGAGGAGAAACGTCTTTAGCCAGAGAGTGGTGAATCTATGGAATTCATTGCCACAGAAGGCTGTGGAGGCCAGGTCATTGAGTGTATTTAAGACCGAGATAGATAGGTTCTTGATTGGTAAGGAGATCAAAGGTTACGGGGAGAAGGCGGGAGAATGGGGTTGAGAAACTTATCAGCCATGATTGAATGGAGGAGCAGACTCGATGGGCCGAATGGCCTAATTTCTGCTCCTATGTCTTATGGTCTTATGGTCTAAGTGGGGGATGGTAACCGCTGAAAACAGAATTGGGTCAAATATTATTCAGCAAAAGCTGGCTGAACAACTCGTTTGGATTACCATATGGTGGCAAAAAAAAATTAAAATGACAGTCTGTTGAGGTTTTTGCCAATTATATTTTATGGTCTATTTTACTAACTTATTTATGTTGTACTCCCATCACAATTGTGCTTCCAGTTAATTCAAATACTGGCATATTGCGTTTTTTATTACCAGTAATTTTTTGTTGTAGAGGGAGTAGATGTTATCTGATTTAGACGCTGTCCCCCATTTACAATCGCTCTGTATTACCCTTCAGTGGCATCTGATGGAAGGATGTGCAGTTAGAGTCAGTTTTATCTCACGTGTAGTTCACGTTGCTTGCTGCCAGACAATGTAGGACAAGTAAATAAAGCAGCAGCTGTCACAGTGAAGTTCGCCGAGGTGCTTTAAACGCGATAGTGATTTGAAGTAATGAAAACGACCTGAATTTTGCAACATGGGGAGGGGCGTAAGACTCGATTTAAGTGGCTGATGCACCTTGGAACCCTGAGGAATTGCCGAGGCGCACACATACGCGGTACATATGTAAACTTCTGATCGCCGGTTTTACCCTGCCCGGACTGTTGCACCATTTTCTCCGACAGTGGACAAGATGGCCATATCCATGCAGACTTGGGCTGTTTGCTCTCTGCTTTCCCTGTTTCTTGACATGGATTTACTTCGAGCTTTTCCCAGCAGGTGTAAAACCTGCTCAGAAGTGTAGCTCTAAGTAAATCAGTTCCAATATCAAAGCACTTCAGCACCGCAGCAACCCTGATGCTCAGCACCCCTTTCCGACACCCCTTAGCAGCCCCCAGATATTGCCCAGAACACCCTGACAACGTTCACCTCCCCCCTCACAACAATGTTCACCACAGCCACCACCACCATCACCCCTCCCCCTCCCCCACCCCGCCCACCACCCCGGGGCAAGATTCGCAACCCTCTCCCCACCACCCCGAACACCGCTCAGCCCCTCTCCCACACGTCCCACTCCAGACTCACCCTACAGAATCTCTGGCTCCTCTCTGGCTGATGTTAGATGAGTCAGCATTGTGGGGAGTTGTGGGTGACGCAGCAGGGGTTTGTGAGGATGGTTTGGGGTGAGGTGGAGGGGGGTTGGTGAACATTGTCTGAGCATTGTCAGGAAATGAGGGAGTGGGGGTGGGGGGGTGTAAACATAGTCTGGGGGTGAGCATTGTTGGGGAGTAAGGGGATGAGAAGGAATCACAGAATCACACAGAGCAGAAGAGGCCCTTTGGCCCACCAAGTCTGCACTGACAAGTGAGAAACACCTGACCTACCTAACCCCATTTCCCAGCACTTGGCCCATAGCCTTGAATGTTATGATGTGTCAAGTGCTTATCCAGGTACTTTTTAAAGGATGTGAAGCAACCCGCCTCCACCACCCTCCCAGGCAGCGCATTCCAGACCGTCACAACCCTCTGGGTAAAAAAGATTTTCCTCACATCCCCCCTAAACCTCCTGCCCCTCACCTTGAACTTATGTGCCCTTGTGACTGACCCTTCAACTAAGGGAAACAGCTGCTCCCTATCCACCCTGTCCATGCCCCTCGTGATCTTGTCCACCTCGATCAGGCCACCCCTCAGTCTTCTCTGCTCCAACGAAAACCAACCAAGTCTATCCAACATCTCTTCATAACTTCAATGTTTCATCCCAGGCAACATCCTGGTGAACCTCCCCTGCACCCACTCCAGTGCAGGAGGTGAGAATCTTTGCTGGAGTGAGGGGGAGGTGAGCATTGTCATGGTAACAAAGTGGGATGAGGGAAAGGAAGGCACTTTTGGTGTTTGAGCAGTGCCAAGGGGGAGGCTGTGCAGTGTTGGGGGTGGGGGTGGGGGTTTGTGAGCTGTGTTGAGGGGGAGGCTGTGCAGTGTTGGGGGTAGGGGTGGTGTTGTGTGAGCTGTGTTGAGGGGTGGGCTGTGCAGTGTTGGGGGTGGAGGTGGGGGTGTGTGAGCTGTGTTGAGGGGTGGGCTGTGCAGTGTTGGGGGTGGGGGTGTGTGAGCTGTGTTGAGGGGGAGGCTGTGCAGTGTTGGGGGTGGGGGTGGGGGTGTATGGGCTGTGTTGAGGGGGAGGCTGTGCAGTGTTGGGGGTGGGGGTGTATGGGCTGTGTTGAGGGGGAGGCTGTGCAGTGTTGGGGGTGGGGGTGGGGGTGTGTGAGCTGTGTTGAGGGGGAGGCTGTGCAGTGTTGGGGGTGGGGGTGGGGGTGTGTGAGCTGTGTTGAGGGGGAGGCTGTGCAGTGTTGGGGGTGGGGGTGGGGGTGGGGGTGTGTGAGCTGTGTTGAGGGGGGGCTGTGCAGTGTTGGGGGTGGGGGTGGGGGTGTGTGAGCTGTGTTGAGGGGGAGGCTGTGCAGTGTTGGGGGTGGGGGTGTGTGAGCTGTGTTGAGGGGGAGGCTGTGCAGTGTTGGGGGTGGGGGTGGGGGTGTGTGAGCTGTGTTGAGGGGGAGGCTGTGCAGTGTTGGGGGTGGAGGTGGGGGTGTGTGAGCTGTGTTGAGGGGGTGACTGTGCAGTGTTGGGGGTGGGGGTGGGGGTGGGGGTGGGGATGTGTGAGCTGTGTTGAGGGGGAGGCCGTGCAGTGTTGGGGGTGGGGGTGGGGGTGGGGGTGTGTGAGCTGTGTTGAGGGGGAGGCTGTGCAGTGTTGGGGGTGGGGGTGGGGGTGTATGGGCTGTGTTGAGGGGTGGGCTGTGCAGTGTTGGGGGTGGGGGTGGGGGTGGGGGTGTGTGAGCTGTGTTGAGGGGGGAGCTGTGCAGTGTTGGGGGTGGGGGTGGGAGTGTGTGAGCTGTGTTGAGGGGGAGGCTGTGCAGTGTTGGGGGTGGGGGTGGGGGTGTGAGAGCTGTGTTGAGGGGGAGGCTGTGCAGTGTTGGGGTGGAGGTGGGGGTGTATGAGGTGTGTTGAGGGGGGCTGTGCAGTGTTGGGGCTGGGGGTGGGGGTGGGGGTGTGTGAGCTGTGTTGAGGGGGAGACTGTGCAGTGTTGGGGGTGGGGGTGGGGGTGGGGGTGTGTGAGCTGTGTTGAGGGGGAGACTGTGCAGTGTTGGGGGTGGGGGTGGGGGTGGGGGTGTGTGAGCTGTGTTGAGGGGCAGGCTGTGTAGTGTTGGGGGTGGGGGTGGGGGTGGGGGTGGGGGTGTGTGAGCTGTGTTGAGGGGGAGGCTGTGTAGTGTTGGGGGTGGGGGTGTGTGAGATGTGTTGAGGGGGAGGCTGTGCAGTGTTGGGGGTGGGGGTGGGGGTGGGGATGTGTGAGATGTTTTGAGGGGGAGGCTGTGCAGTGTTGGGGGTGGGGGTGGGGGTGTGTGAGCTGTGTTGAGGGGGAGGCTGTGCTGTGTTGGGGGTGGGGGTGGAGGTGTGTGAGCTGTGTTGATGGGGGGCTGTGCAGTGTTGGGGGTGGGGGTGTATGGGCTGTGTTGAGGGGGAGGCTGTGCAGTGTTGGGGGTAGGGGTGGGTGTGTGTGAGCTGTGTTGAAGGGGAGGCTGTGCAGTGTTGGGGGTGGGGGTGGGGGTGTGTGAGCTGTGTTGCGGGGGGTGCTGTGCAGTGTTGGGGGTGGGGGTGTATGAGCTGTGTTGAGGGGGTGCTGTGCAGTGCTGGGGGTGGGGGTGGGGGTGTGTGAGCTGTGTTGAGGGGAGGCTGTGCAGTGTTGGGGGTGGGGTTGGGGGTGTGTGAGCTGTGTTGAGGGGGAGGCTGTGCAGTGTTGGGGGTGGAGGTGGGGTGTGTGAGCTGTGTTGAGGGGGAGGCTGTGCAGTGTTGGGTGTGGGGGTGGGGGTGTGTGAGCTGTGTTGAGGGGGAGGCTGTGCAGTGTTGGGGGTGGGGGTGGGGGTGTGTGAGCTGTGTTGAGGGGGAGGCTGTGCAGTGTTGGGGGTGGGGGTGTGTGAGCTGTGTTGAGGGGGAGGCTGTGCAGTGTTGGGGGTGACAGCGACATTTAAAAACTCTGCAAGTCAATGAACTGAAGATAGACTTTCAGAGGCACGACTCCAGTTCTTGATGAGAAAGGGGCCTGGCTCTGTTGTAGTTATGCTTCCCCTCTTGGCTTCCAGACTCTGCTCATCATTGGATTCAAACTGGAGTCAGCACCTTCAGGCCCTAAGGCTCCAGCGTCAAAAGCCAAGTGGGCTTTTCAAATCGTAGTCAGCGGCGGGCTTCACTGCTCCAATATTGACTGGAAGACCTGGGCCAATAATTCAGACAAGGAGATCACTAACAATGCTGATGCTGTTTGTGGTAATATTCCTGTCGGTATTGTACTGCTAAAATGCTGTGCTGCAAACATGAATCGAAATTCTTAAATATGATAAAATATTTTCTACCTTTATCAAAATGAGGGCAGTAAAACATAGTAACGCGGGCACTGTAGACAGATGGGCAACAGGGAATTATAACCAGGTCATAGTGCGTTTGTACACCAGCTATTATGTTCAAACAAAGTGATTTCCACTTTGCAGCAATGCTGAAGTTACAGTATAACTCCCGAGGTGGGACCTGATTAGGGTTGTCACGTGTCCAGGATTAAACAGGAGGAATGGAAAATGACTCTCCTGGATACTCCCCTGAACAACCCGGGAGAAAAAATAAATCACAGGAAGATTTCCTTCTGTTTCACTGGTCTGGCCAGAGCTGGAACATTGCACACTCAGGACACAATGGCCCAAACCTTCTGAGGAGCAGCAGTCATTGTCAGTTTGCTGCTGCATCTGGAAACTTGCCCGATCTGAGGCTGCTCCGCATTTGTCCCGGGGTCTTCCGAGCCTGACTGTCCCAAAAATACAGGGTGCAGTGTCCCTCGGAGAACTCCATTGGATCGTAGCGGAGTGGGAGAAAGACGAGACACGGCCTCCTTTTTACAGCACGAGCTGCCGTATGGTAAGTTTAAAGGTCCAGTCTGAATGTTAGCGAATGGCTGTTGGTGAAGGGTTGAGTAGCGCGTAGCTGCGTAGGTGGGTAAGTGGGTAATCAGGTCGGCGTGTAGTCGGGTCAGATCGGGAGGATAATTGCTGGTTGGGGGTTGTTGGGGGATCGGGAGGGTAGTCGGGAGAATGGCTGCGGGGTCAGAAGGGTAGCTGGGGGCTCAGGGGGCAGTCAGATGGTTGGGAGGTAGTAGTAGTAGGGGGAGGTCAGGGAGTAGTCGGGTCAGGATGGTGGTCAGGGGTGGACAGTGTGTGGGAAGGTGGAATGTCATGGCATGTAGGTTAACCAGGTGTTGGCAACTGTAGAGCTGACCCAGAAGTGAAGTGGTAGAGGACCCTTCTCTATCCTAAGGGCAGAGACAATTTTACAACACTGGGTGTGTCAACATGCACTTAGCTCTGTTCTGAGCTGAAGAATCCCAGTAACAGCCAGGCAGTGTTCACAAGCTGGATTTTTTTTTTATTGTAAAAATATACTTTATTCATAAAAATCTTCAATCACATTCAAAACCATTTCAAAAACAACATTACAAGGGTACAATCCAGGTTAAACTTTTACAAAATGTATCACCAGGTGCATCAGTACAAACAATATTACAGTCATTTACAGCCTTTCATTTTGATCTGTACAGCCCGAGGGGCTCTAAACAGTTCCCAGTCTCTCGGTGCGCTGTGGTAGAAAGGTCTTAGACAGCGACCCTTCCCCATTGCGCCTTTGCGGCAGCTGCCCCAAGCTTTAGTGCGTCCCTCAGCACGTAGTCCTGGACTTTGGATTGTGCCAGTCCGCAACAATCGGTCGGGGACAAATCTTTGTGCTGGAAGACCAACAAGTTTCGGGCAGACCAAAGCGCGTCTTTCACCGAGTTGATGATCCTCCAGCTGCAGTTGATGTTTGTCTCGGTGTGTGTCCCTGGGAACAGCCCGTAGAGCACAGAGTCCTGTGTCACAGAACTGCTCGGGATGAACCTCGACAGCAACCACTGCATCTCTCTCCAGACTTTCTTTGCAAAGGCACAATCCACAAGGAGGTGGACAACGGTCTCTTCCCCACCACAGCCACCTCGAGGGCATCGTGCAGAGGGGGTGAGACTCCTGGCGTGTAGGAAGGATCTGACGGGGAGGGCCTTTCTCACCACCAGCCAAGCTACGTCTTGGTGCTTGTTGGAAAGTTCTGGCGATGAGGCATTCTGCCAAATGACTTTGACAGTCTGCTCGGGGAACCATCCCACAGGGTCCACCCTCTCCTTATCCCTCAGGGCCTCTAGGACGTTACGTGCTGACCACTGCCTGATGGACTTGTGGTCAAAGGTGTTTTTCTGCATAAATTTTTCCACCAGGGACAGGTGGTACGGCACGGTCCAACTACTTGGAGCGTTCCGCGGCAGCGTGGCCAGACCCATCCTTCGCAACACCGGGGACAGGTAGAACCTCAGCACGTAGTGACACTTGGTGTTTGCGTACTGAGGGTCTACGCACCGCTTGATGCAGCCGCACACAAAGGTGGCCATCAGTATGAGGGCGATGTTGGGCACGTTTTTTCCCCCTTTATCTAGAGGCTTGTACATCGCGTCCCTGCAGACACGATCCATTTTCGACCTCCAGATAAAGCGGAAGATGGCTCGAGTGATCGCCATCGCGCAGGAGTGTGGAATGGGCCAGACCTGCGCCACGTACAGCAACAGCGAGAGTACCTCACACCTGATGACCAGGTTCTTACCCGCAATGGAGAGGGAGCGTCGCTCCCACATGCCCAGTTTCCTTTTCACCATAGCCACTCGCTCCTTCCAGTTTCTAACGCATGCCCCGGTCCCTCCGAACCATATCCCCAGCACCTTTAGGCCGTCAGCCCTGACAGTGAAGGGGACAAAGGATCGGTCAGCCCACTTCCCAAAGAACATGGCCTCGCTCTTCCCACGATTTACCTTGGCTCCCGAGGCCAGTTCGAACTGGTCGCAGACGTGCATCAGTCTGCGCACCGACAGCGGATCCGAGCAGAAGACGGCGACGTCGTCCATGTACAGGGAGGCTTTTACCTGAGTGCCTCCACTGCCTGGGATCGTCACTCCTCTTATGCCCGGATCCTTCCTGATGGACTCGGCAAAGGGTTCTATGCAGCACACGAAAAGGACAGGCGAGAGAGGGCAGCCCTGCCTGACTCCAGATTTAATCGGAAAGCTATCTGTTTCCCACCCATTGATTGAGACTGCGCTACTGATGTTAGTGTAGAGCAGTTGGATCCAATTTCGAATTCCCTCCCCAAAGCCCATTTTGGAGAGCACATCCCCCATGTAGGTGTGCGATATTCTGTCAAAGGCCTTCTCCTGATCCAAGCTGATGAGGCAGGTATCCACACCCCTGTCCTGTACATAGGCAATCGTATCCCTGAGCAGCGCCAGGCTGTCAGAGATCTTCCTGCCTGGCACAGAGCAGGTCTGGTCAGGGTGAATCACCAATTCCAGAGCGGATTTGACCCGGTTGGCGATGACCTTGGACAGAATCTTATAGTCCATATTCAACAGTGAAATGGGTCGCCAATTTCTAATTTCCTCCCTTTCCCCCTTGTGCTTGTAGATGAGGGTGATGATGCCTTTCCTCATGGATTCTGACATGCTGCCGGCCAGGAGCATACTCTCGTACACTTCTAGCAGGTCTGGGCCGATCAAGTCCCACAGAGCCGAATACAACTCCGCCGGCAGGCCGTCGCTTCCGGGGGTTTTACTCTTCTCGAAGGACTCGAGGGCCTTAGTCAGTTCGTCAGGAGTTAGCGGTTTGTCTAGGCTCTCCCGCGTACTGTGGTCTAGGACCTCCGTGATAGAGGACAGGAAGGACTGGGAGGCCATGCTGTCCGTGGGCTTCACGTCATACAGTCCGGCATAAAAGGATTTGCTGATCCTCAGAATGTCGGACCGTGATGACTTTACTGAGCCGTCTTCTTCCTTCAGGCTGCTGATCACAGAGCGCTCTCTGTGTACCTTTTGGAAGAAGAAACGTGAGCACGTCTCATCCTGCTCCACGGAGCGGACTCTGGAACGGAAGATGATCTTGGAGGCCTCCGAGGCAAAGTGCGAGGCTTGCTGGCCCTTCACCTCTTGGAGCTCCTCCTTGACATCGACCCCCATCGACTGCAGCCGGAGCAGATTCTGCATCTTTTCCTGGAGTCGGGACATTTCCCTCTGTTCCTTTCTAGCTTTCTGGGTGCCTTTGAGGATGAAAAACCTCTTGATGCTTCCCTTGATCACTTCCCACCAGTGTGTCAGGGACTCAAAGAGGGGTTTCACGGTTCTCCAACCTTTGTAATCCCTCTTGAGCTCCTCAATGTTCTCTGGGGTCAGCAGTTGCACATTTAGCTTCCATGCCCCCCTGCCCACCCTCAGGTCTTCCTCCAAGTGGCAGTCCGCCAGTAGGAGGCAGTGGTCAGAGAAGAACACCGGCTTGACCTCGGTGGATCTGACTGTGAATGCACGGGACACAAACAGGAAGTCTATCCTGGAACGAATGGACCCGTCTGGCCGCGACCAGGTGTATCTACGCTGCGCTCCGTCTGCAGGGTTGCTGAAGACGTCGTGCAGCTTGGCATCCTTAACTGTTTCCATCAGGGATCTGGACGTAGCGTCCAATCTGCTTCCGGCCCTGCCGGATCGTCCAGCCGCATCGATGATGCAGTTGAAGTCCCCGCCCAGAATGACCGGCCTGGAGGTCGCCAGCAGCAGTGGGAGCTGCTGAAAAACCTCCAGCCGCTCAGCCCTTTGTGCCGGGCCGTACACGTTAATTAACCGGAGTGGAGCGTTCTTGTACATTACGTCTGCTACCAGGAGTCGCCCGCCCACCACCTCCTTGACCTCGGAGACGGTGAAGTTGCCTCCCCGCAGCAGAATACCCAGGCCGGAGGAACGAGAGTCGTTTCCGCCCGACCAGATCGATGGCCCGTGGGACCACCATCGTGACCATTGCCTGTAGGAGCTGAGGTGCAGCTTTGACCTTGTTCACAAGCTGGATTTAATACTGCCACTGGTTTCGGAGCAGTAACTGCAGCATAGAAGTTTGGCCGGCCTCCAGAAGTGAGAGCAAACCTGCAGCACTTTTACAATGTAGAATTTTTCCACAATAGAAGTACAAGGTTGTTTTTTTTATGGTTCAGTTGGATAAGTTCTCTCATGGCCACATACATAATTGAACCTACGCACTCCACAAACTCAAGTGTCACTTTATCCTTTAGAAAGCCTGTTGTACAAACTCGCCATTAGATTATTGCCTTATTATCATTTCCTGTTGCCTATTGGTCTACAGCACATTACTATGTTTTACTGCCAAATATTTTAAAAAGATAGAAAATATTAAAATCCTGGCTCTCCATTTATGGACCATCCCATTGTTTTAGCTCAAACTGTACCAAGAGAACACCCTCAGCAAACTTCTTTTAAATCATGACCTACTCTATTTTTGATTTGCAATCACCATTTTTCACTAAAAGCTCCTTGGTTAACTTCACTGTATTGACCTTAGACTGAAGAGAAATGCTTGTTACCTGTGAATGCCTCAGTACAGTGGCATAAGCACCGTCATGTTCTCCAGACCTTGAATTAGCAGAAGATTAATTATTGTATTGGATGGCTGTGAACAAACAGTACAAGTACAGATTTCATTTCATTAAATAATGTTTAACTTCATTGGATATATAAAAATAATAAAAGGTCATGATGATTTTCCCTGAATATTATTACATTTTGAACAGCAAGCATAATATAAAACTTGTATATGAGTTTCAGTGTAGCCACCACAGAGTCTCTAGCCCAAAGCGATGGAGGTCTGAGGAGTCTAATGGGGTCCTCCTGTTCCCATGTTCTTAGCTCAGTAGATCGAGAAACTAAATAGTATTCCTGATAAAGATTTGAAGTTCAACCTGCAGTATAGGAAAACAAAGGGGAGTGGGAAAGTGTCCTCCAGGATTTGACCCCACATTAGGCCGGAGCATAGAGAACATTGTAAACTTTCAGTGGGTTCCCACCTCTCTCTGCACTCCTGCCCATCACTCCCCCTACATTCACTGTCTTCTAATGAGGATGGGGCCCACGACTGCCCTGAGAATTTCTATTCTTTCCATTCATTACCACTGTTTCCTGGAGTTGCCTTATATGGCATAGCCAAAAGTTATAGCACTGTATTGGCTGTGTTCACTCTAGTTGACCTCAGTCTTAGACAAGGTCTTCAGTGGGAGCCTTTCTTCAGGGCTGTTGTGCTTCGTTAAGGTCGCTTGCTGCCTCATATCATGTTGCAATGGCATCCCCATTGCAGCATTGCTAGACTTTCCTCATTTGTATGGGTGGGCTCTCACCTGATGATAGGCATCCCACTTTGCTTATGTAATGAGCCGGAACACAACCAAAGTGTTGGCATTATTAACTGTGTATCAATTATGTTTGTTTATAGACAGGTGGAATACATTAATTGGGGTTTCATTTGAGCATATATAAAAAGACACTTCATGAAACTGCATTGTTGCGTTTGGAGGTCAATGCTTGTAATGCTTCACTCTGCAAATAAATGTTAGGACTGAGTCAAGATTGGTTTCAGTATTATCCTCCACAAATGGGCTTTCTGGTCTATAACAAGTACTGGGGGGTGGAATGCACTCCCACTCTGCCAGAACTCAGCCCTAATGAGGAAAATGTTACCCACCCCACCTCATGCTGCCAAATCTCTTCCAGAATCCAACAAAATTTATCAGATTAATGTGACACTGTCCCAAAACTACAGCCGGTATTTTCTGGCCTGCCAGCGACAGGCATTGCCGGGAGTGACTTTTGGCCACTCTCCAAATTTCTCCATCCCGCCCACAACGATATCTACTGGTGGCGTGCTGGAAAATCCCACCCTGCAAGAGAAGTCAAGATCTCAGAGGGTGATAGCACTTGATGCCATGTTTTTGTTTATTATCAGTTTAATTGTTGCTTGTAATGCCTATACTATCAGTGTTATGAGGGTTTTAATCTGTTGCTGGTTATTTCTATGCAATGAGTTAACTTGCAGTGGCTAGCCAATAATTAGCCAGAACACATTGTACAAACAACTGTTTGTAGAATGTACTTTACCTCCCTGTGTACAGACTGCTCTTCTGTATTGGCATCTCGCAACAGTTCTCATTATGGGTGGAACATCTTTAACCTGTGAAGAATTTTTCCAAAACATGCTTATAGTTGGTAAAGTAGTTCAGTGCTTTAATATAAGCTGTTCTTTCAGGAGAAGGCTTTCACTCAGACTGACCGACTGCTTAAATTTACAGCAGGTTCTAACTTATCACCGTGTTTGCATTCACTCTTAATAAGCCTGGAGGGAGGAGGTTCGTTGTTGACATAGAACAAGGACTGTTTTTGGGAGCTTATTACAGATTGAAGATCTCCCAATTTATACCATCACCTTTCGCCTATTCCCACTCTGATCCATGCACCTACATTGGCTTCTGATATGGCAATGCCTCAGATTTAAAATTCTCATCCTGGTTTCCAAAGCTCTCTGTGGCTTTGCCACTTCCCAGCCTCCTAGCCCCTCCAGCTCTGTGATCCTCTGATATCTCCATGCTTCTGCCATTCTGGCTTCTTACACATCCCCTATTTTAACCATACCACCATGGGCGGCCATACTTTCAGCAACCAAGGCCCTTAATCCTGTATTTCCCCAGTGGGAATTTTCCATGGTCCCTCTTCTCCTTTAGGAATCTCCTACCTCTGGCCAAGCTTTTGGCCATCTGTCCAAATATCTCTTCCAGAAACTCTGTGTCAAACTTTGTTGATGACATTCCTGTGCAGTGCCTTATTTTACCACATTAAAGGTGCTATATAAATGCAGGTTATGGCTGTTGTCATTGTCACAACTGGCCATAGATATTATAAGAACATACCATCACGTTGTATTATTTGTGAACTGCTAGACCTGTCTGCCTTTAATCATTCTGCCATTCAAAACCACATTAAGGCATGTTCCTAGTCTACTATTCTTAGACATAATAATCTACAAATTTGGCAGCTGACTGGCCTAGTAAGTGCTCAATATGGCAGGTGGGAAGCAGATACTCATTTCAAACTGTAAGTGCGAATTGGGAAAGGAAAATAAATTGTCACACAGTGTCTGTACCTGGAATAGGAATATGCAAATTAATGCCTGTGTAATGCTCCCACTGCAAAACTGGTTTTTCCCGTGTCAGCTGGTATTAGTGCTGGCGGCACTCAGCAAAATAAGACCTTGGTACCGCTTGGTGACAAAAAAAGTAAGGTATTTTGAAATGTGCTGAATTGATTGTGGGGCTAGGAGATGCCGGGGGGATGTTTATCCCGAGCTCATGTTTAAAGGACACGGGTTGTCACTATCCCTTCCCTGATCATCGCCACTGCCTCCTGACCCAACTTGCGCTCAGCTGACTGACTCGCCCACCTCCACTTCCTGTGCCCCAATCCCTCCAGCAGCCCCTGGGATTCAATCCCTCTCGCCCCAGCTCCCAATCGTATCCCCCTTCCCCACCCTCGCGAAAAGGATGGGCATGCCTGAATTGTTAACCGCAATATAAACAACCAACTTTCTCTGCCAATGAAATTTGTGCCTTCTTTCTCCACCATGTTTTGGTACATCAGTTTGGTTTGAGAGGGGTATCATTTGGTGACTTAGCAAAGCTTCCCACATGAAGAACATGATCAAGAAATGCGTCTGTCAGTTTGCTGTACTCAAAAATGGAAAATCAAGGCAGACTGGAAGTGAGAAGATAATAGGAGTGCAACCCTACTTAAAAGTAATTTCTGTATTTTATGATAATGAAATCACTATAATTGTCAGTGAATTTGTAATAATGACTCTAGTTTTAATTTACAATCACCCAATTGCTGTCATATATACATATATAGTATATATAGGATATCTATGCACACACATATAAACACACATACACACACAGATGCACACATATATTGTATGTATTATGTATGTAACCAAGTTTATGCATGATACAAAACTCTGTGCGATTATAAGAATTGTAAATGAAAATAGATAGCTCCAAGCAGATCTTGTTGCGATGGGAATTGGGCTCATGATTGGAAAATGAGATTTAACTTCGGTAACTGTGGTGCTATGAAGGTGGCAGGACCAAAACTAAATATACTTCTATCCTATGGTTTGTTGAGAAAGAATGAGACCTTGGTATTATTATACATAATTCCCGAAAGGTTCATGACAAGTGCTGTGAAGTGATTACTGAGCTGCATTGCCAGGTAGATCTTGTGCAAATAAAAACACACTATTTTGCCCTTATATAAGAGTTTGGTTAGGCCTCACTGAGGTGCTCAGTTTTGGTCCTCTCAAAAGATGATTAATATAGATTCCGAGGTGAGCCAAAAGAATAATACCTATTTTGAATTGTTTACTTCAGAAAAGCATAGCTTGATCTGGAAGATATACCAGTTCAAAACAATTAAATTGGTTCATGTAGATAGATTATTTCAATTAAGTAGCTGCATAACTTCAAAAGAGAGCTGGACCAGTGTGGTCTGGGGTGGAGATCATGCCACACAAAAGTCAGGCAGAATAATAAGTAGCGTAACTTATGCTCAGTGTACTTTCTTGGGCTAGTTGCATTTATCTATAGGGCTTGAAGAGGAATTATTTCTTCATATACAGGCCTTTTATTTACAAAGAAAATCTGCTTTTGTGCCTTGTAAGAGACGGTTGAGTGATGTAAATCATGATGCTTCATTCATCATGGTTCCATGAGGAAGGTTCAATGGACCAACTGACTTTTCTAAAAGGTTAAAGGACCTAAATATTCTTAGTTTGGCTCCTTTTGGATGTCAGTTGGCACCACATATGTCATCCTTTCAGTCCATGGGAACAATGCCATACCCGAGCAAGCAATTAAGGGCAATTTTTACCTCGGCGAGTGGGCGCGCGCCCGACTCGCTCGAGTGTAAAATGACGCATGTTGACGTCGGGCGAGCGTCCCAACATCAACACGCACTCGCGCGATATTTCGGTCGGCGGGCGCACACGGGAATTGGGGCTGTGCCCACCATTAATTAAGAGGCCAGTTAAGGCTCTTGATACCTCAACTGTCGGCGACTTAATGTTGCCCGTGCGATTTCTCGCCTGTCGCACGGGCAAAACGGGCAGGCGGGCAGCCCAATTTTCAAAAGCTCATCCATGGACAGGATAAAAAGGGTCAGCAGCATTGTCATTGTGAGTAATGAGGAGTTTTGGAGACTTTGTGCTGCTGGTTGTTTATTTGAACTGGACAGCTTCATCTTGGTTCTGAACTTCATTCTGAACATTTCTAGGCTTCATTTAAGGACTCATTGGTGTCTTCCAGGCTCCTGGAGGATTCAGATTGTGTGGGCCCTTCCAGGTATCAGACAGCCTTCCCTTACCCTGGTAATGGGAATTGTGGTCTCTGCTGGTGGCATCTCCTCTGAGAGGGAACAGAAGGGCAGAAGGGAGAGGAGGCCAGGTGTCCCAATGCAGCTTTCAGGGGAGGGAGCTGTGGGAGGAGAGGCGCAGGCACAAGGGGCGCAGGGTCAGCAGGAAGTCCAAGGCGGAAAGGGCTGCAGAAGACGCCACTATCCCACTGCCAGGGTTTACAGGCAGCGATGCAGCTTCCTCAATATGTCTGAGGTGCAATGTCGAAGGAGGCTCCGCCTCTCCAGGGAGACTGTTAACTCCATTTATCAGATGATTGGGCCTGAGATCAGCTCCGAATGTGTGGGTGGACATCCCATGCCAGTGGCTCTGAAGGTCACAGCGGTCCTCAGCTTCTGTGATACTGGCTCTTTCCAGGGCACAGTGGGGGATCTTTGTGGAGTCTCCCAATCAGCTGTCCACAGTTGTATTAAGCTGGTGATGGACGCTCTGTTCAGGTGGGTATTGACTTTCATTCATTTCCGCACCGACGAGGCCAGCCAGGCTGAGCGAGCCAGAGGCTTGGCGGCCATTGCTGGCTTCCCCCGTGTCCAGGGTGCTATAGACTGTACACATGTGGCCATCAAGGCGCCAGCAGGTGAGGCCGGTGCCTTCGTCAACAGGAAGGGCTTCCACTCCATGAACGTGCAGATAGTGTGTGATCACAGGATGCAGATTCTACAAGTCTGTGCAAGGTACCCAGGCAGCTCCCACGACGCCTACATCCTCAGACACTCCCAGGACCTGGGGCTCTTCAGTGCTCCAGCCCGGCTGGATAGATGGCTGCTGGGTGACAAGGTCTATCCCTTGAAAAGGTGGCTCATGACATCTCTCTGCCACTCAAGAACAGAGACGGAGCAATGGTACAACAGGAGCCACGTCTCCACAAGGGCAGTGGTAGAGAGAACGATAGGACTTCTCAAGATGCGTTTCCGATTCCTGGACCATTCAGAGAGCGCCCTCTATTACCCCCCAGAGCGGGTATCACTGATAGTGGTTGCATGCTGCACTCTGCACAATCAGGCACTGGCAAGGGGGGACCCACTAAAGGAAGAGGATGTTGACACAGCTCCACAGGCCACAGAGGATGAATCCAGTAGTGAGTCTGAAGATAAGTACGGTGAGGAGAATGCTGAGGGCATGGAGCCAGACTCCAGGAGCCTCCAGAGAGACGGGACATCAGGGGCGCATTGATCCAATGCTCCTTCAGCTAGGCTACCAAATAAAAACTACTGCCTCATCCCAGGGCTGCTGCCTCCATCCTAGATCCTAGAAAGGACCCTTTCCTCGGCCCCCAAAATACGCTCAGTGCCTGTGCAATAAAGTTTCAAGAGACCCATAGCCTAGTGTTAAATACTGGCCTACCCTGCACATACAGAACAAATGAAGCATACTCAGGCCAATAACACAAAATCAAATGCCATTTAATGTTGGAACTCACAGATTGTTGAACTGAACAATATCTGTTGTTAGTAGTCACACCATTAAAAAATGAAAAGCTAAATGGGGGAACAAAAGATCACCCATGACCAGCCCCTCTTGTGCTTAGGCTGCTTTATACTTACGTTTATAGGTGCTACATCTAGGTGCTCCCCCCTCGCTGGCACCAGCATTGGAGATAGCCTGCTCACTCTGCTGTCCTGTTGGCCTTGATGACCTTGGCACTCGTCCTCTGGCCGGTGGAGCCTGTGCTGGCCCCGCCAGGGAGGGAGCAGCCAGTGCCACGGCTGGCATCTCCCCAGCCGCCGCAGCCTCATCAGATGCCATGGTCACTGGCACAGGGGCAGAGGAGCTGCTGCTGTCATCCAGAGCGCTGTGAGAGAAGCCCGCAAAGACGATAAGCAGCGGGTGTGCCAACGTGGGGTCACTCTGGGTCTTCCTGCTCACCATTGATGGACGGGCACCTAGCTGGGACACTGGGTGCCTCATCCATCTCCCACACTGGCACTGATCATTTGAACTCAGTGCCTGTGTGAGGGTTTGCAGGTCCGGGCGCAACCCCAGGAACCCCTGATTCTGTTCCTGGAGCTGCCTCTCCATGAGAGTCGCCACTCCCTTCTTGGAGGAGGCAGTGCGCTCGGCCTTGAGAGTCAACACAGTGCTCAAGCTCCACAGGGACTCCTCTAAAACGGAGACCATGGCACGCAGACCCTTATGGATCTCCACCAGATCCTCCTGTGCATCCTGCTGGACATCCAGCATCTGCTGCCTAATGGACGACTCCAGAAGCCCATCATCAACCTTCAGCTGAGCATCGTCCTGGTCATCAGCAGTTGTCTGACTGCTGGCACCCTGGGCACTCTCTACCTCTGCCTGCACCTCAAGCCAAGTGTGAAGTGCCCTCACCAATGTGCATCAAGATAATAGATAGTGATTTAGTGCCCCCTGAGGTGCTGGTATCTGCGCTGGTGCCTGCTTGAGAGAGTGGGTGTGATGCAGGTGTGTGCGGAGCATGGTGGTCCTCCAGGGTCAGGGGTGGCCCTTCAGGACCCGGACTGCAAACGCCTGCTGGTGAACCTAAAAGGGAGAAGAAGAATACGTCATTAGTGAAGGTCATCACACTGTCACTGTGCATGCCAGGCACCCTGGTGAGACAATGGATATCTGCACCATGGTGCCCTTGTCTTTCGATTATCAATGGGGACCCCAGGTTCGAGGCTCATGTGAATGAAGAGAGTACACTAGACTAGTTGCACCAGCCGAAATCCTCAGTGCGCTGCACTTTTACCTTCGTCTGACATCCAAACTCACAGCGGCTGCATGACTGAGGTGCATGGTGCCACTCTAGCTCCAAGGCTGGTTCATAACAGGAGAGGATGAGAAAGTGTGGGGGATTCCCCTCCAGTCCGCAACCTCTCACTATTGTTATGGCTTGTCTTCTCCTGAAAGGACAGAGGAGCATTGATTAGTCCACTCTCTACCTGCAGCACCATTGCAGCCTGGCCAACCCCAGCTGAGGAACACCTCGCAGGGCACATCTGAGTCGTGGCCCTCGAGCCGCAAGGCACTCAGTCCAAGCAGCCAGGGCTCACCCCCTTGGCAGCTCCAGCGTGATTGACAGTTGGCACTCAGACTCTAGCACCCCTGAGCTCCACGGGGAATGGCCAGCCCAACTGAAGCCAGGTGTGCCACACCACATCATGGCCGCTCACCCGGGCTGCCACCTCCTCCCGTGCCTTCTTGGTGAGGTGCGGTGGCCTCCTCCTCCCGTCGCTGGAGACGAGGGTGTCCCTTCTGGCAGCCGCCTCCTCCAGGAGGGCAGCGAGGCACTCGTCAGAGAAAGGCGGGTCCGACAGCCTCGCCGACCTCACCTCCCACATTGGGTTCTCCTTCCTGGGCCGCAGCCATGTCGCTGCTGCAGCTCCGACGCAGGCCGCCTCCCTGGGGCTGCCTGGGCCGCTTTTGAATCGGCCGCCAGGTCGCCATTGGACCCGGTGGACAGCAGGCCCCTGCCCCTGCCCCTTCTCAGAGGTTCTCGAGCTGGCTTTCATGCTGGGAGGGCCTTAATTGGCTCGTCGGAGTGAAATCGCCTTCCGGCCTCGATCACGTGCTGCGGTAGGCTTCCCGACTACCACCGCCTAACCCCGCTCAGCCCGCCCGACGAGGTCAAAATTCTGCCCTAAGTGTATCAGTAAAGGACTCAGTGATCACAGCTCCTGTTTATGTTTTGAGTGATCTTAACTGTATGCCCATCAGGATCAGTTCTGAGACCCTTTATCCAGGTCTACATCCATATCCACTTTGATACCTTCAACCATGAAATCAGTGCTACAATATTTTATTAGTGATTCACAATCCTTTTTTTTGTAGTAAAGCCTGACACAAAGGTGCCATTTAAATTCTCTGCTATACCTTGGGGAGTCCCTCTGAATCTGCCTTGAGGAATCCTTCAATGGCTTTTACAATCCTTAATGGTCCTCTGATTCATCATGTAGCTAAAAAAAAAAAATCACTATTGCTATAACAGCCACCTGCGAGCTTTTCCAATGGATTTTTAGCTGCTGTACGGGTAGGTATTTGTTGCCTTTATGGGAGCTCGATACCTGTGCTGTTCTCAGGACTATTTCCTTTGAAGCTGTGAAAATACGTTTTTTTTTAATTCATTCATGGAGTGTGGACGTTGTTGGCTTAGCCAGTATTTATTGTCCGCCCCCTATTGCCCTTGTTCAGAGGGCATTTGCTCCAGCTCGACTCGTTCTTCGATATGGTCCGTTAGCTAATGTTTGGTTTTGTTTCCCAAGTGCCCCTCCGATAATTCCAGGTACAGGCAGGACTTCCTTCTTTTCCAATGAATTGATTTTAAAGACATTCTGTTTAATGTCCTGTCTAGTAAGCTTGCCCATTGAACTGCCTAGCCTAATGTGCACATTTAACCTCTGGAAATCTGGGGTTTACAATGTTTGAGACACAGGAAAACAGTAAATTATATTGTAGGAAAAGTTGGAGAATACTTGAGGAAGGAGGTATGAACGTTTTGGATTTGAACTCACCCCTCCAACCACAACTATCATAGGTTATAGTAAGGTTACAGGTTATAAGGTATAGTCAGGTTGTTCCAAAACAGTGAATTGTGAAATACTTTGCTTAGTTACAGGATGCTAGTATATTTATGCAGAAGAAAGGACATTATTGGCTATAAAGTGCTTTGGGATATCTTCCGTTTGATTATATGATTGCGAACCTTTCACTTTTTTTCTGTTTAGCAGACTGCTGGTATCCTAATGCAGCTTTTGTCTGTGCTTTTCACAGGGTATTCTCTTCAGTACAACCGACTGTTTGAAAACTCCTCAAGACCTGGTCAAACTATATCAGCACGAGTCTAATCGCGTCTACAGGGATAAGATGGTGGAAGATAAAGACTTTGGCATCTTTGATAACATCCAGACTGAATTGGTGAAAAAGTTCTTTGATGTATGCACTGCAGCTTAAGGGTTTTAGCAATACAAGCCTGATAATGCGGACATCTCTGGCATTCAAGACATTCCCTTTCACTCATTCTGCAAACACGATGGAAAACATGGAAAATTAATTTGTTTGAAGCTATCCCAATGATTTAGATAGTGCGCGCCCCTCTATGTGATAGCTTGCTGTGGAGACCAAAAAGTCCCTAAATTTGTTCCTTGGACTATGCTGTGCCAGGTGACATCAACTGGTGTGGCAGTGGAAGGTTCACTGCTTGGTTGGCCTGAAGCCCGGGACTAGAAAGATTAAAAATTAGTACTGATTGCTGTCAAGCGACACCTGCTGGAAAGCTTGTGTGTGTGAAAATTGGTTCTATATTAGACAGATTCAGACTTGGACCTTTCTCTTGGTGATATTTTGAGACCAGCCTTGTTTGTTTGAAATGGGTACCCACCAACGTCAGAATTGTGCCAACTGGACTTCACTACCTTGACTCACACGTCAAGTTTAGTCACCTGGGTGCAGGATATCCTGTGCCCCAACTTTAATGGACGTACCCAGGAAAGTTGGAGAGAGGACAGATAATTGTGTTTAAGCAGATAGACCTTTCCCATTTAGATACAAACGGAAATAATCAAAAATATACGAATTCTTCAAAAATCTAGTCTCAGCCTCCATCCTGCATGCTGGGCGTCTATTAAGAGGGCACTACAGTGTAGTAGGGTACAGGTTTAGGAGCTGTGATTTGCCATGGTGAGATTCTTAGGGCCAGATTTTCTAGCCCCGCCCGCTGTCGGGATCATCTGGACCCGCCGAAAGTCGATGGACTTTTGCCTGGGCCGCTGCATCCCCGGCGGTGGGTCTCGCCACAACAGGGCTGGAAAATCCCGGCCTTGGTCTTGGCCACCAAACAGTAACCTACCCTAAATTCACTTGCCCACTTTTAACAGAGCACCAGAGGGTTGGGAGGCACTCATTAACCCGTCTGTTTTGCGTCAAAGGGTGCATGGTCCCCGTTGAGAGGAAACACAATAGCAAATTGGACAAGGGCAATTTTTAAAAATTCAGAAACATTTGCACCTTATGTTCATGTGAGCTTATTGTGAACAAACACCGCCCCACAGCCCACCACCAATCCCCCTCAAGTTTTTACATGTGATTGTAGATAAAGACAATGAAGTGTCCATGATTCAGCCAGAACCCGGATTTAATTTCTCCTGAGAAGGTTCATTTCATTTTTCCAATGGGATTGTTTACATGAGACACCGGAGTAATTTTAAGTTGAATCACTCGGCAAATAAAAACGATGATAGGGATTTGTACTTGTAAGGAAAAGGATATCAGCCGAGGTGTGAAGTGAGTGGCTGATTCAATATCACCTGCTTTCAGTTGGTCTTTGATAGACAAAAGACTCCCCCAGTGAGAACTCTGTTTTCATGCTGAGGTAGTTAATTCTTATGCACCTAACCCGCTGCAGGAGTGATGATGCTGCCCTGGTGGTGGTGCAGACAGCTCAAGTTGCAGTGGCAACATGCACTCTCTTTCTCCAACTGCACTGATCTTGTGTCACTATCGGTGTCCCCGGGAAACCCAAGCCCATTAGCTCCACGACCTTATCACTCCATCTGGTCTTCTGCCTACCTATGCTATGTTTCCCCTCCGACATTCCTTCCAGCATTATCATTTTTATACCATTGCTTCATACCACATGACCAAAGTATTTCAACTTCCCATCTGTCCACCACTGATAACTGTCTGTCTGTGTTGTCAACTCCCACCAGTGGTAACACCCACTAGTTTGTGCGTCTACCAGCCCATTTCACCCTCAGCCTCCTTTGGAAATGTCAAAGTTAATAAAAAAAACTGACCTTTTCCCTGCCTACCATCTTCTTGGTCCAACATTCTGCACCATAAGTGGCAAAGGAAATAGGATGCAGCCCCACCTGAATTGGAAAAACTGCCGCAGGATGTGAAGAGTAAGGGGCGATGAGCCACTCCGGTAAAAAAAAAGCCCCGATTCTTGAAAACGCAAAGTGACCCTG
This sequence comes from Cetorhinus maximus, assembly GCF_964194155.1. Lineage (NCBI taxonomy): Eukaryota > Metazoa > Chordata > Chondrichthyes > Lamniformes > Cetorhinidae > Cetorhinus > Cetorhinus maximus. The sequence goes on along the minus strand of NC_135902.1, from coordinate 8,652,107 downwards.
TGGCTTTTCCATCCTAGGACATGCAGGAGACTCTGGAGCAGACTAGAATGATGAACATGTACTGCCACTTTGCTCACGGTGTTGGGGAACCCAAGTACATGCCTGTCCAGGACTGGGAGACCCTAAACAAAATCCTGATGGAAGCTTTAGAAAATTACAATGAACTGAATGCTGCCATGAGCTTGGTCCTTTTCGAGGATGCCATGAGCCACATGTAAGGATATATACATTTTTTTTTTAATTTTAAAAAATGTCATTTTTTCAGTCACCTGCTATTAGTCACCTATTGTTAGTGATGTAAAAGAAATGTAAAAATGGAGTCATTTCTTCAGTGTTTGATTTGTTGCAGTTGCCGAATTAACCGGATTTTGGAGTCTCCCAGAGGAAACGCCTTGCTTGTGGGTGTCGGTGGGAGTGGTAAACAGAGTCTCACAAGGCTCGCGGCTTACATCAGTTCATTGGAGGTCTTCCAGATCACTTTAAGAAAAGGCTATGGCATTCCTGACTTGAAGGTAAGTGGAAGCAGGGTGAATATCAGCCCCTGTAACACAGTCTGGCTTCACCACTGAACAAAGAGCGCACAGAACAAGAACAGGGCATCTTGCCTGTCCTACCCACGTTTGCCATTGCATTAGAGGCAATTTGCAGTGTTGGAGAGAAACCTAGGGAGAGCAATAACCACAGTCAAACATTCAAGAAGGAAAATTTCCTGACAGTTCTCCCTAGTTCCAATGGCAACCGAAGGTAATAAACTCTGGGATATCAATCTGATTTAGATGACCACTGTAGAAACGTCAGCTATAAGTTTTTCAGGCTGACCAATAGACTTATTCCACTATTTTGGAATCATAATCTCCTCATTAATTATAAGAATGAACTTCCAATTTAAACATAGCTGTCCTCTAAGGTAACAAAATGGGGAGAAGCCATGCCTGTGATCATAGGACTTCCTTGGTGAGTTTTCCATCTCGATGGTGTCGTGTGCAGAGGTAAAAAGCATTCGTCAACAGCTTCAGGAGGGCACAGGAGGGATCAGATAGACTGTCAGCCTGAGATTTTCTCCTGCATTTCCATGTTAGGGTGGTTAGACAGCGATATTGACTGTCACCAGAGTTGTGAAGCAGATAGAGTGAAAATGAGAAGCTGTTCTCTGGTGCAGTGAGCCACATACTGGGTGAGGACAGAAACTTGTCGGAGTTTCAACATATTTCCAACATAATTCTTGTAAAAGATCATAGAGATAATAGAGCTCTGACTCCCCCTCCACCCCACCCGCCCACCTAATACCTGACTCAGAAAATGGTGGAAAACCAGTTGCACCATTTTTATAATATGTAAGAGCAAATGAATGTCAAGGGAGAGGAACCAGGGCAGGAACTCCCTAAATTGGTAAGTCCGACTCCTAGGCCTCATTTAAGATCCAGCTGTACAGTGGAAGCTGGTGCCCCTAGCGAGGTGACTGGATGTGGGTTTCACCAGTGAGGCCCAGGTCAGAGATGAAGCCTGTTCCCTGAAGAAACATCACACCTGACATTTACACCACGTTCTCCTAATGCCCTGCTGTCACTGCAGTAACAGAGCAGTGGAAACCCGGAAGAAATAGTGTAAAAGCCAGTTTTTGCACTTCTTCTTTGATGATTTAAGCTTTCAAAGTTTTTTTCCCCCTTTTGAATTCTGCATGGGATGTCGGTAAGGCCAGCCTTTGTTGCCCATCCCTAAAGGACGTTAGCGAACAAGATGGGCATTTATGACATTGGATGATAGTTTTGTGGTCACCATTTCTGAGACTAGCTTTCAATTCCAGATTTAGTAACGTATCATGGTAAGATTTGAACCCATGTCACCAGAGCATTAGCATAGGTCTCTGGGTTACTAGTCCAGTGACATTGCCTCTCCACCACCATCTCCTCGGTAAGCATAAGAGGGAAGGTTGGGGAAACCCTGCTCCAGGTATAGGTGATTTATAAACAAAATTAGTCATTTTGCTCAGGGGTTTGAAGGGTATGTGACCAGGATTTGACATTCCTCAGCAACCTCCCTGTCTCAAGGGCAGTGGAGCACAGAGCTGACACGATGCTTGTGTCCATATATTCCATATTAATAAGGGGCCCTTCCACTAATCTCACAAACTCCAGCAAAGTCAGTACTAACGCGTAACCACTAGGGTCTTGTAAAGGAAACGTATGCTTCAGCTTTTCAGCTGGTCATTTGACCTGTTAATTACCTGCCATTTGGAGAGGCTGAGAAGTGGGAATGAATATGAAAGCAAATAGTTAGATGTAGCTAATCTGATTGGTTGTCACTCATTTGTAGATTGTACAGAAACCCCAATGATCTGGGCCCAGATCTCCCGGTTGGCGTTAATGCTGAGCGCATTGACGCTGCCCTTTAAGATCTCTGCGACCCAACCCTTTTACGCTTTTTCAGCTGTCTCCTCCGACCCTGGCTGAAGGGCCAGCACAGCCACGTCCATCCCTGGAGGAGATCAACGGGAGCCAGAATAGATGGGAGAATGAAGGACACGTCCCCTTATCATGACTGTAGCTGCTGCATTTAAAGGCCCAAGTCTTTCAGTAAGTGAGTGAGTTAGTGAATGGGTGAGGTGAGTAACTGAGGGAGGTGGGTGAAGTGTGTAGGTAGGTGAGTAGCTGAGTGGGTAGTTGGGTAGGTTGGGGGGGGTGGCGGATAGTCAGATGGTCGGGTGGGGTGGTCAAGGGGATAGTTGGGTCAGGGGGTTAGTCGGGTGGGATGGGGTGGTCAGGGGATTAGTCAAGTTGGATTGGTGGGGCAGGAAACCAGGTATTAAACTGTCTAGAGTTTCCTGGGTAAGTCCCGTGGATCTGGCCAAAGTCTCTGCCCTGAGCTCCATGTCGGACACTTTCACTGAAGGCCCCGAGCTACTTTAATCAGCCCATTGTAAGTTTAAACTCCCGGGACAATGACAGTACGTGTGTGTGCCTCAGGACTTCTGCAGGGTCCTGACGCGCATCTCCCAACTTACATCCCATCTTCAACGATCTGAAGACCAGGAGACTTAGGGGCCATAGACAATAAACTGTATCAAATAGTTAATAATTAAAACGGTTGTTAAGAACAGATTTTGTACGATTGTTGATTATGATTGATTATATAAATATAAAAACTGTTTAAAACAGTACCCTACATCTCAGGAATGTTCACAGGTAATCTTCTCATTTTGGGGATTAAATGGTTTATATTTTGATTGAGCTGGCTGAATCCTTAAAGACATCACTGTGGTCTGGGTCTCCGCCAGGTGCACAGAGAACTGGTGCCTGGGAATAACATGCAGTCCTCCTTCAACCTACTCATCGCAGACATGATAGAATTTTTGTGAAAGGAAAGACTCACTCCACTGTGAGGGCATTCTGCAACATATAGAGAAGTACTTCTCACTATGCTAAATGGTACAGATTAAGAACAGACTCCGTAAACCAAAGCTGGTCATGAATCAGAGGCAGCTGCATTACAACACCACCACAATCTGTAACCTCGTAGCCTAGCACTAAACCAGGAGATTAGCTCCAATTCAATCGGGTGTGGCATATAGAAGGTGATGCCAAAAGTAGCAAGCATATGCTAGAAAGAGGCTCTAAGAAGATAGACCCACAATAGAGGGCCAGCTGCATGTTCCAAAAGCAGAAACTTATATCAAGCTAAGCTGAGCCACAACCAATGCATTAGAGTGAAGATGTTTAACCCCAATCAGTTGAGAATAGTGGTGGACATTAGGCAACTAACAGGAGGAGGAGCCTCCATCCACATTCCCATCCTCAGCTAACGGGAGCGAAAGAAACAGAGGAATGACTGGAAGTATCTTACTTGGTCTGCTCCTGAGATGATCAATATCATAGATGCCAATATTCATGTGACCTTAAGAAGTAGCTGAGCACATTGGAAGGTTATGGGCCATGATAACATCCTGCTTGTAGTGCTGAAGACTTGTGCACTAAAACTAGCTGACCCACTAGCTAAGCTACTTCAGAGCATCGATGATACCGGCACCTTCCCAACAATGTGGACAATTGCCCAGCAAAGTCTTATTCATAAAAAATAGCAGCAAATCTAACTATGCCAGTTAACATCCCATCAGTCTCAGCAATCACCAGCAAAGTTATAGAGGAAACAGTGAGCAAATGACACCAGTAACTTGCTTGCTGACTCATAGTTTCAATCACAGAGAAGAGGAGTAACTGTCCTCAACATCAAGGAAACATCCCACAGAGTACAGCACTGGGGAGTCCTGGAAAAACTGAGATCAAAGGAGACTAAAGTGAAAACTCCCCAGTAGCTGGAGTTAAACCTGACATAAAACAAGATTGTTGTGGTCGTCAAAGTCTAATCATGGCAGCCAAAGAACATCATCATCAGAGTTCCTCAAGGCAGGATCCTGAAGAAACCATTTCCAGATGCTTCATCAATGACCATCCCCTGATCATAGCATGAGGGATGGAGTTTTCCCGCTGTTAATTCTATAGTGCTGCATTAATAACTTCTTCCATTATCGATCAGCCCATGCCAGCCTACAGGAGGACCTGGATAGAATCTGGGCTCCAGCTGCCATGTAGCAAGAAGGGTTGGAGCCATATAAGAAGGCATAATCATCTCCAATAAATAAATGGCCCACCAACTTCAATGGTCCCACCATTCCCGAGGCCTCATTATCAACATCCTTGGGGTTATCATTGACAAGAAGCTTAAGGAGAGTCAGTGGCATAGCGGTCATATCACTGAACTAATAATCCAAAGGCCCAGGCTAATGCTCTGGGGACACAGGTTCAAATCCCACCACGGTAGCTGGTGGAATTTGAATTCAGTTAAATCTGGAATTCAAAAGCACCTTCAGTAATGGTGACCATGAAGCTATCATTGATTGTCGTAAAAAACCCAACTGGTTCACCGAATCAATGCCCTTTAGAGAAGGAAACCTGCTGCCCTTGCCTGGGCTGGCCTACATGTGACTCCAGGTCCACAGCAATGTGGTTGACTCTTTACTGCCCTCTGCAATGGCCTAGCAAGCCACTCAGTTCAAGGGCAATTAGGGGCAGACAACAGGAGATTAAAGTGAAAACTCTCCAGTAGCCGGAGTTAAACCTGACACAAATCAAAATTGTTGTGGGTAATGGGCATGGGCAACAAATACTGGGCTTGTCAATGACGCTGACATCTCATCAAAGAATACAAAAACTGGACCAACCATATCAACACTGTCACTACAGAAGCAGGGTAGAGCCTGGGGTCTCTGCAATGAATGACTCACCTCCTAACCCCTCAATGCCTCTCCACTACAGAGCTTGTTATGGCACAATGGATGGTAAATGCCAAGCTGCTCAAATCCCAGAGGGAGACTTAAAACAACTGCCACAATTGTTTTGCAATTTGTATTTTATTTCGAGATGCGTGCCTTGTATTCAGTAGTAATAAGTCCACTGAGACTTAGAGATTTTTAAGAAAGCTAAATTAAACATTTATTAATAGAAGAAAATATTTTAAGCACATACATAGGCTTACAAATTGCAACTATAATAACTCCTAAATTCCCTAATTAATCTGACTCCCAGTCACACATCCGTTAAGGCAACAGTAAAACAACATAGATTTCAACAGACCCAGACAAAGTGATTTTTCTTAGCCTTAGTTCCTGTAGACAGCAGCTTGATGCATAGACGCTGGAGGCTTATCACACTTGTTAAATCTCAGAATGCCTTCCCCCTTACTCATAACCTCATCTCCTTATACATGTCTCTCCCTTTTTCATGTAAATTCCGTTGTTCCAATATATCTTTGTAACTTTATTTTTCTCACAATTTGTAGTTTTCATATTACCTGTAACCTTTGGGAAAAAATAAACACACTGTTTGGCTTAACTTCTTATGGCTAGGTGTAACATCTTGCCATCTCTTTGAAATTCAAACTAACCTAATTTATCTAAAAAGCAAGTGTTCCTCACACCTCATTCTAAAACTTCAGCCATGTTTACATATTTAGCATTTCAAACCTAGCTTCCTTTTTGATAACTCAAAAGCTTCAGACCAACTGTCTCCAATTCAATTAAATCCCCCCCACACACATCCACACAGAAAAACTAATCCAAACCCCAACTATTAACCTCCCTTTACAATAAATCACAATAATATTATGAAGATTACTATATTTTCATGACAAGCTCGTCAGGACTGTGATTGAATACTCATCACTCGCCTCACTCAGGAAGCTTGACACCAGGCAGGGCAAAGCAGCCAGTTTCATTGGAATTCCTGCCAATGAATTCAGTATTCCCCCACTCTCCCATGTTGCTGCCTGGTGTACAATCTACAGGATGTACTGCAGCAACTCAGCAAGGTTATCTCAACTGCTCCTGTCAGCCCAGGTGAGAAGGAACAACGCCACGGGAACACCATCACCTGCAAGTTGCCTCCAATCCAAGGAGAACTCTTACAACCTTCTCAATTAATTTGACCTTAGCATCACTACGACCTGAGAACACATTAATGGAATGTTTTTTGCCCTGTTTGCTGGCCGATGTCTCACCCTTAATCACATATTTGATCCTGCTTCCTCACACCAGCTTGAGCTATTTTCACCCCTTTTTCTAGCTACTGACTCTACACTCAGTATAATTAGCCCTGGACTGTGTCTAATTCATGTTCTTCGTCCCCACAGACCCACACTAACCCAAGAAGCTTATGTTCACATGCATACAATACATAACCTGAATATTTCATGAAGGGTATATATGTAAAAGGACAGAACTTCAATTCACAAGACACAATGACCTGGAAATCCTCTGAGTCATGATCCCTGATTGCGGCTTGTCTATTTCTGATATTTACCTCCGCTGTCCGTGCTGCCCATTGAATTGAGGGTGGGGGGTTGCAGGGAAGATACTGAATTTGCATGGGCGAGACAGGCAGAGCTCTGGTGCCCACCTACCCCAAGCGTCCACAAAATTCAGCACCCCCCCCCTCCCCCCGCCCCCCCACTATTGGCAATGGTTGCCTTGATCTCCGTCTAACCCCAGCAATGACTCAATTAGCCCAGGTAACAAGGGCCGAACAGGAAAAAAAAAACAAAACACAAAGAGATAAATCTCTTTCTTTGGGGGATCCAAACCAATTTCCCCGGCTGGGTCCCAACATTTTCACCCATCGTTTTTACCCAGGGCCAGTACAGTTCAATTCACTTGGCTACCAGCCTCCAGGGATTCATCAGATCGGTGGGAAGTCTTTGTGTGAAGACTCCCTAGCCCTGTCTCCATCCTCTTGCCTTGGTAGCGTTTGCTCGGTATGTGTCAACATGGAGCTTCTGCCCTTCACCAGGTATATTGGAAACCCCTGGAAAGTAGGATCAGACACGGCTGTGGGTTGACACATTCCCTGCGGATTTTTGGGTCGAATAATATTTGGGAGAGTTTGCTGACTTTAACTGCAGTAACCGGTAGAATGAGCTGGTTTGATGGCAGGCTGCTTCATACATCTATTTCAGAGAAAAGGCCACAAACTGACCAAGCTGAACAACAGATACCTAAAACGTGCTGTAATCTGTCTGATTTCTTGACAGCTTTAGGATAATCTTATGAGTCAATAAATCACAGACGTAATGATAGCTTTCAGACGCTCACTGGCCTTTTCCTTCTCAAGAGAGAGATGACCCACTGAAGTGAGACTGTCAGAATCAGTCAGATGGTGATAATTTGGTTGGCCAGTTTCAAGTGTTATTGGGCATGAGGTATCAGTCATCATTTTGTGAGACACTGTGATTTATCCATTAGATTCGGTGGATAGGCCCACAGCATGAATTGAAGTCCAGTTGGATTTCAGTGTAAATAATGCCTGTTTAATATGATAGGTGTGTGAGTCATGGCAGCTGAATGAAAACGTTTCAACTCCCAAAAGCTTTATTCAGGAGCTGACCACAACTGATTGAATATTGCTGAAAAGAGAGACGTGTGGCTGAAGCTTTTCATCTCGCACTCATCAGGACAAACACAAGAATGCCAAATTTCAAATGAATTTTTGACAATTCTTGCATTTGCTCTGATGAGTGCAAGATGAAAAGCTTCAGCAACATCTCTCTCTTATCAGCAATATTCAAGTTCTGGCCTAACAACTCATCATGTTATTGCTGATAGACAAGGGCACTGAATGTCAGCTGAAAATATTACCAGGCCCGGCTGCCTCAGTTAAGTGGCCTGCCAACACCATGGCTCACACATGACTCCTGAGGGGTCTTGACCGGGTGGATGTGGAGAGGATGTTTCCTCTTGTTGTAGAATCTAGAGCTCGGGGTCACTGTCTAAAAATGAGGGGTCGCCCATTTAAAACGGAGATGAGGCGAAAATATTTCCCTCAGAGGGTCGTGACTCTTTCTGAAAAGGCGGGTGGAAGCAGAGCCTTTGAATATTTTTAAGGCAGAGGCGGATAGATTCTTGTTAAGCAAGGGGATAATGGGTTATCGGGGGTAGGCAGGATGCAGATTTGAGGTTACCATCAGAGCAGCCATGGTCTTATTAAATGGTGGAGCAGGCTTGAATGGCCTTCTCCTGCTCCTTGTTCGTATGTTCACAAACTCAGCCACACCAGTGGGGTGAGGATCATTGTCACTAATGCAATCCTACCTTAGCATGAGTCAGATACGTCGGGAAGAGAAAAAGGATCCCCATCCCTCAAAAGAGTAGGGATATTTTCAAAATCTGATGTCTGATAGCTGCAGACCTAATCTTTTAAATCATTTCGTCGTCTAAAACCAGTGCAGTGGAGTGTTACATAGGATGGCTTGGATTTTATAATCAGTGGAGGAGCAATAGTGCTCACCGCTGAAATCGAAGTCAATTGCTCACAAAGATCTTGGAATCTCTGTGGCGTAGTTTTCTCTTTTCCGGACAGTAGTTTAAACCTGGTGCCAAGTGAAGGAGTCTGCAAATGTGCTCTGGTGTCAGCAAGCAGCCAATTACATTCACGTATCCTCACAGACAGCAAACCAGGAAGTAAAAGCTACTAAATCTCTTTCCTGTTAATTTAAGATTTCAGAAAACAAAATAAATGATCAAGACGGTCCATGTTCTATTCCTGAGCTGCTATCTTATCTCACTTGGAGCAGCACTGGCAATGAACTGGCATTAATTCACTTGGCCGAGTGCCGGGAAATCTCAGTCCGGTGCCCTGCGACTGATCTAACTGTGCTTGAGTGGAAGCTGGGGGGAGGCATCAAGCCTTAGAGAATTAAGAGAGGCTATGTGTTTCCTGTGATCGAACAAGTTGCTATCACTCATTGGAACGGGACTAAGTAATAAATGGCTTCTGTCATCTGTGGAGCTGAAAGGACAACAAAAGTTTAGAGATTCAGGATTCGAGGGAGACAGTTGGAGGGCAAATAAAAATTTAACCTTTGATAAGGAGACTTGAATTATGACAGTGCTTTTGAAACAAAACAATCACAAATCTGATTCAGACTAAATACTTGTTCTGTACGTGCTGACTACGGCCTGGATTTTCGCCACGTCCGACAGTCTTTCTGTCTTAGCGAAAACCCCGGAATTGGCCAAAATTTCTAAGTCTCTCCCCCAAACCTGGCAATTCCCATCTTCGCGGGGGAGGGACTGGAGTCGGGCCAGGGTTTGCGCATATGTGATTCACAGCAGCAGCTGGCCATTTAAATCACCAGCTGCCTCCACTGAAGTGGGATTTTTGAAGAACAGGAGTGTGGAATCCAGAGAGTGCAGATTAGAACAGGTAAGAGGAGGTATGAACTTGGTGGATTCTTATAGATAGCCAGGGTACCCCTTTGGATAGGGTTCCGGGAGACTTTTGGGAAAGGTATGGCACCCTTTGGGAGAGCACCCTATAGGATTGTTAATTGGGATTGGGATTATGCACAAACTCTTTGGAACTGTCAAGCTATCAAAGAAGTGTCCATGTCCAGCTGTCTAGGAGATGTCCAGCTGTCAAGAAAATGTTAAGGAGCTCTCCAACTTTCCAATCTGTCAAAGTTACCCAGGAAGTGTCAAACCTGTCAAGGAACTGTCCAAGGAAACTAGGCAAGTTGGCACGGAAGGAGTAAAGGCAAAGGGTGGTGAGGGGGGGCATGGGTTGGCATAAATTGGCATAGAGGTATGGAGCGAATGGAGGTGGATAGAGGGGCACTAAATTGGCATAGAGGTCTGAGGGCCATGGGGGTTAGGTGGGGGCCATAGGTTGGTATAGGTTGGCATGGATAGGGCATGGGAGTGGGTGAGGGACAGAGGGACGTCCTTTGTTTCGTTATTATTTTTTATTTATATACAGTGTCGGGGCACAGAGGCAGGCCTTGCGCCCAGCTTGCCTCCGCGCCCGGCAGCCTGCGCATTTGTTCCAGGGTTGGCCACTGCAACTCCTGTTTTTGCCTGTCCCCTCTCCCTCCCGATTGAATATCCCATCCGCAGGTGGCTACTTTCAAAGATTGGGTTCGCTGAGCCAGGAAATCTCCCGACTGTGCTCCCGACTCAAGGATGACAACCTGGGCCTGTGTGTTACAAAAAAAAACATTCAGCTAGGTGTGCTTGTGGACTAGTGCCTATCTAAACTGTTGAAGTCTCTTTCTTTCTCACTGTTCTGTTTCCCTTGTCTGCTTCTGCTTAACACAAAGGAGCTTAATCTACCTCTTCCTCAATAGGGATCTATCTCTGTCTCCCACTAATCATGGTGTCTGTTTGTCTTTGCCTGTACCCATTAATTACTGTATGATGTTTAGTCTGTCTAAATTTCCAATTATTGGAGATGCTTAGTTTGCCTCAGTCAGGAATTGAAGTGATTTAAGGTGCTACTCCAGTACAGGTCCTCCTGATTTTCGTACTGTTCTTGATTTTCTCCCGAGATTTCCAAAATTGACTTCTTTCATTGCTGGTTGGATCTTGCAAGATGAGGGAAGGAGAGTCCATGCACCTGCTTCATTCTTGGTTCTTATTGTGACATCTCTCAGATCTGGTTCAGTAGTTGGGGGTTAAAAGTACAGGAAAGCTTGAAATTAATGCTCCCACCTTGCTGCTGCTGCTGAACACTCCTGCAATGGTGCTGCCCTGGAACAAACAGAAAAACATTTAAAACCCTTACAGGCTCTGCAGAGTAGTGTTGCTCATGGAGTGATTCAGCTGGGGTTTCTAAACAGCATGAGAAAGCCCACCAATTTCTGTGCAACTGATTAACTGCCTTAATTAAGTACGTTGTTCCCATAGCGAAATGTACTTAATCAATGTTCCATTTACTATTGCAAATACCACAGGTATATTCTAACTTTACAAACTGATTGCTCCTTTATAAACTCCTCACAGCCACCAATAGTACCATCAAAGGTAATCATAGTGAAAAAAATAGATTTTTAAACTTGAACTTCAGTAGTATATACATAATTACTTCCATTTCCCCATTTTTACTGAGTCCGTGTTGACTACATTTATATTGTGAGGTTAAATGAAGCTGACAATGTCATAGGACCGCGATCAGCCCCCGACCATGATTTCACACTGGCTGGCCAATTAACAGCCAGTGAAACGCGCGCTGAAGAGCTCAGCGCCGCCAGGGTGGGGGCGGGAAGAGGGCGGACGATGACGTCACTGCGGGCCTGGGTGAGCGCTCCCCGCGAGAGAGCTCCCCGAAGGCAGACAGCTGCCTCAGGGAGCTGGAGACCTTCAAAAGATCAAATAAAGCTTCAAAAAGCTGCAAAAAGATGTCCACGCATCACAACCAAGAACCTGAAAATCTACCTCATAAAAATGCTGTCCACAGATATTTATTTTTATTCTTCATAATGGACGCCTCATCCCGGCCCTTGGATGACGTTTGATGAAAAATGTAAAGGCCGCCCGGCCGATTCACCCGTCCGCCAACCGTAATGTTGGACAGGCCACGAAAAATCAGAGACAATTGCGCCGTTAATGGGCTTAATCGGCCTCTTAATTGTCGGTGGGCACGCTTCCGAATTTTGCGTGCGCCCGCCGAGTGAAATGCCACGTGAGTGCGCGATGAGACCGGGACACTTGCCCGACGCCGTCTCGAGCGATTTTATGCCCAATCGGGTCGGGCATGCGCCCGCCCACGGGGCGTAAAATTCTGCCCAGTCTACATCAATCTCAGGCAATAATAAGCAAGTTCCAGGTCATCAATGATCACACTCACATTTCTAGTTTATAACTGATTCCAGCCATGTACTACATGTCAACCTAATTTACAACAGACATTTCTGAACAACAATAATTTCATGCATTTTAAAAAGGGCCTTTAGTGTAGCAGGCAGTTTCAAGGTGCTTTGACAGTGAAGCACGTCAGGAGATGTTTAGATGTCATCTGAACAAAAGTTTGATCAAAGAGGTAGGTTTTATGGACTGTCTTAAAGGTGGAAAGAGGGAGAGAGGCGGAGGGGTTTAGGAAGAGAATTCCGGGCTTTAGACTTCGGCACTTGAAGGTGTTGATGCCAGTGATGGAGAAATTAAAACCAGGGTTGCCGAAGAGGCCAGAGTTAGAGGAGTGCAGGAGAGTTGTAGAGCTGGAGGTGATAAGAGAGACGGAAAGGGGGGAAAGTCATGGAAGGATTTGAAACAAGAATGAGAAATTTAACAAATGAGGCATTGCTTAACCAGAAGCCAGTGCAAGTCAGTGAGCAGAGGGGTGATGGATGAATTGTCCTGGGTGTGAGTTAGAACAGGGGCAGCAGAACATTAGATAACGTTAAGTTTATGGAGGGTAGAACGTGGGTGACTGGTCTGGAGAGCATTGGAATAGTCAAGTTTCAGGAAAACAAAGGCATGGATGAGGGTTTCAGCAGCAGATGAACTGAGGCAAGGCAGAAACAAAACAAAAACAGAAACAGAAATACCTAGAAAAACTCAGCAAGTCTGGCAGCATTGGCGGAGAAGAGCACAGTTGACGTTTCAAGTCCTCATGACCCTTCAACAGCAAGGCAGAGTTGGGTGATGATACAGAGATGGAAATAGCCAGTCTTAGTGAATGTGCGGATATGTGGTCATAAACTCATCTGAAGTTCAAATGGAAACCAAAGTTGCAAGCAGTCTGGTTCAGTTGCCAGGAAAGGGATAGAGTTGGTGGCATGAGAAAGGAGTTTGTCACAGAGGACAAAGACAAAGACTTTGGTCTTCCCAATGTTTTGTTGGAAATTTCTGCTCACCCAATATTGTCTGTCAGACA